>NC_088398.1:6115398-6415398 GCF_034236695.1 Oncorhynchus nerka | reverse complement strand
GAAGGAGTGATAGTGGTATATAAAGAGGTGTAGTGAAGGGTGATAGTGATATATAAAGAGGTGTAGTGAAGGAGTGATAGTGGTATAGAAAGAGGTGTAGTGAAGGAGTGATAGTGGTATAGAAAGAGGTGTAGTGAAGGAGTGATAGTGGTATAGAAAGGTGTAGTGAAGGAGTGATAGTGGTATATAAAGATGTGTAGTGAAGGAATGATAGTGGTATAGAGAGAGGTGTAGTGAAGGAGTGATAGTGGTATAGAAAGAGGTGTAGTGAAGGAGTGATAGTGGTATAGTATAGAGAGGTGTAGTGAAGGAGTGATAGTGGTAGTGGTATAGAAAGAGGTGTAGTGAAGGAATGATAGTGGTATATAAAGAGGTGTAGTGAAGGAGTGATAGTGGTATAGAAAGAGGTGTAGTGAAGGAGTGATAGTGGTATAGAAAGAGGTGTAGTGAAGGAGTGATAGTGGTATATAAAGAGTGTGTAGTGGTATATGAAGGAGTGATAGTGGTAGTAGTTTAAAGAGGTGTAGTGAAGGAATGATAGTGGTATTTAAAGAGGTGTAGTGAAGGAGTGATAGTGGTATAGTGAAAGAGGTATGTAGTGAAGGAGTGATAGTGGTATAGAAAGAGGTGTAGTGAAGGAGTGATAGTGGTATTTAAAGAGTAGTGAAAGGAATGTAGTGGAAGAAAGAATGATAGTGATAGTATAGAAGAGGTGTAGTGAAGTATAGAATGATAGTGGTGTAGAGGTGTAGTGAAGGAGTGATAGTGGTATAGGAAGAGGTGTAGTGAAGGAGTGATAGTGGTATAAAGAGGGTGTAGTGAAGGAATGATAGTGGCATAGAGAGAGGTGTAGTGAAGGAGTGATAGTGGTATAGAAAGAGGTGTAGTGAAGGAGTGATAGTGGTATAGAAAGAGGTGTAGTGAAGGTGATAGTGGTATATAGAGGGTATTTGATAGTATAGGTGTAGTGAAGGAATGATAGTGGTATAGAGGTGTAGTGAAGGAGTGATAGTGGTATAGAAAGAGGTGTAGAAGAGTGAGTGATAGTGGTAGTAGAGTGGTATAGAGGTGTAGTGAAGGAGTGATAGTGGTATAAGAAAGATAGTAGTGAAGTGATAGTGGTATAAAGAGGTGTAGTGAAGGAGTGATAGTGGTATAGAGAGGTGATAGTGAAGGAGTGATAGTGGTATATAAAGAGGTGTAGTGAAAGGAGTATTGATAGTGGTATAGATATATAAAGAGTGTAGTGAAGGAGTGATAGTGGTATAGAGAGGTGTAGTAAAAAGGAGTGATAGTGGTATAGAAAGAGGTGTAGTGAAGGAGTGATAGTGGTATATATAAAGAGGTGATAGTGGATAGGAGTGATGAATGGTATAGAGTATAAAAGAGGTGTAGTGAAGAGTGATAGTGATTAGTGGTGAATGAGAAGAGGTGTAGTGAAGGTAGTGATAGTGGTATAGAGAAGAGGTGTAGTATGAAGTGAGTGATAGTGGTATAAAGAGTAGAGGTGTAGTGAAGGAGTGATAGTGGTATAGTGGTATAAGAGGTGTAGTGAAGGAGTGATAGTGGTATAGAAGAGGTGTAGTGAAGGAGTGATAGTGGTATATAGAGATAGGTGTAGTGAAGGAGTGATAGTGGTATAGAAAGAGGTGTAGGTGAAGGAGTGATAGTGGTATAGAAAGAGGTGTAGTGGTGATAGTGGATATAGAGAGGTGTAGTGAAGGAGTGATAGTGGTATAGAAAGAGGTGTAGTGAAGGAGTGATAGTGGTATAGAAGAGGTGTAGTGAAGGAGTGATAGTGGTATAGAAAGAGGTGTAGTGAAGGAGTGATAGTGGTATAGAAAGAGGTGTAGTAAAAAAAAGTGATAGTGGTATAGAAAGAGGTGTAGTGAAGGAGTGATAGTGGTATATAAAGAGGTGTAGTGAAGGATGATAGTGGTATATAAAGAGGTGTAGTGAAGGAGTGATAGTGGTATATAAAGAGGTGTAGTGAAGGAGTGATAGTGGTATATAAAGAGGTGTAGTGAAGGAGTGATAGTGGTATAGTGAAGGTGTAGTGAAGGAGTGATAGTGGTATAGAAAGAGGTGTAGTGAAGGAGTGATAGTGGTATAGAAAGAGGTGTAGTGAAGGAGTGATAGTGGTATAGAAGAGGTGTAGTGAAGGAGTGGTAGTGGTATATAAAGAGGTGTAGTGAAGGAGTGATAGTGGTATATAAAGAGGTGTAGTGAAGGAGTGATAGTGGTATAGAAAGAGGTGTAGTGAAGGAGTGATAGTGATATAGAAAGAGGTGTAGTGAAGGAGTGATAGTGGTATAGAGAGGTGTAGTGAAGGAGTGATAGTGGATATATAAAGAGGTGTAGTGAAGGAGTGATAGGGGTATATAGAAAGAGGTGTAGTGAAGGAGTGATAGTGGTATAGAGAGGTGAGTGATAGTGGTATATAAAGGAGTGAGGAAGTAGGTATAGAAAGAGGTGTAGTGAAAGATAGATAGGGGTTAGAGAGAGGGTAGTGAAGGAGTGATAGTGGTATAGAAGAGGTGTAGTGAAGGAGTGATAGTGGTATAGAGAGGTATAGTGAAGGGGGATAGTGGAAAGAGGTGTAGTGAAGGAGTGATAGTGGTATAGAGAGTGTAGTGAAGGAGTGATAGTGGTATAGAAAGAGGTGTAGTGAAGGAGTGATAGTGGTATAGAGAGGTGTAGTGAAGGAGTGATAGTGGTATAGAAAGAGGTGTAGTGAAGGAGTGATAGTGGTATATAAAGAGGTGTAGTGAAGGAGTGATAGTGGTATAGAAAGAGGTGTAGTGAAGGAGTGATAGTGGTATAGAAAGAGGTGTAGTGAAGGAGTGATAGTGGTATAGAAAGAGGTGTAGTAGAATGAGAGTGATAGAGGAGAGAAAGGATTTAGAGAGAGAGAGAGGAGTGGTATTTAAAGGGATGAAGGAATGATAGAGAGAGGTGTAGTAGTGATAGTGGAAGGTGTAGGGGATGATTAAAGAGGTGTATAGGATGGGGTTAGAGTGTAGTGAAGGAGTGATAGTGTATAAAGAGGTGTAGTGAAGATATAGTGGTATAGAGGGAGGAGAAATATAGTTGGATGTGAAGAGATATATAGGGGGTTAGATAGAGAGAGGGATGTATAGAGATATAGGGGATGTATAGTGGTATATGGGGTTAGAGGAGTAGTGAAGGAGTGATAGTGGTATATAAAGAGGTTAGAGGGACAAGGAGGGATAGGTGGTATGAAAGAGGTGTAGTGAAGGAGTGATAGTGGATATAGAGAGAGAAAGTGTAGTGAATGACATGGAGAGGTGGTCGAAAAGGTAGAGCAGGGTAGTGAAGGAGTATGATAGTGGATATATAAAGGAGGTGTAGTGGTATATAAAGAAGTGAGTGATAGTGGTATAGAAAGAGGTGTAGTGAAGGAGTGATAGTGGTATATAAAGAGGTGTAGTGAAGGAGTGATAGTGGTATATAAAGAGGTGTAGTGAAGGAGTGATAGTGGATATAAAGAGGTGTAGTGAAAGGAGTGGTAGAAAGATAGTGTAGTGAATATAGTGGTATATAAAGAGGTGTAGTGAAGGAGTGATAGTGGTATATAAAGAGGTGTAGTGAAGAGGTGTAGTGAAGGAGTGATATGGTATAGAGAGGTGTAGTGAAGGAGTGATAGTGGTATAAAGAGGTGTAGTGAAGGAGTGATAGTGGTATATAAAGAGGTGTAGTGAAGGAGTGATAGTGGTATAGAAAGAGGTGTAGTGAAGGAGTGATAGTGGTATAAAAGAGGTGTAGTGAAGGAGTGATAGTGGTATATAAAGAGTGTGTAGTGAAGGAGTGATAGTGGTATAGAGAGGTGTAGTGAAGGAGTGATAGTGGTATAGAAAGAGGTGTAGTGAAGGAGTGATAGTGGTATAGAAAGAGGTGTAGTGAAGGAGTGATAGTGGTATAGAAAGAGGTGTAGTGAAGGAGTGATAGTGGTATAGAGAGAGGTGTAGTGAAGGAATGATAGTGAAGGAGTGATAGTGGTATAGAAAGAGGTGTAGTGAAGGAGTGATAGTGGTATAGAAAGAGGTGTAGTGAAGGAGTGATAGTGGTATATAAAGACGTGTAGTGAAGGAATGATAGTGGTATAGAGAGGTGTAGTGAAGGAGTGATAGTGGTATAGAAAGAGGTGTAGTGAAGGAGTGATAGTGGTATAGAAAGAGGTGTAGTGAAGGAGTGCTAGTGGTATAGAAAGAGGTGTAGTGAAGGAGTGATAGTGGTATTTAAAGAGGTGTAGTGAAGGAGTGATAGTGATATATAAAGAGGTGTAGTGAAGGAATGATAGTGGTGTAAAGAGGTGTAGTGAAGGAGTGATAGTGGTATTTAAAGAGGTGTAGTGAAGGAGTGATAGTGGTATTTAAAGAGGTGTAGTGAAGGAATGATAGTGGCATAGAGAGAGGTGTAGTGAAGGAGTGATAGTGGTATAGAAAGAGGTGTAGTGAAGGAGTGATAGTGGTATGGAAAGAGGTGTAGTGAAGGAGTGATAGTGGTATTAAAGAGGTGTAGTGAAGGAATGATAGTGGTATAGAAAGACGTGTAGTGAAGGAATGATAGTGGTATAGACAGAGGTGTAGTAAAGAGTGATAGTGGTATAGAACGAGGTGTAGTGAAGGAGTGATAGTGGTATAGAGAGAGGTGTAGTGAAGGAGTGATAGTGGTATAGAGAGGTGTAGTGAAGGAGTGTTAGTGGTATAGAGAGAGGTGTAGTGAAGGAGTGATAGTGGTATATAAAGATGTGTAGTGAAGGAATGATAGTGGTATAGAGAGAGGTGTAGTGAAGGAGTGATAGTGGTATAGAAAGAGGTGTAGTGAAGGAGTGATAGTGGTATAGAAAGAGGTGTAGTGAAGGAGTGATAGTGGTATAGAAAGAGGTGTAGTGAAGGAATGATAGTGGTATAAAGAGGTGTAGTGAAGGAGTGATAGTGGTATATAAAGAGGTGTAGTGAAGGAGTGATAGTGGTATAGAAAGAGATGTAGTGAAGGAGTTATAGGATATATAAAAGAGGTGTAGTGAAGGAGTGATAGTGGTATAGAAGAGGTGTAGTGAAGGAGTGATAGTGGTATATAAAGAGGTGTAGTGAAGGAGTGATAGTGGTATATAAAGAGGTGTAGTGAAGGAGTGATAGTGGTATAGAAAGAGGTGTAGTGAAGGAGTGATAGTGGTATAGAAAGAGGTGTAGTGAAGGAGTGATAGTGGTATAGAGAGAGGTGTAGTGAAGGAGTGATAGTGGTATATAAAGAGGTGTAGTGAAGGAGTGATAGTGGTATAGAGAGAGGTGTAGTGAAGGAGTGATAGTGGTATAGAAAGAGGTGTAGTGAAGGAGTGATAGTGGTATAGAGAGGTGTAGTGAAGGAGTGATAGTGGTATATAAAGAGGTGTAGTGAAGGAGTGATAGTGATATATAAAGAGGTGTAGTGAAGGAGTGATAGTGGTATAGAAAGAGGTGTAGTGAAGGAGTGATAGTGGTATAGAAAGAGGTGTAGTGAAGGAGTGATAGTGGTATAGAGAGAGGTGTAGTGAAGGAGTGATAGTGGTATATAAAGATGTGTAGTGAAGGAATGATAGTGGTATAGAGAGAGGTGTAGTGAAGGAGTGATAGTGGTATAGAAAGAGGTGTAGTGAAGGAGTGATAGTGGTATAGTGAGAGAGGTGTAGTGAAGGAGTGATAGTGGTATATAAAGAGGTGTAGTGAAGGAATGATAGTGGTATAGAGGTGTAGTGAAGGAGTGATAGTGGTATAGAAAGAGGTGTAGTGAAGGAGTGATAGTGGTATAGAAAGAGGTGTAGTGAAGGAGTGATAGTGGTATATAAAGAGGTTTAGTGAAAAAATGATAGTGGTATATAGAGAGGTGTAGTGAAGGAGTGATAGTGGTATAGAAAGAGGTGTAGTGAAGGAGTGATAGTGGTATAGAAAGAGGTGTAGTGAAGGAGTGCTAGTGGTATAGAAAGAGGTGTAGTGAAGGAGTGATAGTGGTATTTAAAGAGGTGTAGTGAAGGAGTGATAGTGATATATAAAGAGGTGTAGTGAAGGAATGATAGTGGTATAGAGAGGTGTAGTGAAGGAGTGATAGTGGTATTTAAAGAGGTGTAGTGAAGGAGTGATAGTGGTATTTAAAGAGGTGTAGTGAAGGAATGATAGTGGCATAGAGAGGTGTAGTGAAGGAGTGATAGTGGTATATAAAGAGGTGTAGTGAAGGAGTGATAGTGGTATATAAAGAGGTGTAGTGAAGGAGTGATAGTGGTATTTAAAGAGGTGTAGTGAAGGAATGATAGTGGTATAGAAAGAGGTGTAGTGAAGGAGTGATAGTGGTATGGAAAGAGGTGTAGTGAAGGAGTGATAGTGGTATAGAAGAGGTGTAGTGAAGGGGATAGTGTATAGTAGGTATAGGAGTGATAGTGGTAGAGAGGTGTAGTGAAGGAGTGATAGTGGTATAGAAGAGGTGTAGTGAAGGAGTGATAGTGGTATAGAGAGGTGTAGTGAAGGAGTGATGTGGATAGAAGAGTGGTATAGAGTGAAGTGAAGGATGATAGTGGTATAGAGAGAGGTGTAGTGAAGGAGTGATAGTGGTATAGAAAGAGGTGTAGTGAAGGAGTGATAGTGGTATAGAAAGAGGTGTAGTGAAGGAGTGATAGTGGTATAGTATAGAGAGGTGTAGTGAAGGAGTGATAGTGGTATAGAGAGAGGTGTAGTGAAGGAATGATAGTGGTATAGAAAGAGGTGTAGTGAAGGAGTGATAGTGGTATAGAAAGAGGTGTAGTGAAGGAGTGATAGTGGTATATAAAGACGTTTAGTGAAAAAATGATAGTGGTATAGAGAGGTGTAGTGAAGGAGTGATAGTGGTATAGAAAGACGTGTAGTGAAGGAGTGATAGTGGTATATAAAGAGGTGTAGTGAAGGAGTGATAGTGGTATATAAAGAGGTGTAGTGAAGGAGTGATAGTGGTATAGAAAGAGGTGTAGTGAAGGAGTGATAGTGATATAGAAAGAGGTGTAGTGAAGGAGTGATAGTGGTATAGAAAGAGGGAGAGATAGGGATGTAGAGAGAGAGGGGGTTAGAGGGAGAGAAAGGGATTTAGAGAGAGAGGGGGTTAGAGGGAGAGAAAGGGATTTAGAGAGGGATTAGAGGGAGAGAGGGGATGTAGAGAGCGATAGATGGGGTTAGAGGAGGAGAGATGTAGAGAGAGATATCGGGGTTAGAGGAGGAGAAATATAGTTGGATGTAGAGAGATATAGGGGGTTAGAGGGAGAGAGAGGGATGTAGAGAGATATAGGGGGATGTAGAGAGAGATATATGGGGTTAGAGGGAGAGAGAGGGAGGGATGTACAGAAAGATATAGGGGGTTAGAGGGACAGAGAGAGAGGGATGTAGAGAGAGATAGAAGGGGTTAGAGGGAGAGAGAGGGAGAGGGATGTTGAGAGAGATAGAAAGTGGTGGGAATGACATGGAGAGGTATTCGAAAAGGTAGAGCAGGGATAAAAAGGAGGATAGGATTGTGAGAGTGGTATAGAAAGAGGTGTAGTAAAGGAGTGATAGTGGTATAGAGAGAGGTGTAGTGAAGGAGTGATAGTGGTATATAAAGAGGTGTAGTGAAGGAGTGATAGTGGTATATAAAGAGGTGTAGTGAAGGAGTGATAGTGGTATAGAAAGAGGTGTAGTGAAGGAGTGATAGTGGTATATAAAGAGGTGTAGTGAAGGAGTGATAGTGATATATAAAGAGGTGTAGTGAAGGAGTGATAGTGATATATAAAGAGGTGTAGTGAAGGAGTGATAGTGGTATAGAGAGGTGTAGTGAAGGAGTGATAGTGGTATATAAAGAGGTGTAGTGAAGGAGTGATAGTGATATAGAGAGGTGTAGTGAAGGAGTGATAGTGGTATAAAGAGGTGTAGTGAAGGAGTGGTAGTGGTATAGAAAGAGGTGTAGTGAAGGAGTGATAGTGGTATAGAGAGAGGTGTAGTGAAGGAGTGGTAGTGGTATATAAAGAGGTGTAGTGAAGGAGTGGTAGTGGTATATAAAGAGATGTAGTGAAGGAGTTATAGGGATATATAACGAGGTGTAGTGAAGGAGTGATAGTGGTATAGAAAGAGGTGTAGTGAAGGAGTGATAGTGGTATATAAAGAGGTGTAGTGAAGGAGTGATAGTGATATATAAAGAGGTGTAGTGAAGGAGTGATAGTGGTATAGAAAGAGGTGTAGTGAAGGAGTGATAGTGGTATAGAAAGAGGTGTAGTGAAGGAGTGATAGTGGTATAGAGAGAGGTGTAGTGAAGGAGTGATAGTGGTATATAAAGATGTGTAGTGAAGGAATGATAGTGGTATAGAGAGAGGTGTAGTGAAGGAGTGATAGTGGTATAGAAGAGGTGTAGTGAAGGAGTGATAGTGGTATAGAGAGAGTGTAGTGAAGGAGTGATAGTGGTATAGAGAGGTGTAGTGAAGGAATGATAGTGGTATAGAGAGGTGTAGTGAAGGAGTGATAGTGGTATAGAAAGAGGTGTAGTGAAGGAGTGATAGTGGTATAGAAAGAGGTGTAGTGAAGGAGTGATAGTGGTATATAAAGACGTTTAGTGAAAAAATGATAGTGGTATAGAGAGGTGTAGTGAAGGAGTGATAGTGGTATAGAAAGACGTGTAGTGAAGGAGTGATAGTGGTATAGAAAGACGTGTAGTGAAGGAGTGCTAGTGGTATAGAAAGAGGTGTAGTGAAGGAGTGATAGTGGTATTTAAAGAGGTGTAGTGAAGGAGTGATAGTGATATATAAAGAGGTGTAGTGAAGGAATGATAGTGGTGTAGAGAGGTGTAGTGAAGGAGTGATAGTGGTATTTAAAGAGGTGTAGTGAAGGAGTGATAGTGGTATTTAAAGAGGTGTAGTGAAGGAATGATAGTGGCATAGAGAGAGGTGTAGTGAAGGAGTGATAGTGGTATAGAAAGAGGTGTAGTGAAGGAGTGATAGTGGTATGGAAAGAGGTGTAGTGAAGGAGTGATAGTGGTATTTAAAGAGGTGTAGTGAAGGAATGATAGTGGTATAGAAAGACGTGTAGTGAAGGAATGATAGTGGTATAGACAGAGGTGTAGTAAAAGAGTGATAGTGGTATAGAACGAGGTGTAGTGAAGGAGTGATAGTGGTATAGAGAGAGGTGTAGTGAAGGAGTGATAGTGGTATAGAGAGGTGTAGTGAAGGAGTGTTAGTGGTATAGAGAGAGGTGTAGTGAAGGAGTGATAGTGGTATAGAGAGAGGTGTAGTGAAGGAGTGTTAGTGGTATAGAGAGAGGTGTAGTGAAGGAGTGATAGTGGTATAGAAAGAGGTGTAGTGAAGGAGTGATAGTGGTATAGAGAGAGGTGTAGTGAAGGAGTGATAGTGGTATAGAAAGAGGTGTAGTGAAGGAGTGATAGTGGTATAGAGAGAGGTGTAGTGAAGGAGTGATAGTGGTATAGAGAGAGGTGTAGTGAAGGAATGATAGTGGTATAGAGAGAGGTGTAGTGAAGGAGTGATAGTGGTATAGAAAGAGGTGTAGTGAAGGAGTGATAGTGGTATAGAAAGAGGTGTAGTGAAGGAGTGATAGTGGTATATAAAGACGTTTAGTGAAAAAATGATAGTGGTATAGAGAGGTGTAGTGAAGGAGTGATAGTGGTATAGAAAGACGTGTAGTGAAGGAGTGATAGTGGTATAGAAAGACGTGTAGTGAAGGAGTGCTAGTGGTATAGAAAGAGGTGTAGTGAAGGAGTGATAGTGGTATTTAAAGAGGTGTAGTGAAGGAGTGATAGTGATATATAAAGAGGTGTAGTGAAGGAATGATAGTGGTGTAGAAAGAGGTGTAGTGAAGGAGTGATAGTGGTATTTAAAGAGGTGTAGTGAAGGAGTGATAGTGGTATTTAAAGAGGTGTAGTGAAGGAATGATAGTGGCATAGAGAGAGGTGTAGTGAAGGAATGATAGTGGTATAGAGAGAGGTGTAGTGAAGGAGTGATAGTGGTATAGAGAGAGGTGTAGTGAAGGAGTAGTATAGAAATAGTGATATATAAAGAGGTGTAGTGAAGGAGGATAGTGGTATATAAAGAGGTGTAGTGAAGGAGTGATAGTGGTATAGAAGAGGTGTAGTGAAGGAGTGATAGTGGTATAGAGAGGTGTAGTGAAGGAGTGATAGTGGTATAGAGAGGTGTAGTGAAGGAGTGATAGTGATATATAAAGAGGTGTAGTGAAGGAGTGATAGTGGTATATAAAGAGGTGTAGTGAAGGAGTGATAGTGGTATAGAGAGAGGTGTAGTGAAGGAGTGATAGTGGTATAGAAAGAGGTGTAGTGAAGGAGTGATAGTGGTATAGAGAGGTGTAGTGAAGGAGTGGTAGTGGTATATAAAGAGGTGTAGTGAAGGAGTGATAGTGGTATAGAGAGGTGTAGTGAAGGAGTGATAGTGGTATATAAAGAGGTGTAGTGAAGGAGTGATAGTGGTATAGAGAGGTGTAGTGAAGGAGTGATAGTGGTATATAAAGAGGTGTAGTGAAGGGTGATAGTGGTATATAAAGAGGTGTAGTGAAGGAGTGATAGTGGTATAGAAAGAGGTGTAGTGAAGGAGTGATAGTGATATAGAAAGAGGTGTAGTGAAGGAGTGATAGTGGTATAGAAAGGGAGAGATAGGGATGTAGGGTTAGAGGAGAGAGGGATTTAGAGGGAGAGAGGGGTTTGAAGAGGGGATTAGAAGAGGTAGTGGAGAAAGGGGATGTAGAGAAAGATAGATGGGGTTAGAGGAGGAGAGATGAGAGGAGATATCGGGGGTTAGAGGAGAAATATAGGGGGATGTAGAGAGATATATAGGGGTTAGAGGGAGAGAGAGGGATGTAGAGAGATATAGGGGGATGTAGAGAGAGATATGATGGGGTTAGAGAGAGGGAGGGATGTACAGAAAGATATAGGGGGTTAGAGAGGACAGAGAGAGGGATGTAGAGAGAGATAGAAGGGTTAGAGGAGAGAGAGGGAAGGGATGTTGAGAGAGATAGAAAGTGGTGGGAATGACATGGAGAGGTATTCGAAAAGGTAAAGCAGGGGTTAAAGGAGGATAGGATTGTGAGGAGTGGTATAAAAAGAGGTGTAGTAAAAGGAGTGATAGTGGTATAGAGAGAGGTGTAGTGAAGGAGTGATAGTGGTATATAAAGAGGTGTAGTGAAGGAGTGATAGTGGTATATAAAGAGGTGTAGTGAAGGAGTGATAGTGGTATAGAGAGGTGTAGTGAAGGAGTGATAGTGGTATAGAGAGGTGTAGTGAAGGAGTGATAGTGGTATATAAAGAGGTGTAGTGAAGGAGTGATAGTGATATAGAGAGGTGTAGTGAAGGAGTGATAGTGGTATAAAGAGGTGTAGTGAAGGAGTGGTAGTGGTATATAAAGAGGTGTAGTGAAGGAGTGATAGTGGTATAGAGAGGTGTAGTGAAGGAGTGATAGTGGTATAGAAAGAGGTGTAGTGAAGGAGTGATAGTGGTATAGAGAGAGGTGTAGTGAAGGAGTTATAGGGATATATAACGAGGTGTAGTGAAGGAGTGATAGTGGTATAGAAAGAGGTGTAGTGAAGGAGTGATAGTGGTATATAAAGAGGTGTAGTGAAGGAGTGATAGTGATATATAAAGAGGTGTAGTGAAGGAGTGATAGTGGTATAGAAAGAGGTGTAGTGAAGGAGTGATAGTGGTATAGAAAGAGGTGTAGTGAAGGAGTGATAGTGGTATAGAGAGAGGTGTAGTGAAGGAGTGATAGTGGTATAGAAAGAGGTGTAGTGAAGGAGTGATAGTGGTATAGAAAGAGGTGTAGTGAAGGAGTGTTTGCGGTATAGAGAGAGGTGTAGTGAAGGAGTGATAGTGGTATAGAAAGACATGTAGTGAAGGAGTGATAGTGGTATAGAGAGAGGTGTAGTGAAGGAGTGATAGTGGTATAGAAAGAGGTGTAGTGAAGGAGTGATAGTGGTATAGAGAGGTGTAGTGAAGGAGTGGTAGTGGTATATAAAGAGGTGTAGTGAAGGAGTGATAGTGGTATAGAGAGGTGTAGTGAAGGAGTGATAGTGATATATAAAGAGGTGTAGTGAAGGAGTGATAGTGGTATAGAGAGGTGTAGTGAAGGATTGATAGTGGTATATAAAGAGGTGTAGTGAAGGAGTGATAGTGGTATATAAAGAGGTGTAGTGAAGGAGTGATAGTGGTATAGAAAGAGGTGTAGTGAAGGAGTGATAGTGATATAGAAAGAGGTGTAGTGAAGGAGTGATAGTGGTATAGAAAGAGGGAGAGATAGGGATGTAGAGAGAGAGGGGGTTAGAGGGAGAGAAAGGGATTTAGAGAGAGGGGGGTTAGAGGGAGAAAGGATTTAGAGAGAGAGGGGATTAGAGGGAGAGGGGGATGTAGAGAGAGATAGATGGGGTTAGAGGAGGAGAGATGTAGAGAGAGATATCGGGGTTAGAGGGAGGAGAAATATAGTTGGATGTAGAGATATATAGGGGTTAGGAGAGAGAGGATGTAGAGAGATATAGGGGGATGTAGAAGAGATATATGGGGTTAGAGGAGAGAGAGGGAGGGATGTACAGAAAGATATAGGGGGTTAGAGGGACAGAGAGAGAGGATGTGAGAGAGATAGAAAGGGTTAGAGGGAGAGAGGGGAGAGGGATGTTGAGAGAGATAGAAAGTGGTGGGAATGACATGGAGAGGTATTCGAAAAGTAGAGCAGGGATAAAAGGAGGATAGGATTGAAAAGTGGTATAGAAAGAGGTGTAGTAAAGGAGTGATAGTGGTATAGAGAGAGGTGTAGTGAAGGAGTGATAGTGGTATATAAAGAGGTGTAGTGAAGGAGTGATAGTGGTATATAAAGAGGTGTAGTGAAGGAGTGATAGTGGTATAGAAAGAGGTGTAGTGAAGGAGTGATAGTGGTATATAAAGAGGTGTAGTGAAGGAGTGATAGTGATATATAAAGAGGTGTAGTGAAGGAGTGATAGTGATATATAAAGAGGTGTAGTGAAGGAGTGATAGTGGTATAGAGAGGTGTAGTGAAGGAGTCATAGTGGTATATAAAGAGGTGTAGTGAAGGAGTGATAGTGATATAGAGAGGTGTAGTGAAGGAGTGATAGTGGTATAAAGAGGTGTAGTGAAGGAGTGGTAGTGGTATAGAAAGAGGTGTAGTGAAGGAGTGATAGTGGTATAGAAGAGGTGTAGTGAAGGAGTGGTAGTGGTATATAAAGAGGTGTAGTGAAGGAGTGGTAGTGGTATATAAAGAGATGTAGTGAAGGAGTTATAGGGATATATAACGAGGTGTAGTGAAGGAGTGATAGTGGTATAGAAAGAGGTGTAGTGAAGGAGTGATAGTGGTATATAAAGAGGTGTAGTGAAGGAGTGATAGTGATATATAAAGAGGTGTAGTGAAGGAGTGATAGTGGTATAGAAAGAGGTGTAGTGAAGGAGTGATAGTGGTATAGAAAGAGGTGTAGTGAAGGAGTGATAGTGGTATAGAGAGGTGTAGTGAAGGAGTGATAGTGGTATATAAAGATGTGTAGTGAAGGAATGATAGTGGTATAGAGAGAGGTGTAGTGAAGGAGTGATAGTGGTATAGAAAGAGGTGTAGTGAAGGAGTGATAGTGGTATAGAGAGAGGTGTAGTGAAGGAGTGATAGTGGTATAGAGAGAGGTGTAGTGAAGGAATGATAGTGGTATAGAGAGAGGTGTAGTGAAGGAGTGATAGTGGTATAGAAAGAGGTGTAGTGAAGGAGTGATAGTGGTATAGAAAGAGGTGTAGTGAAGGAGTGATAGTGGTATATAAAGACGTTTAGTGAAAAAATGATAGTGGTATAGAGAGGTGTAGTGAAGGAGTGATAGTGGTATAGAAAGACGTGTAGTGAAGGAGTGATAGTGGTATAGAAAGACGTGTAGTGAAGGAGTGCTAGTGGTATAGAAAGAGGTGTAGTGAAGGAGTGATAGTGGTATTTAAAGAGGTGTAGTGAAGGAGTGATAGTGATATATAAAGAGGTGTAGTGAAGGAATGATAGTGGTGTAGAGAGGTGTAGTGAAGGAGTGATAGTGGTATTTAAAGAGGTGTAGTGAAGGAGTGATAGTGGTATTTAAAGAGGTGTAGTGAAGGAATGATAGTGGCATAGAGAGAGGTGTAGTGAAGGAGTGATAGTGGTATAGAAAGAGGTGTAGTGAAGGAGTGATAGTGGTATGGAAAGAGGTGTAGTGAAGGAGTGATAGTGGTATTTAAAGAGGTGTAGTGAAGGAATGATAGTGGTATAGAAAGACGTGTAGTGAAGGAATGATAGTGGTATAGACAGAGGTGTAGTAAAAGAGTGATAGTGGTATAGAACGAGGTGTAGTGAAGGAGTGATAGTGGTATAGAGAGAGGTGTAGTGAAGGAGTGATAGTGGTATAGAGAGGTGTAGTGAAGGAGTGTTAGTGGTATAGAGAGAGGTGTAGTGAAGGAGTGATAGTGGTATATAAAGATGTGTAGTGAAGGAGTGATAGTGGTATATAAAGACGTTTAGTGAAAAATGATAGTGGTATAGAGAGGTGTAGTGAAGGAGTGATAGTGGTATAGAAAGACGTGTAGTGAAGGAGTGATAGTGGTATAGAAAGAGGTGTAGTGAAGGAGTGCTAGTGGTATAGAAAGAGGTGTAGTGAAGGAGTGATAGTGGTATTTAAAGAGGTGTAGTGAAGGAGTGATAGTGATATATAAAGAGGTGTAGTGAAGGAATGATAGTGGTGTAGAGAGGTGTAGTGAAGGAGTGATAGTGGTATTTAAAAGGTGTAGTGAAGGAGTGATAGTGGTATTTAAAGAGGTGTAGTGAAGGAATGATAGTGGCATAAAGAGGTGTAGTGAAGGAGTGATAGTGGTATAGAAAGAGGTGTAGTGAAGGAGTGATAGTGGTATGGAAAGAGGTGTAGTGAAGGAGTGATAGTGGTATTTAAAGAGGTGTAGTGAAGGAATGATAGTGGTATAGAAAGACGTGTAGTGAAGGAATGATAGTGGTATAGACAGAGGTGTAGTAAAAGAGTGATAGTGGTATAGAACGAGGTGTAGTGAAGGAGTGATAGTGGTATAGAGAGAGGTGTAGTGAAGGAGTGATAGTGGTATAGAGAGGTGTAGTGAAGGAGTGTTAGTGGTATAGAGAGAGGTGTAGTGAAGGAGTGATAGTGGTATAGAGAGAGGTGTAGTGAAGGAGTGTTAGTGGTATAGAGAGAGGTGTAGTGAAGGAGTGATAGTGGTATAGAAAGAGGTGTAGTGAAGGAGTGATAGTGGTATAGAGAGAGGTGTAGTGAAGGAGTGATAGTGGTATATAAAGATGTGTAGTGAAGGAATGATAGTGGTATAGAGAGAGGTGTAGTGAAGGAGTGATAGTGGTATAGAAAGAGGTGTAGTGAAGGAGTGATAGTGGTATAGAGAGAGGTGTAGTGAAGGAGTGATAGTGGTATAGAGAGAGGTGTAGTGAAGGAATGATAGTGGTATAGAGAGAGGTGTAGTGAAGGAGTGATAGTGGTATAGAAAGAGGTGTAGTGAAGGAGTGATAGTGGTATAGAAAGAGGTGTAGTGAAGGAGTGATAGTGGTATATAAAGACGTTTAGTGAAAAAATGATAGTGGTATAGAGAGGTGTAGTGAAGGAGTGATAGTGGTATAGAAAGAGGTGTAGTGAAGGAGTGATAGTGGTATAGAAAAGACGATGTAGTGAAGGAGTGCTAGTGGTATAGAAAGAGGTGTAGTGAAGGAGTGATAGTGGTATTTAAAGAGGTGTAGTGAAGGAGTGATAGTGATATATAAAGAGGTGTAGTGAAGGAATGATAGTGGTGTAAGAGAGGTGTAGTGAAGGAGTGATAGTGGTATTTAAAGAGGTGTAGTGAAGGAGTGATAGTGGTATTTAAAGAGGTGTAGTGAAGGAATGATAGTGGCATAGAGAGGTGTAGTGAAGGAGTGATAGTGGTATAGAAAGAGGTGTAGTGAAGGAGTGATAGTGGTATGGAAAGAGGTGTAGTGAAGGAGTGATAGTGGTATTTAAAGAGGTGTAGTGAAGGAATGATAGTGGTATAGAAAGACGTGTAGTGAAGGAATGATAGTGGTATAGACAGAGGTGTAGTAAAAGAGTGATAGTGGTATAGAACGAGGTGTAGTGAAGGAGTGATAGTGGTATAGAGAGGTGTAGTGAAGGAGTGATAGTGGTATAAAGAGGTGTAGTGAAGGAGTGTTAGTGGTATAGAAAGAGTAGTGTGTAGTGAAGTGTAGTGATAGTGATAGTGGTATAGAAAGAGGTGTAGTGAAGGAGTGTTAGTGGTATAGAGAGAGGTGTAGTGAAGGAGTGATAGTGGTATAGAAAGAGGTGTAGTGAAGGAGTGATAGTGGTATAGAGAGAGGTGTAGTGAAGGAGTGATAGTGGTATAGAAAGAGGTGTAGTGAAGGAGTGATAGTGGTATAGAGAGGTGTAGTGAAGGAGTGATAGTGGTATAGAGAGAGGTGTAGTGAAGGAGTGATAGTGGTATAGAAAGAGGTGTAGTGAAGGAGTGTTTGCGGTATAGAGAGAGGTGTAGTGAAGGAGTGATAGTGGTATAGAAAGACGTGTAGTGAAGGAGTGATAGTGGTATAGAAAGAGGTGTAGTGAAGTACAGCAGAGAGGTCATAGTGCAGCGGTTAGGGCTTGATACAGTACCTCCTAGAGCAGCCCACCCCCACGGCACAGCCCACTGTCAGAATGTCTGTGTAACCACATGGGTTCTACTGACAGAGACGGGAGGGAGGGAGGGAGGGAGGGAGGGAGGGAGGGAGGGAGGGAGGGAGGGAGGGAGGGAGGGAGGGAGGGGAGGCGAGAGACAGAGGTAGAAAATACAGAACAGCACAGCAGAGAACTGCCAAACCAACCAAGCTCACCAGAGAGTCACACAAGCCCTGAACAAATCATCAAAATAGACAGAGAAAGAGAGAGACCAGACAGACAGAACATGCTGTCTAGTCAATAGGATAAAATGCTCAGGCCATTGCAGATAGAATTACTTACACCTAGCAATATTCATTATACAGTTATTTCCATTCTATACAATACATTTCTATCTGTAACATTCTATGCATTGCACCCCACTGCTCCATAACCTCCAGGTCTCTAGAGGTGCATATAGGGACATGTGGGCGGTACTTGCCTCCCACGGGGGCAACGAAGCAGGTGGCCACTCCCACGGCACACGCACATACCAGCAGGTCCTGGTTATGGGCACTACTCTGGGGGCAGGGGTCCACGTAACAAACGAGAGGTGGTGGGTGGGGGGGGGAGGGGATAAACAAGGGGGGAAAGAGAGAGCGGAGAGGGAGTGGGAGAGGAGAGGAAGGGGTTAACATGGGAGGCAGGGATGGGGAGGAGATGTGGGGAGGGAGAGAGGGAAGAGTGAGGGGAGACAGAGACAGAGACAGTCACGGGAGGTCAGTGTTAATACACATGCCAGACATAGCCATCACACTATTAATACACAGACAATGTGTGTGAGACTGCTGAGCCTAAACAAAGACACGAGGGAAGGAGGGAGAGAAAGAGACAGAGAGACACAGAGAGAGTGAGAGACAGAGAGAAGAGAGAGAAAGAGAGAGGGGGGGGAGACAGGGGAGAGAGAGAGCGAGAGAGATGGCGGGAGAGAACAAGAGACGGGAGAGAGAGAGAGAGAGAGAGGGAAAGAGAGAGAGAGAGAGAGAGAGAGAGAGAGAGAGATGGCGGGAGAGAACAAGAGACAGAGAGAGAGAGAGAGAGAGAGAGAGAGGGAAAAAGAGAGAGAGAGAGAGAGAGAGAGAGAGAGAGAGAGAGAGAGAGAGAGAGAGAGGGAGAGGAGAGAGAGAGAGAGAGAGAGAGAGAGAGAGAGAGAGGGGGAGAGACAGGGAGAGAGAGAGAGAGCGAGAGAGATGCCGGGAGAGAGGGAGAGAGAGAATGAGACAGGGGAGAGAGAGATAGAGAGGGAAAGAGAGAGAGAGGAGAGAGAGAGAGAGAGAGAGAGAGGAGAGAGAGAGAGAGAGAGAGAGAGCGAGAGAGGGAGAGAGAGAGAGAGTCATAACAGCAACAAGAACAAGAGTTGTGAAAGACACAATTAAGAGGTCAGACATGACAGAGCGACTCAGGTCAAAGGTCATGCTAGTCAGAGTGGGGGTTGCTGGGAGTTATAGTTTGTTTTGGTCAGGGCTTCGGCTTACCTCATACACTCCAGAGAAGATGGACATGATTTTACTCAGTACAAGAGCAGAGATACTGGCAATGTGAACGAAGGGACCCTAGGAAGCACGGGCGGGAGGAGGACAGAGTCAGTCACACACTTGAGGTAAAAGTTGCCCTTCTCAGATCTACAGATCTAGGATCAGATTACCCTTAATCCAAATTCTTAACCATTAGGGGGATGAGAAAATACCTGACCTTGTATCAGTGGTTGGGAAAATCCCCTGCTACTCACAGAGACAAAGAGCACAGAGCACAGAGGTAGATCCACCATACACATGATCTGCGTAGACATGGACAATTTGCTCTGACTTGAATTCTCAAATGGGTCACATTGTATCAGCAAAGATGAATCATGTTATAATTGCTATGTTTGACAGTTGACCAGCCTCCATAAAGGGAAAATGTTGAGGAGTTGAGTACATTTGTCGAGGAGTTGAGTAAATTGTTTCTGTCCCACAAGGGGTGGAGGAAAGAACACAACAGAAGATGATTTATTATACTACTCACTGGGACAGAAGGAGACAGAAAGGAGGAGAGGGGGGGGGGAGATACAGTAAGGGACTAAAGTAACATTACATTTACATTTAAGTCATTTAGCAGACGCTCTTATCCAGAGCGACTTACAAATTGGTGCATTCACCTTATGACATCCAGTGGAACAGTAGTGCATCTAAATATTTTAAGGGGGTGAGAGGGATTACTTTATCCTATCCTAGGTATTCCTTAAAGAGGTGGGGTTTCAGGTGTCTCCGGAAGGTGGTGATTGACTCCGCTGTCCTGGCGTCGTGAGGGAGTTTGTTCCACCATTGGGGGGCCAGAGCAGCGAACAGTTTTGACTGGGCTGAGCGGGAACTGTACTTCCTCAGTGGTAGGGAGGCGAGCAGGCCAGAGGTGGATGAACGCAGTGCCCTTGTTTGGGTGTAGGGCCTGATCAGAGCCTGGAGGTACTGAGGTGCCGTTCCCCTCACAGCTCCGTAGGCAAGCACCATGGTCTTGTAGCGGATGCGAGCTTCAACTGGAAGCCAGTGGAGAGAGCGGAGGAGCGGGGTGACGTGAGAGAACTTGGGAAGGTTGAACACCAGACGGGCTGCGGCGTTCTGGATGAGTTGTAGGGGTTTAATGGCACAGGCAGGGAGTAAGGAAGGAGAGGAAGAGGAATAGGAATAGATACAGAGAGAGAGAGTTAGAGAAAGAGGTCAGAGGTCAGAGAGAGAGAGAGAGGTCAGAGAGAGAGTTAGAGAAAGAGGTCTTAGAGAGAGAGGTCAGAGAAAGAGTTAGAGAAAGAGGTCAGAGAGTGATAATACTAATAATTGGAGGAGAGGAGTAGGTCCACCTCTTTCCCCACGGGCATGCTACTGCCCAGGCCGGTGGTCAGCCCGATGACTTTGGCCACAAAGGAGTTAGATACTCCTTCAACACCACCCTCGCAGAATGGTCTTCAGCTCAGGAATACCAGAACCTACATGAGACAGAACAACAGAGAAAATGTTGGAGAAAAAGATTGAACGATAGGTAGATCCTGGAAACAGAGCAGTTATATCCCACTTATGTACTTTTGGGCAACCGGGTGGGAGAAATAGATGGAGATAAGGAGAGCAACACTATGTTCAGTACCTACCTATGGCCTGAGGGGCGACTATGTTGCAGAAGAGGGAGGCGAACATGACGAGGACCATGGGGTAGACGACCCAGGCCAGGTATTGGATCAGGACATTCCCCCTCAGCTCCCAGTGCATCTACTTATATGCTGGGAGAGGGGAGAGAGGAGTAGGAGGAGGGGACAGACGAGTAGGAGGAGGAGGGAGAGAGGAGGAAGAGGAGACATGGGAGGAGGAGGAAGAGGGGAGAGAGGAGTAGGAGGAGGGGACAGAGGAGGAGGAGGAGGAGGGGGAGGAAGAGGGGAGAGAGGAGGAAGAGGAGACATGGGAGGAGGACGAAGAGGGGAGAGAGAAGGAAGAGGAGACATAGGAGGAGGAGGAAGAAGAGGGGAGAGAGGAAGAAGAGGAGACATAGGAGGAGGAGGAAGAAGAGGGGAGAGAGGAGTAGGAGGAGGAGGAGGAAGAGGGGAGAGAGGAGTAGGAGGAGGGGACAGAGGAGTACTAGGAGGAGGAGGAAGAGGGGAGAGAGGAGGAAGAGGAGACATAGGAGGAGGAGGAAGAAGAGGGGAGAAAGGAGGAAGAGGAGACATAGGAGGAGGAGGAAGAAGAGGGGAGAGTGGAGCAGTGGGTTACACTCTTAGGAAAAAAAAGGTTATATCTAGAACCTAAAACAGTTCTTCAGCTTCCCCATAGGAGAACCCTTTGAAGATCCCTTTTTGAGTCCAGGTAGAGTAGAACCCTTTCCACACAGGGTTCTATATGGAACCAAAAGGGTTATAATTGAAACCAAAAAGGGTTCAAACTGGAACCAAAAAAGGTTATCCTATGGGGACAGCCAAAGAACCCTTTTGGAACCCTTTTTTCTGTGTTTAGCGCAGGGAAAGACAGGGAAGAGTGTACAGCAGGGAAGACTGTAGAGCAGGGAAGAGTGTAGAGCAGGGTAGAGTGTAAAGCAGGGAAGAGTGTAGAGCAGGGAAGAGTGTAGAGCAGGGAAGAGTGTAGAGCAGGGTAGAGTGTAGAGCAGGGTAGAGTGTAAAGCAGGGAAGACTGTAGAGCAGGGAAGAGCAGGAAAGAGTGTAGAGCAGGGAAGAGTGTAGAGCAGGGTAGAGTGTAAAGCAGGGAAGACTGTAGAGCAGGGAAGAGCAGGAAAGAGTGTAGAGCAGGGAAGAGTGTAGAGCAGGGAAGAGTGTAGAGCAGGGAAGAGCAGGAAAGAGTGTAGAGCAGGGAAGTGTAGAGCAGGGAAGAGCAGGGAAGAGCAGGGAAGAGTGTAGAGCAGGGAAGAGTGTAGAGCAGGGAAGAGTGTAGAGCAGGGAAGTGTAGAGCAGGGAAGTGTAGAGCAGGGAAGAGCAGGAAAGAGTGTAGAGCAGGGAAGTGTAGAGCAGGGAAGAGCAGGGAAGAGCAGGGTAGAGTGTAGAGCAGGGAAGAGTGTAGAGCAGGGAAGTGTAGAGCAGGGAAGTGTAGAGCAGGAAAGAGTGTAGAGCAGGGAAGTGTAGAGCAGGGAAGAGCAGGAAAGAGTGTAGAGCAGGGAAGTGTAGAGCAGGGAAGAGCAGGAAAGAGTGTAGAGCAGGGAAGTGTAGAGCAGGGAAGAGCAGGGAAGAGCAGGGTAGAGTGTAGAGCAGGGAAGAGTGTAGAGCAGGGAAGAGCAGGGGAGAGTGTAGAGCAGGGAAGAGCAGGGTAGAGTGTAAAGCAGGGAAGAGCATGGTAGAGTGTAGAGCAGGGAAGAGCATGGTAGAGTGTAGAGCAGGGAAGAGTGTAGAGCAGGGAAGAGCAGGGTAGAGTGTAAAGCAGGGAAGAGCATGGTAGAGTGTAGAGCAGGGAAGAGCATGGTAGAGTGTAGAGCAGGGAAGAGTGTAGAGCAGGGAAGAGCAGGGTAGAGTGTAAAGCAGGGAAGAGCAGGGTAGAGTGTAAAGCAGGGAAGAGCATGGTAGAGTGTAGAGCAGGGAAGAGTGTAGAGCAGGGAAGAGCAGGGTAGAGTGTAAAGCAGGGAAGAGCAGGGTAGAGTGTAAAGCAGGGAAGAGCAGGGTAGAGTGTAAAGCAGGGAAGAGCAGGGTAGAGTGTAAAGCAGGGAAGAGTGTAGAGCAGGGTAGAGTGTAAAGCAGGGAAGACTGTAGAGCAGGGAAGAGCAGGAAAGAGTGTAGAGCAGGGAAGAGTGTAGAGCAGGGAAGAGTGTAGAGCAGGGAAGAGCAGGGAAGAGTGTAGAGCAGGGAAGAGTGTAGAGCAGGGAAGAGTGTAGAGCAGGGAAGTGTAGAGCAGGGAAGTGTAGAGCAGGGAAGAGCAGGAAAGAGTGTAGAGCAGGGAAGTGTAGAGCAGGGAAGAGAAGGAAAGAGTGTAGAGCAGGGAAGAGTGTAGAGCAGGGAAGTGTAGAGCAGGGAAGTGTAGAGCAGGGAAGAGCAGGAAAGAGTGTAGAGCAGGGAAGTGTAGAGCAGGGAAGAGCAGGAAAGAGTGTAGAGCAGGGAAGTGTAGAGCAGGGAAGAGCAGGAAAGAGTGTAGAGCAGGGAAGTGTAGAGCAGGGAAGAGCAGGGTAGAGTGTAGAGCAGGGAAGAGTGTAGAGCAGGGAAGAGCAGGGGAGAGTGTAGAGCAGGGAAGAGCAGGGTAGAAGAGCAGGGAAGAGTGTAGAGCAGGAAGAGCAAGAGTGTAAAACAGGGAAGAGCAGGGTAGAGTGTAAAGCAGGGAAGAGCAGGGTAGAGTGTAAAGCAGGGAAGAGCATGGTAGAGTGTAGAGCAGGGAAGAGTGTAGAGCAGGGAAGAGCAGGGTAGAGTGTAAAGCAGGGAAGAGCAGGGTAGAGTGTAAAGCAGGGAAGAGCAGGGTAGAGTGTAAAGCAGGGAAGAGCAGGGTAGAGTGTAAAGCAGGGAAGAGCAGGGAAGAGTGTAAAGCAGGGAAGAGCAGGGGAGAGTGTAGAGCAGGGAAGAGCAGGGTAGAGTGTAGAGCAGGGAAGAGTGTAGAGCAGGGAAGAGCAGGGTAGAGTGTAAAGCAGGGAAGAGCAGGGTAGAGTGTAAAGCAGGGAAGAGCAGGGTAGAGTGTAAAGCAGGGAAGAGCATGGTAGAGTGTAGAGCAGGGAAGAGTGTAGAGCAGGGAAGAGCAGGGTAGAGTGTAAAGCAGGGAAGAGTGTAGAGCAGGGAAGAGTGTAGAGCAGGGAAGAGTGTACAGTCGTGGCCAAAAGTTTTGAGAATGACATAAATATTAATTTCCACAAAGTTTGCTGCTTCAGTGTCTTTAGATATTTTTGTCAGATATCACTATGGAATACTGAAGTATAATTACAAGCATTTCATAAGTGTCAAAGGCATTTATTGACAATTACATGAAGTTGATGCAAATAGTCAATATTTGCAGTGTTGACCCTTCTTTTTTAAGACCTCTGCAATCCGCTCTGGCATGCTGTCAATTAACTTCTGGGCCACATAATCAATGCTTGGAGTTTGTCAGAATTTGTGGGTTTTTGCTTGTCCACCCGCCTCTTGAGGATTGACCACAAGATCTCAATGGGAAAAAGGTCTGGGGAGTTTCCTGGCCATGGACCCACTTAATTATCACCTTTGCCTTATGGCAAGGTACTCCATCATGCTGAAAAAGGCATTGTTCGTCACCAAACTGTTCCTGGATGGTTGGGAGAAGTTGCTCTCGGAGGATGTGTTGGTGCCATTCTTTATTCAGTACTCTGTTCTTAGGCAAAACCCCACACATGAACGGTCTCAGGATGCTTTACTTTTTCTGGCATGACACAGGATTGATGGTAGCGCTCACCTTGTCTTCTCCGGACAAGCTTTTTTCTGGATGCCCCAAACAATCGGAAAGGGGATTCATCAGAGAAAATGACTTTACCCCAGTCCTCAGCAGTCCAATCCCTGTACCTTTTGCAGAATATCAGTCTGTCCCTGATGTTTTTCCTGGAGTGAAGTGGCTTCTTTGCTGCCCTTCTTGACACCAGGCCACCCTCGAAAAGTCTTCGCCTCACTGTGCATGTAGATGCACTCACACCTGCCTGCTGCCATTCCTGATTAAGCTCTGTACTGGTGGTGCCCCGATCCCGTAGCTGAATCAACTTTAAGAGACGGTCCTGGCACTTACTGGACTTTCTTGGACGCCCTGAAGCCTTCTTCACAACAATTGAACCGCTCTCCTTGAAGTTCTTGATGAGCCGATAAATGGTTGATTTAGGTGCAATCATACTAGCAGCAATATCATTGCCTGTGAAGCCCTTTTTGTGCAAAGCAATGATGACGGCACGTGTTTCCTTGCAGGTAACCATGATTGACAGAGGAAGAACATTGATTCCAAGCACCACCCTCCTTTTGAAGCTTCCAGTCTGTTATTCAAACTCAATCAGCATGACAGAGTGATCTCCAGCCTTGTCAACACTCACACCTGTGTTAACGAGAGAATCACTGACATGATGTCAGCTGGTCCTTTTGTGGCAGGGCTGAAATGCAGTGGAAATGTTTTTGGGGGGTTCAGTCCATTTGCATGGCAAAGAGGGACTTTGCAATTAATTGCAATTCATCTGATCACTCTTCATAACATTCATAACATTCTGTATATGCAAATTGCCATCATACAAACTGATGCAGCAGACTTTGTGAAAATGTATATTTGTGTCATTCTCAAAACTTTTGGCCACGACTGTAGAGCAGGGAAGAGTGTAGAGCAGGGAAGGTCAACATCTGTACATCTATACATTTCAACATCATCCCCACAGTGACCGCACGTACTTATCCCAACCAGAAGCCATGGATTACAGGCAACATCCTCACTGAGCTAAAGGCTAGAGCTGCTGCTTTCAAGGAGCGGGACACTAATCCAGATGCTTAGAAGAAATGCCACTACGTCCTCCGACGAACCATCAAACAGGCAATACAGGACTAAGATCGAATCCTACTACACTGGCTCTGAAGCTCGTCGGATGTGGCAGGGATTGCAAACTATCACGGATTACAAAAGGTAATCCCTGCCGAGAGCTGCCCAGTGACGCAAGCCGACTAGATGGACCACCCCCAGGTGGTGAGGGTAGGCAACAACACATCCACCACGCTGTCCCTCAACATGGGGGCCCCTCAGGGGTGTGTGTTCAGTCCCCTCCTGTACACCCTGCTCACCCACGACTGAGTGACCACGCATGACTACAACACCCTCATTAAGTTTGCCGACAACACAATGGTGGTAGGCCTGATCACTGACGACGATGAGACAGCCTAAGGGAGGAAGTCAGAGACCTGGCAGAACAACCCCTCCCTCAATGTGGCCAAGACGAAGGACCTTATCGTGGACTACAGGAAACAGAGGGCAGAACATGCACTCATTCACATCGACAGGACTGTAGTGGAGCAGGTCAAGAGCTTCAAGTTCCTCAGTGTCCAAATCACTAAGTACCTATCATGGTCCAAATGCACCTACACAATCATGAAGAGGGCACGACAACGCCTCTTCCCCCTCAGGAGACTGAAAAGATTTGGCATGGGCCCTCAGTTCCTCAAACAATTCTACAGCTGCATCATTGAGAGCATCTTGACTGGCTGCATCACCACTTGGTATGGCAACTGCTCAGCATTTGACCGCAAGGCACTACAGAGGGTAATGCATACGGCCCAGTACATTACTGGCGACGAACTCCCTGCCATCCAGAACCTCTATGCAAGACGGTGTCAGAGGAAGGCCCCAAAAATGGTCAAAGACTCCAGTCACCAAGTCATAGACTGTTCTCTCTGCTACCGCACGGCAAGCAGTACCGGAGCGCCAAGTCTGGGACCAAAAGGCTCCTGAACAGCTTCTATCCCGAAAGTCATAAGACTGCTGAAGAGTTAATCAAATGGCTTCCCAGACGATTTACATGGACCCCTTTATTATTTATTTACACTGTTTCTTTTACAATGACTCTTGCACTGGCTAAATGTACACTCACTAGACTCTACCCACACACACCACACTGACACTCCAACACAGGCACACACACACGCTACATAAGCCCACACATACAAACATATTGACACCACACACACACACTCACACATAGATGCACTTTCACACTCTTCACATACGCTGCTGCTACTCTGTTAATTATATATGCTGATTGCCTAGTGACGTTAGCCTCCTTATTGTTCTCATTGTCTTATTATTTCCTTTTTTATTCAGCAAATATATGTCTTACTTTTTAACTCTGTATTGTTGGGAATGGGCTCGTAAGTAAGCATTACACTGTAAAGTCTACACCTGTGGTATTCTGCGCATCTGACTAATAACATTGTATTTGACTTACCTAGGGGTTAGGGACGGGGGCTGACTTGGAATTGGGTACTAGGCCTAAATTGATGTCAAATACCTCATGATATTGCTCATCTGTTTTGATCCTGTCTTGTATGGCCATCTAGTGAGGGAACCTGGTCTGCTACAGCCACAGTGGATTATGGGGACTGTAGTCATGTACCTTGTAAGCTCTTGGCACTGGTGTTGTCTATGCTCCAGCTGACCAGGGCCATAGTGAGGCCCAGCAGCACCAGGAAGATCCAGTCCTCCCCCAGGTTGGTCACGATGTACCACTGTATACGAGCCACACAGTCTGGACCAACACAATAAGTTATATTACTGTATGTGTTTAGGCCTCAAAATAACTTTTACCGGGGGTTATTTACACTGATGTAGCTAGAACTAGTCCTTGTCTCTCACCTTGGCATTTGGAGTAGGGGCGGGGCTGAGATATGACTCCATGGTGAAGGTGTTGTTGGCCACGCCCCTGTCTGGCATTGACCATGTTGTTTTCTGCTTTCTGCTTCCTCCATTGTCTCTCTGTCAGCAGCCCCGTAGAGCTGGACAGAGGAAAGACTACATTACCCAGGAAGCAATGTTGAATCTACATTATATTACTCAGCTGTCCCATGGACCTGGACAGAGCAGGATACTACATATAATTACCAAGATCAATAGAGATAGAGCAAAGACTATGTAGTATTACCCAGAAACCCTTGCAGTTTCCTGGACAGAGCAGACTTCATTACCCAGAAAGCCTTCTAGTTGTCTTCATTACCAAGAGGCTCCCTAGAATCAGAGGAAATGAAAAGGGGGATCATAAAACAGAGTGGTGGAGAAAACTGAATCCGGCACAGTGGGATAGCTGGAGATAACGAGGTAGAGAGGGAATGTGTGGCGTATCTGTAAGGGATACACACCAACCTGAATACCCTGCCGCAGGCCAGAAATAGACAAAACGGGCCAAGAGATCGGAAAAAACAGTCATAGACAAAACGGACTAAGAGATCGGGAAAAATCCCCCCCTGAGTGGAAGCTGGGCTGGACAGGAGCCAGGTTGCCAGAGAATGCCACACCTTCCTCTTCCAACACACACAGAGATAGAGAGAGAGAGAGAGAGAGAGAGAGACAGAGAGAGAGACAGAGAGAGAGAGACAGAGAGAGAGAGACAGAGAGAGACAGAGAGACAGAGAGACAGACAGAGAGTACACAGCGGCAGAATACCTGACCACTGTGACTGACCCAAAATTAAGGAAGGCTTTGACTATGTACAGACTCAGTGAGCATAGCCTTGCTATTGAGAAAGGCCGCCGTAGGCAGACATGGCTCTCAAGAGAAGACAGGCTATGTGCTCACTGCCCACAAAATGAGGTGGAAACTGAGCTGCACTTCCTAACCTCCTGCCCAATGTATGACCATATTAGAGAGACATATTTCCCTCAGATTACACAGATCCACAAAGAATTCGAAAACAAATCCAATTTTGATAAACCCCCATATCCACTGGGTGAAATTCCACAGTGTGCCATCACAGCAGCAAGATTTGTGACCTGTTGCCACGGGTCCCTGGTGAGTGTGTGTCTGTGTGGTGCCTCATGTCCTAATATCTGTGTCTGTCAAATCAAATGTTATTTGTTACATATGCTGAATACAACAAGACCTTACCTTGAAGTGCTTACTAACAAGCCCTTAACCAACAATGCAGCTCAAGAAATAGAGTTACTAAATAAACGAAAGCAAAACAAATTCTAATCAATCAAAAAGTAACTAAATAAACGTACATAACAATAGTGAGGCTATATATAGCGGGTACCGGTCCGAGTCAATGTGCAGGGGTACAGGTGTGCCGAGGTAATTTGTAAAGTGACTATGCATTGATAATAAACAGCGAGTAGCAGCAGTGTAAAAACAAACGGAGGGGGGAGGTCAATGTAAATAGCCAGGTGGATATTTGATTAGTTGTTCAGCAGTCTTATGGCTTGGGGATAGAAGCTGTTTATGAGCATTTTGGTCCTAGACTTAACGCTCCGGTACCACTTGGAACTCCAAGTGGTTCCTCTGGTTGCACATGTGACATGCTAGTAGAAATGAGGTCAAATTGATTTAAGTTTGCTTCTCTTAAAGTCCCTGGCCACTAGCAGCACCTCTCCTGAGCATGTTCTTGTTGTATAAGGCTTACGGCCTTATACAGCTGGTTGAGTGCGGTCTTAGAGCCAGCATCGATTTGTGATGGTAAATAGACGGCTACGAAAAAAACAGATGAGAACTCTCTTGGTAGATAGTGTGGTCTACAGCTTATCATGATGTATTCTACCTCAGGCAAGAAATACCTTGAGATTTCTTTAATATTAGACATCGCGCACCAGCAGTTATTGACAAATAGACACACACCCCCGCCCCTCCTCTTACCAGACGTAGCTGCTCTGTCCTGACGAAACACGGACAAGCCAGCCAGCTCTATATTATATGTGTCGTCGTTCAGCCAAGTCTCTGTAAAAGATAAGATATTATTTGATTTGATTTGAGTTAGGATTTGTGACTGACAGTACTGGAAATATAATATATGCATACAAAGGTACAGATGTACAAGGTAAAGTACGTACACACCTATTGGGATGTTCTCTCTATCTCTCAAAACAATCTGACCTATTCCCCCTCCTCCCTTTCATTTCCCCCAAACTTCCCCTCTCACCATCCCTCTCCACTGTCCATCCCTTAACCATCGCCTTCTGGGGTGAATTTAGAGCCAGTGAGACTCATTGCTCACTGAGACGCTTCTCCGCAAACCTCTCTCTCTCAGATCTGTGTAACAACCGAATTAGACCATTTGGTACAGATAGTAATATAGTATTTACCAAGATATTACATGGTGAAAAAGACAAAACAGGTGACCAAAACATTCCAAACGTCGGATGGATTGTCTCTCCCATGATGTGATGTCTTAAAACCAGGCTTCTCAAACTATAGCAAACTGACTGACTATAGCTTACTGACTTACAATAGCCTACTGACTGACTATAGCCTACCGACTGACAAAAGCCTACTGACTGATCATAGTCTACTGACCCAGACAATAGGCTACTGACTGAATATAGCCTACTGACTCACTTAACTGTAGCCTACTGACACAGACTATAGCTAACTGACTGACTATAGCCTACTGATTGACTACAGCCTACCGACTGACCAAAGCCTACTGACTGACTATAGCCTACTGACTGACTACAGCCTACCTACCCAGACTACAGCCTACTGAACCAGACTACAGCCTACTGACTGACTATAGCCTACCGACTGACCAAAGCCTACTGACTGACTATAGCCTACTGACTGATCATAGTCTACTGACCCAGACAATAGGCTACCGACTGAATATAGCCTACTGACACAGACTATAGCCAACTGACTGACTATAGCCTACTGACTGACTATAGCCTACCGACTGACCAAAGCCTACTGACTGACTATAGCCTACTGACTAATCATAGTCTTCTGACCCAGACAATAGGCTACCGACTGAATATAGCCTACTGACTGACTACAGCCTACCTACCCAGACTACAGCCTACTGAACCAGACTACAGCCTACTGACTGACTATAGCATACTGACCCAGACAATAGTCTACTGATTGACTATAGCCTACTTACCCATACTATAGTCTACTGACCCAGACTACTGCCTACTGACCCAAACTACATCCTACTGACTGACTACAGCCTACTGACCTAGACTAAAGTCTACTGACTGACTATAGCCTACTGAACCAGACCAAAACCTACTGACCCAGATGACAGCCTACTGACCCAGCCTACAGAATATTATAGCCTACTGATTGTCTATAGCCTACTGACTGACTACAGCCTACCTACCCAGACTACAGTCTACTGACCCAGACTACAGCCTACTGACTGACTATAGCATACTGATTGACTATAGCCTACCGACTGACCAAAGCCTACTGACTGACTATAGCCTACTGACTAATCATAGTCTACTGACCCAGACAATAGGCTACCGACTGAATATAGCCTACTGACTCACTTAACTGTAGCATACTGACACAGACAATAGCCTACTGACTCAGACTATATCCTACTGACCCAGACTATAGTATACAGACTGACTATAGTCTACTGACCCAGACTACAACCTACTGACTGACTATAGCCTACTGACTGAGTACAGCCTACTGACCGAGACTATAGCCCACAAACCAAGACCATAGTCTACTGACTAACTATAGCCTACTGACCCAGACTACAGTCTACTGACTGACTATAGCCTACTGACCCAGACTATAACCTAATGACCCAGATGACAGCCTACTGACTCAGACTATAGCATATTGACTGACTATAGTCTATTGACCAAGACCTTAGTCTACTGACCGAGACTATAGCCTACTGACTGGCAATAGCCTACTGACTGACTACAGCCTGCCAACTGACTATAGGCTACTGACCCAGAGTATAGGCTACTGAATGACTATAGTCTACTGACTGACAATAGCACTGACTGACTACAGCCTACTGACTGACTATAGGCTACTGACCCAGAGTATAGACTACTGACAGGCAATAGCCTACTGACTGACTACAGCCTACTGACTGACTATAGGCTACTGACCCAGACCAAAACCTACTGACCCAGATGACAGCCTACTCACCCAGCCTACAGAATATTATAGCCTACTGATTGACTATAGCCTACTGACTGACTACAGCCTACCTACCCAGACTACAGTCTACTGACCCAGCCTACTGACTGACTATAGCCTACTGACTGACCAAAGTCTACTTACCCATACTATAGTCTACTGACCCAGACTACTGCCTACTGACCCAAACTACATCCTACTGACTGACTACAGCCTACTGACCTAGACTACAGTCTACTGACTGACAATATAGCCTACTGATTGTCTATAGCCTACTGACTGACTATAGCCTACTTACCCATACTATGGTCTACTGACCCAGACTACTGCCTACTGACCTAAACTACATCCTACTGACTGACTACAGCCCACAGCCTACTGACTGACAATAGCCTACTGACTGACTACAGCCTAAGGACCCAGACTATAGCCTTCTGACTGACAATAGCCTACTGACTGACTAAAGCCTACTGACTGACTATAGCCTACTGACCCAAACTATAGTCTACTTATTGACTATAGGTTACTGACAGACTATAGCCTACTAACTGATTGTAGCCTACTGACCCAGACTACAGCCTACTGACCCAGACTATAGCATATCTACTGACTATAGCCTGCTGACCGAGACTAAAGCCTACTGACTGACTGTAGCCTCAAGATCCAGACTACAGCCTACTGACTGACTATAGACCCAGACTAAAGCCTACTGACCCAGACTATAGCCATTTGACTGACTATAACCTAAGGACCCAGAATATAGCCTAAGGACCCGGACTATAGTCTACTGACCCAGACTTTAGCCAATTGACTGAATATAGCCTACCGACCCAGACTATAGCCTACTGACTGACTATAGCCTACTGACTGACTATAGCCTACTAGCCCAGACTATAGCCTTCTGACCCAGATTATAGCCCAAGTACCCAGACTATAGCCTTCTGACTGACTATAGGCTACTGACTGACTATAGCCTACCAGCCCAGACTACAGCCTACTGATTGTCAATAGTCTACTGACTGACTACAGCCTACCTACCCAGACAATAGCCTACTGACTGACTATAGTCTACTGACCCAGACTGTAGCCTAAGGACCCAGACAACAGCATACTGGCTGACTGTAGCCTACTGACTGACTATATCCTACTGACTGACTATAGCCTAAGGACCATATCTATAGCCTACTGACTGACTATTGCCTACTGACTGACTATAGCCAACTGACCCAGACTATAGCCTTTTGTCTGACTACATAAGAACCCAGACTATAGCCTAAGGACCTAGACTCTAGACTACTGACTGTAGCCTGCTGACTGACTATAGCCTAAGGACCCAGACTATAGCCGACTGACTAACTATCACCTAAGGACCCAGACTATACCCTACTTGCTGACTATATGCTACTGACTGACTGTAGCCTACTGACCAAGTCTATAGCCCACTGGCCCAGACTATAGCCTACTTGCTGACTATATGCTACTGACTGACTGTAGCCCACTGACTGACTATAGCCCACTGGCCCAGACTATAGTCTACTGTCTGACTATAGCCTAAGGACCCAGACTACAGCCCACTGACTGACTATATGCTATTGACCCAGACTATAGCCTACTGACCCAGACTATGTCCTACTGACCCAGACTACAGCCTACTGACAGACTTTAGCCTACTGTCTGACCATAGCCTACTGACTAACTATTCAGACTGATGTTGTTGTGTTAGTGGAGAACATTAAGTGATTTACTTCCAGGTTACACAGCTGTGTTAACCCCTGGCCTGGCTGAGAGAGGATGTGACCTCTGGAGCTGTGGCTGTGCTGACAGACACACACCAACAGAGATACACTGTCTCTCTCTCTCTCTGTGTGTGTGTCTCTCCCTCTGTGTGTGTGTGTATTTGTGACCTGAAAGTGAAAACCTGTATAGATATTCTGCTCCTCTTACAACATGGGACACACCTCACTACATAAGCCCAGTCCACCATCCTCAGAAGGGGTTTAGCTAATTTACTTCAAAATCTTGTAGGAAATCATCCCCGGCCGTGTCAAGGCATTGAATAAATAAACAGTATTAAGATAGTGTACCAGTATCAACAGCTCAACACACTCTTCTCCCACTTTTCTCTCCCCCTCTGTAACCCACCATAGTGATCATAACACACACACACACACACACACACACACACACACACACACACACACACACACACACACACACACACACACACACACAGACACACACACACACACACACACACACACAGAGAGGGGAAAGACACAGGAGAGAAGAGGAGGGGGACAGAGGAAGGGGACGGGCCTCCTTGGGTAGACCTCAACTCTATCCTAGCACCTCCAAGGGAAAGAAAGAGAGGATAGGAAAGAGAGGAAGAAAAGAGAGAGGAGGAGAGGGAGAGGGAGAAGAGGGGGAATTGAGGCAGCCTTGGGAAGCTTTCCACCATTCCAGTCATTACAATGAGCCCACCCTCCTATAGCTCCTCCCACCAGCCTCCACTGTTGATGATTTAAAATGATAAAGCCGAGGAGACAGAGTGACATGACCATAGAAATACAATGAATAGAAAGGGCTTGGAACCTCTAGTTGACTGGTAAACTCATGGGTACACTCACAATGTCATTTTGTTGACATTGAGGGAGAGGTTATTTTCCTGGCACCACACTGCCAGGGCCCTCACCTCGTCCCTGTAGGATGTCTCGTCATTGTTGGTAATCAGGCCTACTACTGTTGCGTCTGCAAACTTGATGATTGAGTTGAAGGCGTGCATAGTCACGCAGTCATGGGTGAAAAGGGAATACAGGAGGGGGCTGAGCACACATGAGCAGTTAATCACGAAACATACACCACCCTCCTTCTCCTTCCTGGAGAGTTCTTTATTCTTGTCTGCGCAATGTACTGAGAACCCAGCTGGCTGTATGGACATAGAAAGTATACTTATACTTCCGGCGCCGACAGAGATGGCCGCCTCGCTTCGCGTTCCTAGGAAACTATGCAGTTTTTTGTTTTTTTTACGTGTTATTTCTTACATTGGTACCCCAGGTCATCTTAGGTTTCATTACATACAGTCGAGAAGAACTACTGAACATAAGAGCAGCGTCAACTCACCATCAGTACGACCAAGAATATGGCTTTCGCGAAGCGGATCCTGTGTTCTGCCTTTCACCCAGGACAACGGAATGGATCCCATCCGGCAACCTCAAAAAACGACTTCGTAAAAGGGGAAAACGAAGCGGTCTTCTGGTCAGACTCCGGAGACGGGCACATCGTGCACCACTCCCTAGCATTCTCCTCGCCAATGTCCAGTCTCTTGACAACAAGGTTGATGAAATCCGAGCAAGGGTAGCATTCCAGAGGGACATCAGAGACTGTAACGTTCTTTGCTTCACGGAAACATGGCTCACTGGAGAGACGCTATCGGAGTCGGTGCAGCCAGCTGGTTTCTCTACGCATCGCGCCGACAGAAACAAACATCTTTCTGGTAAGAAGAGGGGCGGGGGCGTATGCTTCATGGTTAAAGTGACGTGGTGTTGCCACAACAACATACAGGAACTCAAGTCCTTCTGTTCACCTGATTTAGAATTCCTCACAATTAAATGTCGACCGCATTATCTACCAAGGGAATTCTCTTCGATTATAATCACAGCCGTATATATTCACCCCCAAGCAGACATATCGATGGCTCTGAACGAACTTAATTTGACTCTTTGCAAACTGGAATCCATATATCCGGAGGCTGCATTCATTGTAGCTGGGGATTTTAACAAGGCTAATCTGAAAACAAGACTCCCTAAATTTTATCAGCATATCAATTGCGCAACCAGGGCTGGAAAAACCTTGGATCATTGCTATTCCAACTTCCGCGATGCATATAAGGCCCTGCCCCGCTCTCCTTTCGGAAAAGCTGACCACGACTCCATTTTTTTGATCCCTGCCTACAGACAGAAACTAAAACAAGAAGCTCCCGCGCTGAGGTCTGTCCAACGCTGGTCCGACCAATCTGATTCCACACTCCAAGACTGCTCCCATCACGTGGACTGGGATATGTTCCGTATTGCGTCAGACAACAACATTGACGAATACGCTGATTCGGTGAGTGAGTTCATTAGAACGTGCATTGAAGATGTCGTTCCCATAGCAACGATTAAAACATTCCCAAACCAGAAACCGTGGATTGATGGCAGCATTCGCGTGAAACTGAAAGCACAGCATTCGCGTGAAACTGAAAGCGCGAACCACTGCTTTTAATCAGGGCAAGGTGACTGGAAACATGACCGAATACAAACAGTGTAACTATTCCCTCCGCAAGGCAATCAAACAAGCTAAGCGTCAGTATAGAGACAAAGTAGAATCTCAATTCAACGGCTCAGACACAAGAGGTATGTGGCAGGGTCTACAGTCAATCACGGATTATAAAAAGAAAACCAGCCCTGTCACGGACCAGGATGTCTTGCTCCCAGGCAGACTAAATAACTTTTGTGCCCACTTTCAGGACAATACAGTGCCACTGACATGGCCCGCAACTAAAACATGCAGACTCTCCTTCACTGCAGCCGACGTGAGGAAAACATTTAAACGTGTCAACCCTCGCAAGGCTGCAGGCCCAGAGGGCATCCCCAGCCGCGCCCTCAGAGCATGCGCAGACCAGCTGGCTGGTGTGTTTATGGACATATTCAATCAATCCCTATCCCAGTCTGTTGTTCCCACATGCTTCAAGAGGACCACCATTGTTCCTGTTCCCAAGAAAGCTAAGGTAACTGAGCTAAACGACTACCGCCCCGTAGCACTCACTTCCGTCATCATGAAGTGCTTTGAGAGACTAGTCAAGGACCATATCACCTCCACCCTACCTGACACCCTAGACCCACTCCAATTTGCTTACCGCCCAAATAGGTCCACAGACGATGCAATCTCAACCACACTGCACACTGCCCTAACCCATCTGGACAAGAGGAATACCTATGTGAGAATGCTGTTCATCGACTACAGCTCGGCATTTAACACCATAGTGCCCTCCAAGCTCGTCATCAAGCTCGAGACCCTGGGTCTCGACCCCGCCCTGTGCAACTGGGTACTGGACTTCCTGACGGGCCGCCCCCAGGTGGTGAGGGTAGGCAACAACATCTCCACCACGCTGATCCTCAACACTGGGGCCCCACAAGGGTGCGTTCTGAGCCCTCTCCTGTACTCCCTGTTCACCCACGACTGCGTGGCTACGCACGCCTCCAACTCAATCATGAAGTTTGCGGACGACACAACAGTGGTAGGCTTGATTACCAACAACGACGAGACGGCCTACAGGGAGGAGGTGAGGGCCCTCGGAGTGTGGTGTCAGGAAAATAACCTCACACTCAACGTCAACAAAACTAAGGAGATGATTGTGGACTTCAGGAAACAGCAGAGGGAACACCCCCCTATCCACATCGATGAAACAGTAGTGGAGAGGGTAGTAAGTTTTAAGTTCCTCGGCGTACACATCACAGACAAACTGAATTGGTCCACCCACACAGACAGCATCGTGAAGAAGGCGCAGCAGCGCCTCTTCAACCTCGGAGGCTGAAGAAATTCGGCTTGTCACCAAAAGCACTCACAAACTTCTACAGATGCCCAATCGAGAGCATCCTGTCGGGCTGTATCACCGCCTGGTACGGCAACTGCTCCGCCCACAACCGTAAGGCTCTCCAGAGGGTAGTGAGGTCTGCACAACGCATCACCGGGGGCAAACTACCTGCCCTCCAGGACACCTACACCACCCGATGTCACAGGAAGGCCATAAAGATCAAGGACAACAACCACCCGAGCCACTGCCTGTTCACCCCGCTATCATCCAGAAGGCGAGGTCAGTACAGGTGCATCAAAGCTGGGACCGAGAGACTGAAAAACAGCTTCTATCTCAAGGCCATCAGACTGTTAAACAGCCACCACTAACATTGAGTGGCTGCTGCCAACACACTGACTCAACTCCAGCCACTTTAATAATGGGAATTGATGGGAAATGATGTAAAATATATCACTAGCCACTTTAAACAATGCTACCTAATATAATGTTTACATACCCTACATTATTCACCTACATACTGCATCCTTATGTAATACATGTATCACTAGCCACTTTAACTATGCCACTTTGTTTACATACTCATCTCATATGTATATACTGCACTCAATACCATCTACTGTATCTTACCTATGCCGCTCTGTACCATCACTCTTTCATATATCTTTATGTACATATTCTTTATCCCCTTACACTTGTGTCTATAAGGTAGTAGTTTTGGAATTGTTAGCTAGATTACGTGTTGGTTATTACTGCATTGTCGGAACTAGAAGCACAAGCATTTTGCTACACTCGCATTAACATCTGCTAACCATGTGTATGTGACAAATAACATTTGATTTGATTTGAGTATATCCCGATAGAGCCATGATTCCGTGAAACAGAGTAGGTTACAGTCCCTGATGTCTCTCTGGAAGGAGATCCTCGCCCTAAGCTTGTTTATTTTATTGTCCAGAGACTGAACATAAGCAAGTAATATACTCAGAAGTGGTGGATTATGTGCATGCCTCCTGAGTCGGACTTGAAATCAACTCTGAATACCTCTTCTATGCCGGTGGCGTCTTGGAGCAGCCTCTGGGATAGGTTAAATTGCCCTGGGGGGTACGAACAAAGGATCCAATTCGGGAAAGTCGTATTCGTGGTCATAATGCTGGTGAGTTACCGTTGCTCTGATATCCAAAAGTTATTTCCGGCTGTATGTAATAACACAAAAAACGAAATACTGCAAAGTTGCTTAGGAGCTAGAAACATAGCTGCCATGTCTGTCGGCGCCATCTTGCCACATCAGAGAAATAGAGGCTGTTCCAACTCAATATTAGGATGGTGTTCCTAATGTTTGCTATACTCAGTGTATGGATGAGTGGTGGGCCATGCAATCTCGTACATGAAGAAGCAACGAGCATTCAGATTCTCTTGTTGAATAAAGGAGAGAACGAGGGAGGACTAGGTTCTCTACAGTGTCACATATTTATGTCATCACACCAGCAGGTCAGACAAGCACATAACACCTGAACACAGAACACTATTGAGGTTAGAGAGATAGAGAGAGAGGGAGGAAGGAAGAGACAGATGAAGAGACACAACGAGACGTACAGAGGAAAAAGACCAATTAGCTGAATGTGGACTACAGGGGAAAAGGGGAGAGCCTGCCCCCATCCACATTTACAGGGCTGTAGTGGAGCAGGTCGAGAGCTTCAAGTTCCTTGGCGCCCACATCACAGCCTCAGGAAAAGAGTGGTGCGGTCAGTCCAGTACATCACTGTGGCCGAGCTCCCTGCCATCCAGGACCTCTATATCAGGCGGTGTCAGCGGAAGAACTGAAACAATTCCATAGACTGTTCACTCTGCTACCGTCCGGCAAATGGTACTGGAGCATTGGCTCCTGGGCCAATAGGCTTTGAGACAGCTTCTACCCGTGAGCCATAAGACTGCTAAATAGCCAGACTACTAAATAGTCAGTGAATAGTACCCAAACTATCTGCAATGACTATCTTGCACTGACCCTACGTACACTCACTAGGTGATATACTCTATACAAAACATATGCACACTCTAACTCACACACATTACATTGACACTACATTGACACCACACATACACGCAGACCAACACAACACAAAAACACATACATACACATTACACACACCATTACACGGCATTTGCTGCTACTACTCTTCTTTAGTTTACACTTATCTATTCTGATGCCGTCACTTTACCCTGCCTTCATGTACATACAGTTGGACGTTTACATACACTGAGGTTGGAGTCATTAAAACTCGTTTGTCAACCACTCCACAAATCTCTTGTTAACAAACTATAGATTTGGCAAGTCGGTTAGGACATCTACTTTGTGCAACGACACAAGTAACTTTCCCAACAATTGTTTACAGATTATTTCACTTATAATTCACTGTATCACAATTCCAGTGGGTCAGAAGTGGACATACACTAAGTTGACTGTGCCTTTAAACAGCTTGGAAAATTCCAGAAAATTATGTCATGGTTTTCATAAGCAAACATTTCATGGTAAAGTCTACACCAGTTGTATTCAGCGCATGTGACAAATAACATCTGATTTGAAAATGAGAGAAGTGGACGGGTAGAGAGTGAGAGGTGGACAGACGGGCAGAGAGTGAGAGGGGGACAGACGGGCAGAGAGTGAGAGGTGGACAGACGGGTAGAGAGTGAGAGGTGGACAGACGGGTAGAGAGTGAGAGGTGGACAGACGGGCAGAGACAGAGATGGACAGACGGGTAGAGAGTGAGAGGTGGACAGACGGGTAGAGAGTGAGAGGTGGACAGACGGGTAGAGAGTGAGAGGTGGACAGACGGGCAGAGAGTGAGAGGTGGACAGACGGGCAGAGAGTGAGAGGTGGACAGACGGGCAAAGAGTGAGAGGTGGACAGACGGGTAGAGAGTGAGAGGTGGACAGACGGGTAGAGAGTGAGAGGTGGACAGACGGGTAGAGAGTGAGAGGTGGACAGACGGGTAGAGAGTGAGAGGTGGACAGACGGGCAGAGAGTGAGAGGTGGACAGACGGGCAGAGAGTGAGAGGTGGACAGACGGGTAGAGAGTGAGAGGTGGACAGACGGGTAGAGAGTGAGAGGTGGACAGACGGGTAGAGAGTGAGAGGTGGACAGACGGGTAGAGAGTGAGAGGTGGACAGACGGGTAGAGAATGAGAGGTGGAGGTGGACAGACGGGTAGAGAGTGAGAGGTGGAGAGACGGGCAGAGAGTGAGAGGTGGACAGACGGGCAGAGAGTGAGAGGTGGACAGACGGGCAGAGACAGAGATGGACAGACGGGTAGCGAGTGAGAGGTGGACAGACGGGTAGAGAGTGAGAGGTGGACAGACGGGCAGAGACAGAGATGGACAGACGGGCAGAGAGTGAGAGGTGGACAGACGGGTAGAGAGTGAGAGGTGGACAGACGGGTAGAGAGTGAGAGGTGGACAGACGGGCAGAGAGTGAGAGGTGGACAGACGGGTAGAGAGTGAGAGGTGGACAGACGGGTAGAGAGTGAGAGGTGGACAGACGGGTAGAGAGTGAGAGGTGGACAGACGGGTAGAGAGTGAGAGGTGGACAGACGGGTAGAGAGTGAGAGGTGGACAGACTGTAGAGAGTGAGAGGTGGACAGACGGGCAGAGAGTGAGAGGTGTACAGACGGTAGAGAGTGATAGGTGGACAGACGGGCAGAGAGTGAGAGGTGGACAGACGGGCAGAGAGTGAGAGGTGGACAGACGGGTAGAGAGTGAGAGGTGGACAGACGGGCAGAGACAGAGATGGACAGACGGGTCGAGAGTGAGAGGTGTACAGACGGGTAGAGAGTGAGAGGTGGACAGACGGGTAGAGAGTGAGAGGTGGACAGACGGGTAGAGAGTGAGAGGTGGACAGACGGGCAAAGAGTGAGAGGTGGACAGACGGGTAGAGAGTGAGAGGTGGACAGACGGGTAGAGAGTGAGAGGTGGACAGACGGGCAGAGACAGAGATGGACAGACGGGTAGAGAGTGAGAGGTGGACAGACGGGCAGAGAGTGAGAGGTGGACAGACGGGTAGAGAGTGAGAGGTGGACAGACGGGTAGAGAGTGAGAGGTGGACAGACGGGTAGAGAATGAGAGGTGAGGTGGACAGACGGGTAGAGAGTGAGAGGTGGACAGACGGGCAGAGAGTGAGAGGTGGACAGACGGGCAGAGAGTGAGAGGTGGACAGACGGGCAGAGACAGAGATGGACAGACGGGCAGAGAGTGAGAGGTGGACAGACGGGTAGAGAGTGAGAGGTGGACAGACGGGTAGAGAGTGAGAGGTGGACAGACGGGCAGAGAGTGAGAGGTGGACAGACGGGTAGAGAGTGAGAGGTGGACAGACGGGCAGAGAGTGAGAGGTGGACAGACGGGTAGAGAGTGAGAGGTGGACAGACGGGTAGAGAGTGAGAGGTGGACAGACGGGTAGAGAGTGAGAGGTGGACAGACTGTAGAGAGTGAGAGGTGGACAGACGGGTAGAGAGTGAGAGGTGTACAGACGGTAGAGAGTGATAGGTGGACAGACGGGCAGAGAGTGAGAGGTGGACAGACGGGTAGAGAGTGAGAGGTGGACAGACGGTAGAGAGTGAGAGGTGGACAGACGGGTAGAGAGTGAGAGGTGGACAGACGGGTAGAGAGTGAGAGGTGGACAGACGGGTAGAGAGTGAGAGGTGGACAGACGGGCAGAGAGTGAGAGGTGGACAGACGGGCAGAGAGTGAGAGGTGGACAGACGGGTAGAGAGTGAGAGGTGGACAGACGGGTAGAGAGTGAGAGGTGGACAGACGGGTAGAGAGTGAGAGGTGGACAGACGGGTAGAGAGTGAGAGGTGGACAGACGGGTAGAGAATGAGAGGTGGAGGTGGACAGACGGGTAGAGAGTGAGAGGTGGAGAGACGGGCAGAGAGTGAGAGGTGGACAGACGGGCAGAGAGTGAGAGGTGGACAGACGGGCAGAGACAGAGATGGACAGACGGGTAGCGAGTGAGAGGTGGACAGACGGGTAGAGAGTGAGAGGTGGACAGACGGGCAGAGACAGAGATGGACAGACGGGCAGAGAGTGAGAGGTGGACAGACGGGTAGAGAGTGAGAGGTGGACAGACGGGTAGAGAGTGAGAGGTGGACAGACGGGCAGAGAGTGAGAGGTGGACAGACGGGTAGAGAGTGAGAGGTGGACAGACGGGTAGAGAGTGAGAGGTGGACAGACGGGTGGAGAGTGAGAGGTGGACAGACGGGTAGAGAGTGAGAGGTGGACAGACTGTAGAGAGTGAGAGGTGGACAGACGGGCAGAGAGTGAGAGGTGTACAGACGGTAGAGAGTGATAGGTGGACAGACGGGCAGAGAGTGAGAGGTGGACAGACGGGCAGAGAGTGAGAGGTGGACAGACGGGTAGAGAGTGAGAGGTGGACAGACGGGCAGAGACAGAGATGGACAGATGGAGAGAGGTGGACAGACGGGTAGAGAGTGAGAGGTGGACAGACGGGTAGAGAGTGAGAGGTGGACAGACGGGTGAGAGTGAGAGGTGGACAGACGGGCAAAGACAGAGAGGTGGACAGACGGGTAGAGAGTGAGAGGTGGACAGACGGGTAGAGAGTGAGAGGTGGACAGACGGGCAGAGAGTGAGAGGTGGACAGACGGGCAGAGAGTGAGAGGTGGACAGACGGGCAGAGAGTGAGAGGTGGACAGACGGGTAGAGAAGAGGTGAGAGGTGCAGAGACAGGTGGACAGACGGGTAGAGACAGATGGACAGACGGCAGAGAGTGAGAGGTGGACAGAGGGCAGAGAGAGAGGTGGACAGACGGGCAGAGAGGAGAGAGGTGGACAGACGGGTAGAGAGTGAGAGGTGGACAGACGGGCAGAGAGTGAGAGGTGGACAGACGGGCAGAGAGTGAGAGGTGGACAGACGGGTAGAGAGTGAGAGGTGGACAGACGGGCAGAGACAGAGAGTGGACAGACGGGCAGAGAGTGAGAGGTGGACAGACGGTAGAGAGGAGAGGTGGACAGATCGGGCAGAGAGTGAGAGGTGGACAGACGGAGAGAGTGAGAGGTGGACAGACGGGCAGAGAGTGAGAGGTGGACAGACGGGTAGAGAGTGAGAGGTGGACAGACGGGCAGAGAGTGAGAGGTGGACAGACGGGTAGAGAGTAGAGAGGAGAGGTGGACAGACGGGCAGAGAGTGAGAGGTGGACAGAGGGTAGAGAGTGAGAGGTGGACAGACTGGTAGAGAGTGAGAGGTGGACAGACGGGCAGAGAGAGAGGTGACAGACGGGTAGAGAGTGAGAGGTGGACAGACGGGCAGAGAGTGAGAGGTGGACAGACGGGCAGAGAGTGAGAGGGTGGACAGACGGGTAGATGAGGAGAGGATGGACAGACGGGAGAGAGTGAGAGGTGGACAGACGGGTAGAGAGTGAGAGGTGGACAGACGAAAAGAGAGTGAGAGGTGGACAGACGGGCAGAGAGTGAGAGGTGGACAGACGGGCAGAGAGAGAGTGGACAGACTGGCAGAGAGTGAGAGACAGACGGCAGAGAGTGAGACAGACGGGTAGAGAGTGAGAGGTGGACAGACGGGTAGAGAGGAGAGGTGGACAGACGGGCAGAGAGTGAGAGGTGTACAGACGGGCAGAGAGTGAGAGGTGGACAGACGGGCAGAGAGGAGAGGTGGACAGACGGGCAGAGAGTGAGAGGTGGACAGACTGTAGAGAGTGAGAGGTGGACAGATGGGCAGAGAGATGGACAGACGGGTCGAGAGTGTGGACAGACGGGGTAGAGAGTGAGAGGTGGACAGACGGGTAGAGAGTGAGAGGTGGACAGACGGGCAGAGAGTGAGAGGTGGACAGACGGGCAAGAGAGTGAGAGGTGGACAGACGGGTAGAGAGTGAGAGGTGGACAGACGGGCAGAGTGAGGTGGAGACGGGTGAGAGAGGTGGACAGACGGGCAGAGAGTGAGAGGTGGACAGACGGGCAGAGAGTGAGAGGTGGACAGACGGGTAGAGAATGAGAGGTGAGGTGGACAGACGGGTAGAGAGTGAGAGGTGGACAGACGGGCAGAGAGTGAGAGGTGGACAGACGGGCAAAGAGTGAGAGGTGGACAGACAGGCAGAGAGTGGAGAGGTGGACAGACGGGTAGAGAGAGAGGTGACAGAGAGAGGTGGACAGACGGGTAGAGAGTGAGAGGTGGACAGACGGGTAGAGAGAGTGAGAGGTGGACAGACGGGTAGAGAGTGAGAGGTGGACAGACGGGCAGAGAGGAGAGGTGGACAGACGGGCAGAGTAGAGAGTGACGGGTAGAGAGAGAGGTGGACAGACGAGGTGGACAGACAGGAGTGAGAGGTGGACAGACGGGTAGAGAGGAGAGGTGGACAGACGGGCAGAGAGTGAGAGGTGGACAGACTTGGTAGAGAGTGAGAGGTGGGACAGAGAGTGAGAGGTGGACAGACGGGCAGAGACAGAGAGGTGGACAGACGGGTAGAGAGTGAGAGGTGGACAGACGGGTACAAAGAGAGTGAGAGGTGGACAGACGGGTAGAGAGTGAGAGGTGGACAAACGGGCAGAGAGTGAGAGGTGGACAAACGGGTAGAGAGTGAGAGGTGGACAGACGGGTAGAGAGTGAGAGGTGGACAGACGGGTAGAGAGTGAGAGGTGGACAGACGGGTAGAGTGAGAGGTGGACAGATGGGCAGAGAGTGAGAGGTGGACAGACGGGTAGAGAATGAGAGGTGAGAGGTGGACAGACAGGCAGAGAGTGAGAGGTGGACAGACGGGCAGAGAGTGAGAGGTGGACAGACGGGCAGAGAGTGAGAGGTGGACAACGGGCAGAGACAGAGATGGACAGCGGGTAAGAGTGAGAGGTGGACAGACGGGTAGAGAGTGAGAGGTGGACAGACGGGCAGAGACAGATGGACAGAACGGGCAGAGAGTGAGAGGACAGACGGGTAGAGAGTGAGAGGTGGACAGACGGGTAGAGAGTGAGAGGTGGACAGACGGGCAGAGAGTGAGAGGTGGGACAGACGGGTAGAGAGGAGAGGTGGACAGACGGGCAGAGAGGAGAGGTGGACAGAGGTGGTAGACAGAGGCAGAGTGAGAGGTGGACAGACGGGCAGAGACAGAGAGGTGGACTGTAGAGAGTGAGGTGGACAGACGGTAGAGAGAGAGGTGTACAGACGGGCAGAGAGTGATAGGTGGACAGACGGGCAGAGAGAGAGGTGGACAGACGGGTAGAGAGTGAGAGGTGGACAGACGGGTAGAGAGTGAGAGGTGGACAGACGGGCAGAGAGTGAGAGGTGGACAGACTGGCAGAGAGTGAGAGGTGGACAGACGGGCAGAGAGGAGAGGTGGACAGATGGGCAGAGAGTGAGAGGTGTACAGACGGGTAGAGAGTGAGAGGTGGACAGATCGGGCAAGAGAGTGAGAGGTGGACAGACGGGCAGAGAGTGAGAGGTGGACAGACGGGAGAGTGAGAGGTGACAGACAGGTAGAGAGTGAGAGGTGGACAGACGGGCAGAGAGTGAGAGGTGGACAGACGGGCAGAGAGAGGTGGACAGATGGGCAGAGAGGTGGACAGACAGGTAAGAGAGAGGTGGACAGAGGTAGAGAGGAGGTGACAGACGGGTAGAGAGTGAGAGGTGGACAGACGGGTAGCAGAGGAGAGGTGGACAGACGGGGTAGAGAGTGAGAGGTGGACAGATGGGTGAGAGAGGTGGACAGACGGGCAGAGAGTGAGAGGTGGACAGACGGGCAGAGAGTGAGAGGTGGACAGACGGGCAGAGAGTGAGAGGTGGACAGACAGGCAGAGAGGAGAGGTGGACAGAAGAGAGACAGAGATGGACAGACGGGTAGCGAGTGAGAGGTGGACAGACGGGTAGAGAGGAGAGGTGGACAGACGGGCAGAGACAGAGATGGACAGACGGGCAGAGAGTGAGAGGTGGACAGACGGGTAGAGAGGAGAGGTGGACAGACGGGTAGAGAGTGAGAGTGGACAGATCGGGCAGAGAGTGAGAGGTGGACAGACGGTAAGAGAGAGAGGTGGACAGACGGGCAGAGAGGAGGTGGACAGACGGGTAGAGAGTGAGAGGTGGACAGACGGGAGTGAGAGGTGGACAGACGGGCAGAGAGTGAGAGGTGGACAGACTGGGCAGAGAGTGAGAGGTGGACAGACAGGTAGAGAGTGAGAGGTGGACAGACTGGCAGAGAGTGATAGGTGGACAGAACGGGCAGAGAGTGAGGTGGACAGACGGGTAGAGAGTGAGAGGTGGACAGACGGGTAGAGAGTGAGAGGTGGACAGACGGGTAGAGACAGAGGTGGACAGACGGGCAGAGAGTGAGGTGGACAGACAGGCAGAGAGTGAGAGGTGGACAGACGGGCAGAGAGTGAGAGGTGGACAGACGGGCAGAGAGTGAGAGGTGGACAGACGGGTAGAGAGTGAGAGGTGGACAGACGGGCAGAGAGTGAGAGGTGGACAGACGGGTAGAGAGTGAGAGGTGGGACGGGTAGAGAGTGAGAGGTGGACAGATCGGGTAGAGAGTGAGAGGTGGACAGACGGGTAGAGAATGTGAGGTGGAGGTGGACAGACGGGGCAGAGAGTGAGAGGTGGACAGACGGGCAGAGAGTGAGAGGTGGACAGACGGGCAGAGAGAGAGACGGGCAGAGACAGAGATGGACAGACGGGTAGAGAGTGAGGTGGACAGACGGGTAGAGAGTGAGAGGTGGACAGACAGAGACAGAGATGGACAGACGGGCAGAGAGTGAGAGGTGGACAGACGTAGAGAGTGAGAGGTGGTAGAGAGTGAGAGGTGGACAGACGGGCAGAGAGTGAGAGGTGGACAGACGGGTAGAGAGTGAGAGGTGGACAGACGGGCAGAGAGGAGAGGTGGACAGACGGGTAGAGAGTGAGAGGTGGACAGACGGGAGAGTGAGAGGTGGACAGACGGGCAGAGAGTGAGAGGTGGACAGACGGGCAGAGAGTGAGAGGTGGACAGACGGGTAGAGAGTGAGAGGTGGACAGACGGGCAGAGAGTGAGAGGTGGACAGACGGGCAGAGGCAGACAGAGCAGAGAGAGAGGTGGACAGACGGGCAGAGACAGAGATGGACAGACGGGCAGAGAGTGAGAGGTGGACAGACGGGCAGAGAGTGAGAGGTGGACAGACGGGGCAGAGTGAGAGGTGGACAGAGAGGTGAGAGGTGGACAGACGGGCAGAGAGAGGTGGACAGACGGGTAGAGAGAGAGGTGGACAGACGGGTAGAGAGTGAGAGGTGGACAGACGGGTAGAGAGTGAGAGGTGGACAGACGGGCAGAGAGTGAGAGGTGGACAGACGGGCAGAGATGAGAGGTGATGGACAGACGGGCAGAGAGAGGTGGACAGACGGGCAGAGAGGAGAGGTGGACAGACGGGCAGAGAGTGAGAGGTGGACAGACGGCAGAGACAGAGATGGACAGACGGGAGTGAGAGGTGGACAGACGGGTAGAGAGTGAGAGGTGGACAGACGGGGCAGAGACAGAGATGGACAGACGGGCAGAGAGTGAGAGGTGGACAGACGGGTAGAGAGTGAGAGGTGGACAGACGGGTAGAGAGTGAGAGGTGGACAGACGGGCAGAGAGTGAGAGGTGGACAGATGGGTAGAGAGTGAGAGGTGGACAGACGGGCAGAGAGTGAGAGGTGGACAGACGGGCAGAGAGTGAGAGGTGGACAGACGGGCAGAGAGAGAGGTGGACAGACTGGAGAGGAGAGGTGGACAGACGGGAGAGAGAGTGAGAGGTGGACAGACTGGCAGAGAGGTGGACAGACGGCAGAGAGAGGTGGACAGACGGGTAGAGAGTGAGAGGTGGACAGACGGTAGAGAGTGAGAGGTGGACAGACGGGCAGAGAGTGAGAGGTGGACAGACTGGCAGAGAGTGAGAGGTGGACAGACGGCAGAGAGTGAGAGGTGGACAGACGAGAGGTGGACAGAGAGTGAGAGGGACAGACGGGTAGAGAGTGAGAGGTGGACAGACGGGCAGAGAGTGAGAGGTGGACAGACGGGTAGAGAGTGAGAGGTGGACAGACGGGCAGAGAGTGAGAGGTGGACAGACGGGCAGAGAGTGGAGAGGTGGACAGACGGGTAGAGAGTGAGAGGTGGACAGACGGGCAGAGAGTGAGAGGTGGACAGACGGGCAGAGAGTGAGAGGTGGACAGACGGGTAGAGAGTGAGAGGTGGACAGACGGGTAGAGAGGAGAGGTGGACAGACGGGTAAGAGAGTGAGAGGTGGACAGACGGGCAGAGACAGAGATGGTGGACAGACGGACAGACAGGTAGAGAGGTGGACAGACGGGCAGAGAGTGAGAGGTGGACAGACGCAGGACAGAGACTGAGAGGTGGACAGACAGGTAGAGAGTGAGAGGTGACAGACGGGTAGAGAGTGAGAGGTGGACAGACGGGCAGAGAGAGTGAGAGAGAGACAGAGATGGACTGCGACGGTGGACAGACGGGCAGAGACAGACGGGGTGAGACAGAGGTGGACAGAGAGTGAGAGGTGGACAGACGGGCAGAGAGTGAGAGGTGGACAGACGGGCAGAGAGGAGAGGTGGACAGACGGGCAGAGACAGAGATGACAGACGGGTAGAGAGTGAGAGGTGGACAGACGGGCAGAGAGAGAGCAGAGAGGTGGACAGACGGGTAGAGAGTGAGAGGTGGACAGACGGGCAGAGAGTGAGAGGTGGACAGACGGGCAGAGAGTGAGAGGTGGACAGACGGGTAGAGAGTGAGAGGTGGACAGACGGGTAGAGAGTGAGAGGTGGACAGACGGGCAGAGAATGAGAGGTGGACAGACGGGTAGAGAGTGAGAGGTGGACAGACGGGCAGAGAGTGAGAGGTGGACAGACGGGTAGAGAGTGAGAGGTGGACAGACGGGCAGAGACAGAGAGTGAGAGGTGGACAGACGGGGTAGAGAGTGGACAGGTGGACAGACGGGCAGAGAGAGAGGTGGACAGACGGGCAGAGAGAGGTGGACAGACGGGTAGAGAGTGAGAGGTGGACAGACGGGCAGAGAGTGAGAGGTGGACAGACGGGCAGAGAGAGAGGTGGACAGACGGGTAGAGAGTGAGAGGTGGACAGACGGGCAGAGAGTGAGAGGTGGACAGACGGGTAGAGAGTGAGAGGTGGACAGACGGCAGAGAGGAGAGGTGGACAGACGGGCAGAGAGTGAGAGGTGGACAGACGGGCAGAGAGTGAGAGGTGGACAGACGGGTAGAGAGTGAGAGGTGGACAGACGGGCAGAGAGTGAGAGAGGTGGAGTGAGAGGTGGACAGACGGGTAGAGAGTGAGAGGTGGACAGACGGCAGAGACAGAGATGGACAGACGGAGAGTGAGAGGTGGACAGACGGTAGAGAGTGAGAGGTGGACAGACGGGCAGAGAGTGAGAGGTGGACAGACGGGTAGAGAGTGAGAGGTGGACAGACGGGCAAAGAGAGAGGTGGACAGACGGGCAGAGAGGTGGACAGAGGTGGACAGACGGGCAGAGACAGAGGTGGACAGACGGGCAGAGAGTGAGAGGTGGACAGACGGGCAGAGAGTGAGAGGTGGACAGGGCAGAGAGTGAGAGGTGGACAGACGGGTAGAGAGTGAGAGGTGGACAGACGGGCAGAGAATGAGAGGTGGACAGACGGGTAGAGAGTGAGAGGTGGACAGACGGGTAGAGAGTGAGAGGTGGACAGACGGGCAGAGACAGAGATGGACAGAGGTGGACAGACAGACGGCAGAGAGTGAGAGGTGGACAGAGACAGGGCAGAGAGAGTGAGAGGTGGACAGACGGGCAGAGAGTGAGAGGTGGACAGACGGGTAGAGAGTGAGAGGTGGACAGACGGGCAGAGAGTGAGAGGTGGACAGACGGTAGAGAGTGAGAGGTGGACAGACGGGCAGAGAGAGGTGGACAGACGGGTAGAGAGAGTGAGAGGTGGACAGACGGGTAGAGAGTGAGAGGTGGACAGACGGGTAGAGAGTGAGAGGTGGACAGACGGGTAGAGAGTGAGAGGTGGACAGACGGGTAGAGAGTGAGAGGTGGACAGACGGGCAGAGAGATGAGAGGTGGACAGACGGGCAGAGAGTGAGAGGTGGACAGAGACAGAGATGGGAGCAAGAGAGTGAGAGGTGGACAGACGGGTAGAGAGTGAGAGGTGGCAGAGACAGAGGTGGACAGACTGGCAGAGAGTGAGAGGTGACAGACGGGTAGAGAGTGAGAGGTGGACAGACGGGCAGAGAGTGAGAGGTGGACAGACGGGCAGAGAGTGAGAGGTGGACAGAGGTAGAGAGTGAGAGGTGGACAGACGGGCAGAGAGTGAGAGGTGGACAGACGGGCAGAGAGTGAGAGGTGGACAGACGAGCAGAGAGTGAGAGGTGGACAGACTGGCAGAGAGTGAGAGGTGGACAGACGGGTAGGAGTAGAGAGTGAGAGGTGGACAGACGGGTAGAGAGGAGAGGTGGACAGACGGGTAGAGAGTGAGAGGTGGACAGACGGGTAGAGAGTGAGAGGTGGACAGACGGGCAGAGAGTGAGAGGTGGACAGACGGGCAGAGAGTGAGAGGTGGACAGACGGGTAGAGAGTGAGAGGTGGACAGACGGGAGAGAGTGAGAGGTGGACAGACGGGCAGAGACAGAGATGAGAGGGCAGGACAGACGGGCAGAGAGTGAGAGGTGGACAGACGGGTAGAGAGTGAGAGGTGGACAGACGGGCAGAGAGTGAGAGGTGGACAGACGGGTAGAGATGAGAGAGGTGGACAGACGGGTAGAGAGTGAGAGGTGGACAGACGGGCAGAGAGTGAGAGGTGGACAGACGGGCAGAGACAGAGATGGACAGACGGGTAGAGAGTGAGAGGTGGACAGACGGGTAGAGAGTGAGAGGTGGACAGAGGCAGAGGATGGACAGACGGGCAGAGAGAGGTGGACAGAGGGTAGAGAGTGAGAGGTGGAGACGGGCAGAGAGGTGGACAGACGGGCAGAGAGTGAGAGGTGGACAGACGGGCAGAGAGAGAGGTGGACAGACGGGCAGAGAGTGAGAGGTGGACAGACGGGTAGAGAGTGAGAGGTGGACAGGACAGAGTGAGAGGTGGACAGCAGAGAGTGAGAGGTGGACAGACGGCAGAGAGTGAGAGGTGGACAGACGGGGTAGAGAGTGAGAGGTGGACAGACGGGTAGAGAGTGAGAGGTGGACAGACGGGTAGAGAGTGAGAGGTGGACAGACGGGTAGAGAGTGAGAGGTGGACAGACGGGTAGAGTGAGACAGACGGGTAGAGAGTGAGAGGTGTACAGACGGTAGAGAGTGATAGGTGGACAGACGGGCAGAGAGTGAGAGGTGGACAGACGGGTAGAGAGTGAGAGGTGGACAGACGGGTAGAGAGTGAGAGGTGGACAGACGGGCAGAGTGAGAGGTGGACAGACGGGTAGAGAGTGAGAGGTGGACAGATCGGGCAGAGAGTGAGAGGTGGACAGACGGGCAGAGAGTGAGAGGTGGACAGACGGGTAGAGAGTGAGAGGTGGACAGACGGGTAGAGAGTGAGAGGTGGACAGACGGGTAGAGAGTGAGAGGTGGACAGACGGGTGAGTGAGAGACGGGTAGAGAGTGAGAGGTGGACAGATGGGCAGAGAGTGAGAGGTGGACAGACGGGCAGAGAGTGAGAGGTGTACAGACGGGCAGAGAGTGAGAGGTGGACAGACGGGCAGAGTGAGAGGTGGACAGACAGGTAGAGAGTGAGAGGTGGACAGACGGGGTAAGAGAGTGAGAGGTGTACAGTCGGGCAGAGACAGAGATGGACTGAGACGGACTGGACACTGACAGGTAGAGAGTGAGAGGTGGACAGACGGGCAGAGAGTGAGAGGTGGACAGAGACAGAGATGGCAGAGACAGAGATGGACAGACGGTAGAGGGAGAGAGTGAGAGGTGAGGTGTACAGACGGGCAGAGACAGAGAGACTGTGGACAGACGGGACAGAGAGTGAGAGGTGGACAGACGGGTAGAGAGTGAGAGGTGGACAGACGGGGTAGAGAGTGAGAGGTGGACAGACGGGTAGAGAGTGAGAGGTGGACAGACGGGTAGAGAGTGAGAGGTGGACAGACGGGTAGAGAGTGAGAGGTGGACAGACGGGTAGAGAGTGAGAGGTGGACAGACGGGTAGAGAGTGAGAGGTGGACAGACGGGTAGAGAGTGAGAGGTGGACAGACTGTAGAGAGTGAGAGGTGGACAGACGGGCAGAGAGTGAGAGGTGGACAGACGGGCAGAGAGTGAGAGGTGGACAGACGGGTAGAGAGTGAGAGGTGGACAGACGGGTAGAGAGAGAGTGGACAGAGGTGGACAGACGGGCAGAGAGTGAGAGGTGGACAGATGAGACAAGACAGACCTGGCAGAGAGTGAGAGGTGGACAGACGGGGCAGAGAGGAGAGGTGGACAGATGGTAGAGAGTGAGAGGTGGACAGACGGGTAGAGAGGAGAGGTGGACAGACGGGCAGAGAGTGAGAGGTGGACAGACGGGCAGAGAGGAGAGGTGGACAGACGGGTAGAGAGTGAGAGGTGGACAGACGGGCAGAGAGGAGAGGTGGACAGACGGGTAGAGGGACAGAGGGCAGAGAGGTGGACAGACGGGGTAGAGAATGAGAGGTGGACAGACGGGTAGAGAGGAGAGGTGGACAGACGGGCAGAGAGATGAGAGGTGGACAGACGGGCAGAGAGTGAGAGGTGGACAGACGGGCAGAGACAGAGATGGACAGACGGGCAGAGAGTGAGAGGTGGACAGACGGGTAGAGAGTGAGAGGTGGACAGACGGGCAGAGACAGAGATGGACAGACGGGCAGAGAGTGAGGTGGACAGACGGGTAGAGAGTGAGAGGTGGACAGACGGGTAGAGAGTGAGAGGTGGACAGACGGGCAGAGAGTGAGAGGTGGACAGACGGGTAGAGAGTGAGAGGTGGACAGACGGGCAGAGAGTGAGAGGTGGACAGACGGGCAGAGAGTGAGAGGTGGACAGACAGGTAGAGAGTGAGAGGTGGACAGACAAACAGAGAGTGAGAGGTGGACAGACTGTAGAGAGAGAGGTGGACAGACGGGCAGAGAGACAGAGGTAGAGAGTGATGGACAGACGGGCAGAGAGTGAGAGGTGGACAGACGGGCAGAGAGTGAGAGGTGGACAGACGGGTAGAGAGTGAGAGGTGACAGACGGGCAGAGACAGAGATGGACAGACGGGTAGAGAGAGAGGTGGACAGACGGGTAGAGAGTGAGAGGTGGACAGACGGGCAGAGAGTGAGAGGTGGACAGACGGGTAGAGAGTGAGAGGTGGACAGACGGGCAGAGAGTGAGAGGTGGACAGACGGGTAGAGAGTGAGAGGTGGACAGACGGGTAGAGAGTGAGAGGTGGACAGACTTGGGCAGAGGCAGAGAGTGAGAGGTGGACAGACGGGCAGAGAGTGAGAGGTGGACAGACGGGCAGAGAGGAGAGGTGGACAGAGATGGACAGACGGGTAGAGAGTGAGAGGTGGACAGACGGGTAGAGAGTGAGAGGTGGACAGACGGGCAGAGAGTGAGAGGTGGACAGACGGCAGGTAGAGAGTGAGAGGTGGACAGAGGGCAAAGAGGAGAGGTGGACAGACGGGCAGAGACAGAGATGGACAGACGGGCAGAGAGAGAGGTGGACAGATGGAGTAGAGAGGAGAGGTGGACAGACGGGCAGAGAGGAGAGGTGGACAGACGGGCAGAGAGTGAGAGGTGGACAGACGGGCAGAGAGTGAGAGGTGGACAGACGGCAGAGAGTGAGAGGTGGACAGAGGTGGCAGAGAGTGAGAGGTGGACAGACGGGTAGAGAGTGAGAGGTGGACAGACGGGCAGAGAGGTGGACAGAGAGAGAGTGAGAGGTGGACAGACGGGTAGAGAGTGAGAGGTGGACAGACGGGTAGAGAGTGAGAGGTGGACAGACGGCAGAGAGTGAGAGGTGGACAGACGGGCAGAGAGTGAGAGGTGGACAGACAGAGAGGGCAGAGAGTGAGAGGTGGACAGACGGGTAGAGAGTGAGAGGTGGACAGACAGTGAGAGGTGTACAGACGGTAGAGAGGAGAGGTGGACAGACTGGTAGAGAGTGAGAGGTGGACAGACGGGGTAGAGAGGAGAGGTGGACAGACGGGTAGAGAGTGAGAGGTGGACAGACGGGCAGAGAGTGAGAGGTGGACAGACGGGTAGAGAGTGAGAGGTGGACAGATGGGTAGAGAGTGAGAGGTGGACAGACGGGCAGAGTGAGAGGTGGACAGACAGGTAGAGAGAGAGAGGTGGACAGACAGAGAGTGAGAGGTGGACAGACGGGAGTGAGAGGTGGACAGACGGAGTAGAGTGAGAGGTGGACAGATGGGTAGAGAGGGTGGACAGACGGGCAGAGAGTGAGAGGTGGACAGACGGGCAGAGAGTGAGAGGTGGACAGACGCAGGTAGAGAGTGAGAGGTGGACAGACGGGTAGAGAGTGAGAGGTGGACAGACGGGTAAGAGAGTGTGACAGTCGGGCAGAGACAGAGATGGAGTGACGGACGGACAGACAGGTAGAGAGTGAGAGGTGGACAGACGGGCAGAGAGTGAGAGGTGTACAGACGGGCAGAGACAGAGATGGACAGACGGACACTCGGACAGGTAGAGAGTGAGAGGTGTACAGACGGGTAGAGAGTGAGAGGTGGACAGACGGGCAGAGAGTGAGAGGTGGACAGACGGGCAGAGAGTGAGAGGTGGACAGACTGTAGAGAGTGAGAGGTGGACAGACGGGTAGAGAGTGAGAGGTGGACAGACGGGTAGAGAGTGAGAGGTGGACAGACGGGTAAGAGAGTGAGAGGTGTACAGTCGGGCAGAGACAGAGATGGACTGCGACGGACGGACACTCGGACAGGTAGAGAGTGAGAGGTGTACAGACGGGCAGAGAGTGAGAGTTGTACAGACGGGCAGAGACAGAGATGGACTGCGACGGACGGACACTGGACAGGTAGAGAGTGAGAGGTGTACAGACGGGTAGAGAGTGAGAGGTGGACAGACGGGCAGAGAGTGAGAGTGTACAGACGGGCAGAGAGTGAGAGGTGGACAGACTGTAGAGAGTGAGAGGTGGACAGACTGTAGAGAGTGAGAGGTGGACAGACGGGTAGAGAGTGAGAGGTGGACAGACGGGTAGAGAGTGAGAGGTGTACAGACGGTAGAGAGTGATAGGTGGACAGACGGGCAGAGAGTGAGAGGTGGACAGACGGGTAGAGAGTGAGAAGTGGACAGACGGTAAAGTGAGAGGTGGACAGACGGGTAGAGAGTGAGAGGTGGACAGACAGGTAGAGAGTGAGAGGTGGACAGACAGGTAGAGAGTGAGAGGTGGACAGACGGGCAGAGAGTGAGAGGTGTACAGACGGGCAGAGAGTGAGAGGTGGACAGACGGGTAGAGAGTGAGAGGTGGACAGACGGGTAGAGAGTGAGAGGTGGGAAGACGGGTAGAGAGTGAGAGGTGGACAGACGGGTAGAGAGTGAGAGGTGGACAAACGGGTAGAGAGTGAGAGGTGGACAAACGGGTAGAAGTGAGAGGTGGACAACGGGCAGAGAGTGAGGGGTGTACAAACGGGTAGAGAGTGAGAGGTGGACAGACGGTAGAAGTGAAGGTGGACAGACGGGTAGAGAGTGAGAGGTGGACAGACGGGTAGAGAGTGAGAGGTGGACAGACGGGTAGAGAGTGAGAGGTGGACAAACGGGTAGAGAGTGAGAGGTGGACAGACGGGTAAGAGAGTGAGAGGTGTACAGTCGGGCAGAGACAGAGATGGACTGCGACGGACGGACACTCGGACAGGTAGAGAGTGAGAGGTGGACAGACGGGCAGAGAGTGAGAGGTCTACAGACGGGCAGAGACAGAGATGGACTGCGACGGACGGACACTCGGACAGGTAGAGAGTGAGAGGTGTACAGACGGGCAGAGAGTGAGAGGTGTACAGACGGGCAGAGAGTGAGAGTGGACAGACTGTAGAGAGTGAGAGGTGGACAGACGGGTAGAGAGTGAGAGGTGGACAGACGGGTAGAGAGTGAGAGGTGGACAGACGGGTAAGAGAGTGAGAGGTGTACAGTCGGGCAGAGACAGAGATGGACTGCGACGGACGGACACTCGGACAGGTAGAGAGTGAGAGGTGTACAGACGGGCAGAGAGTGAGAGTTGTACAGACGGGCAGAGACAGAGATGGACTGCGACGGACGGACACTCGGACAGGTAGAAGTGAGAGGTGTACAGACGGGGGTAGAGAGTGAGAGGTGGACAGACGGGCAGAGAGTGAGAGGTGTACAGACGGGCAGAGAGTGAGAGGTGGACAGACTGTAGAGAGTGAGAGGTGGACAGACTGTAGAGAGTGAGAGGTGGACAGAGGGTAGAGAGTGAGAGAGGTGGACAGACGGGTAGAGAGTGAGAGGTGTACAGACGGTAGAGAGTGATAGGTGGACAGACGGGCAGAGAGTGAGAGGTGGACAGATGGGTAGAGAGTGAGAAGTGGACAGACGGTAGAGAGTGAGAGGTGGACAGACGGGTAGAGAGTGAGAGGTGGACAGACGGGCAGAGACAGAGATGGACAGACGGGTAGCGAGTGAGAGGTGGACAGACGGGTAGAGAGTGAGAGGTGGACAGACGGGCAGAGACAGAGATGGACAGACGGGCAGAGAGTGAGAGGTGGACAGACGGTAGAGAGTGAGAGGTGGACAGATGGGTAGAGTGAGAGGTGGACAGACGGGCAGAGAGTGAGAGGTGGACAGACGGGTAGAGAGTGAGAGGTGGACAGACGGGCAGAGAGTGAGAGGTGGACAGACGGGTAGAGAGTGAGAGGTGGACAGACGGGTAGAGAGTGAGAGGTGGACAGACGGGTAGAGAGTGAGAGGTGGACAGACTGTAGAGAGTGAGAGGTGGACAGACGGGTAGTGAGTGAGAGGTGGACAGACGGGTAGAGAGTGAGAGGTGTACAGACGGTAGAGAGTGATAGGTGGACAGACGGGCAGAGAGTGAGAGGTGGACAGACGGGTAGAGAGTGAGAGGTGGACAGACGGTAGAGAGTGAGAGGTGGACAGACGGGTAGAGAGGAGAGGTGGACAGACGGGTAGAGAGTGAGAGGTGGACAGACGGTAGAGAGTGATAGGTGGACAGACGGGCAGAGAGTGAGAGGTGGACAGACGGGTAGAAGTGAGAGGTGGACAGACGGGTAGAGAGTGAGAGGTGGACAGACGGGTAGAGAGTGAGAGGTGGACAGACGGGTAGAGAGTGAGAGGTGGACAGACGGGCAGAGAGTGAGAGAGGTGTACAGACGGGTAGAGAGTGAGAGGTGGACAGACGGGTAGAAGTGAGAGGTGGACAGACGGGTAGAGAGAGTGAGAGGTGGACAGACGGGTAGAGAGTGAGAGGTGGACAGACGGGTAGAGAGTGAGAGGTGGACAGACGGGTAGAGAGTGAGAGGTGGACAGATGGGTAGAGAGTGAGAGGTGGACAGACGGGCAGAGAGTGAGAGGTGTACAGACGGGCAGAGAGTGAGAGGTGGACAGACGGGTAGAGAGTGAGAGGTGGACAGACGGGTAGAGAGTGAGAGGTGGACAGACGGGTAAGAGAGTGAGAGGTGTACAGTCGGGCAGAGACAGAGATGGACTAGACGGACGGACACTCGGACAGGTAGAGAGTGAGAGGTGTACAGACGGGCAGAGAGTGAGAGGTGTACAGACGGGCAGAGACAGAGATGGACTGCGACGGACGGACACTCGGAGTAGAGAGAGGTGTACAGACGGGTAGAGAGTGAGAGGTGGACAGACGGGCAGAGAGTGAGAGGTGTACAGACGGGCAGAGAGTGAGAGGTGGACAGACTGTAGAGAGTGAGAGGTGGACAGACTGTAGAGAGTGAGAGGTGGACAGACGGGTAGAGAGTGAGAGGTGGACAGACGGGTAGAGAGTGAGAGGTGTACAGACGGTAGAGAGTGATAGGTGGACAGACAGAGAGTGAGAGGTGGACAGTGAGAGGTGGAGTGGACAGGTAGAGAGTGAGAAGTGGACAGACGGGTAGAAGTGAGAGGTGGACAGACGGGTAGAGAGTGAGAGGTGGACAGACAGGTAGAGAGTGAGAGGTGGACAGACGGGCAGAGAGTGAGAGGTGGACAGACGGGCAGAGAGTGAGAGGTGGACAGACGGGTAGAGAGTGAGAGGTGGACAGACGGGTAGAGAGTGAGAGGTGGACAGACGGGTAGAGAGTGAGAGGTGGACAGACGGGTGAGAGGTGGACAGACGGGTAGAGAGTGAGAGGTGGACAGACGGGCAGAGAGTGAGGGGTGTACAGACGGGCAGAGAGTGAGAGGTGGACAGACGGGTAGAGAGAGAGGTGGACAGACGGGTAGAGAGTGAGAGGTGGACAGACGGGTAGAGAGTGAGAGGTGGACAGACGGGTAGAGAGTGAGAGGTGGACAGACGGGTAGAGAGTGAGAGGTGGACAGACGGGTAGAGAGTGAGAGGTGGACAGACGGGTAGAGAGTGAGAGGTGGACAGACGGGTAGAGAATGAGAGGTGGAGGTGGACAGACGGGTAGAGAGTGAGAGGTGGAGAGACGGGCAGAGAGTGAGAGGTGGACAGACGGGCAGAGAGTGATAGGTGGACAGACGGGCAGAGACAGAGATGGACAGACGGGTAGCGAGTGAGAGGTGGACAGACGGGTAGAGAGTGAGAGGTGGACAGACGGGCAGAGACAGAGATGGACAGACGGGCAGAGAGTGAGAGGTGGACAGACGGGTAGAGAGTGAGAGGTGGACAGACGGGTAGAGAGTGAGAGGTGGACAGACGGGCAGAGAGTGAGAGGTGGACAGACGGGTAGAGAGTGAGAGGTGGACAGACGGGTAGAGAGTGAGAGGTGGACAGACGGGTAGAGAGTGAGAGGTGGACAGACGGGTAGAGAGTAAGAGGTGGACAGACGGGTAGAGAGTGAGAGGTGGACAGACTGTAGAGAGTGAGAGGTGGACAGACGGGCAGAGAGTGAGAGGTGTACAGACGGTAGAGAGTGATAGGTGGACAGACGGGCAGAGAGTGAGAGGTGGACAGACGGGCAGAGAGTGAGAGGTGGACAGACGGGTAGAGAGTGAGAGGTGGACAGACGGGCAGAGACAGAGATGGACAGACGGGTCGAGAGTGAGAGGTGTACAGACGGGTAGAGAGTGAGAGGTGGACAGACGGGTAGAGAGTGAGAGGTGGACAGACGGGTAGAGAGTGAGAGGTGGACAGACGGGCAAAGAGTGAGAGGTGGACAGACGGGTAGAGAGTGAGAGGTGGACAGACGGGTAGAGAGTGAGAGGTGGACAGACGGGCAGAGACAGAGATGGACAGACGGGTAGAGAGTGAGAGGTGGACAGACGGGCAGAGAGTGAGAGGTGGACAGACGGGTAGAGAGTGAGAGGTGGACAGACGGGTAGAGAGTGAGAGGTGGACAGACGGGTAGAGAATGAGAGGTGAGGTGGACAGACGGGTAGAGAGTGAGAGGTGGACAGACGGGCAGAGAGTGAGAGGTGGACAGACGGGCAGAGACAGAGATGGACAGACGGGTAGCGAGTGAGAGGTGGACAGACGGGTAGAGAGTGAGAGGTGGACAGACGGGCAGAGACAGAGATGGACAGACGGGCAGAGAGTGAGAGGTGGACAGACGGGTAGAGAGTGAGAGGTGGACAGATGGGTAGAGAGTGAGAGGTGGACAGACGGGCAGAGAGTGAGAGGTGGACAGACGGGTAGAGAGTGAGAGGTGGACAGACGGGCAGAGAGTGAGAGGTGGACAGACGGGTAGAGAGTGAGAGGTGGACAGACGGGTAGAGAGTGAGAGGTGGACAGACGGGTAGAGAGTGAGAGGTGGACAGACTGTAGAGAGTGAGAGGTGGACAGACGGGTAGAGAGTGAGAGGTGGACAGACGGGTAGAGAGTGAGAGGTGTACAGACGGTAGAGAGTGATAGGTGGACAGACGGGCAGAGAGTGAGAGGTGGACAGACGGGTAGAGAGTGAGAGGTGGACAGACGGTAGAGAGTGAGAGGTGGACAGACGGGTAGAGAGTGAGAGGTGGACAGACGGGTAGAGAGTGAGAGGTGTACAGACGGTAGAGAGTGATAGGTGGACAGACGGGCAGAGAGTGAGAGGTGGACAGACGGGTAGAGAGTGAGAGGTGGACAGACGGGTAGAGAGTGAGAGGTGGACAGACGGGTAGAGAGTGAGAGGTGGACAGACGGGTAGAGAGTGAGAGGTGGACAGATGGGCAGAGAGTGAGAGGTGTACAGACGGGTAGAGAGTGAGAGGTGGACAGACGGGTAGAGAGTGAGAGGTGGACAGACGGGTAGAGAGTGAGAGGTGGACAGACGGGTAGAGAGTGAGAGGTGGACAGACGGGTAGAGAGTGAGAGGTGGACAAACGGGTAGAAGTGAGAGGTGGACAGATGGGTAGAGAGGAGAGGTGGACAGACGGGCAGAGAGTGAGAGAGGTGTACAGACGGGCAGAGAGTGAGAGGTGGACAGACGGGTAGAGAGTGAGAGGTGGACAGACGGGTAGAGAGTGAGAGGTGGACAGACGGGTAAGAGAGTGAGAGGTGTACAGTCGGGCAGAGACAGAGATGGACTGCGACGGACGGACACTCGGACAGGTAGAGAGTGAGAGGTGTACAGACGGGCAGAGAGTGAGAGTTGTACAGACGGGCAGAGACAGAGATGGACTGCGACGGACGGACACTCGGACAGGTAGAGAGTGAGAGGTGTACAGACGGGTAGAGAGTGAGAGGTGGACAGACGGGCAGAGAGTGAGAGGTGTACAGACGGGCAGAGAGTGAGAGGTGGACAGACTGTAGAGAGTGAGAGGTGGACAGACGGGTAGAGAGTGAGAGGTGGACAGACGGGTAGAGAGTGAGAGGTGGACAGACGGGTAAGAGAGTGAGAGGTGTACAGTCGGGCAGAGACAGAGATGGACTGCGACGGACGGACACTCGGACAGGTAGAGAGTGAGAGGTGTACAGACGGGCAGAGAGTGAGAGTTGTACAGACGGGCAGAGACAGAGATGGACTGCGACGGACGGACACTCGGACAGGTAGAGAGTGAGAGGTGTACAGACGGGTAGAGAGTGAGAGGTGGACAGACGGGCAGAGAGTGAGAGGTGTACAGACGGGCAGAGAGTGAGAGGTGGACAGACTGTAGAGAGTGAGAGGTGGACAGACTGTAGAGAGTGAGAGGTGGACAGACAGGTAGAGAGTGAGAGGTGGACAGACGGGTAGAGAGTGAGAGGTGTACAGACGGTAGAGAGTGATAGGTGGACAGACGGGCAGAGAGTGAGAGGTGGACAGACGGGTAGAGAGTGAGAAGTGGACAGACGGTAGAGAGTGAGAGGTGGACAGACGGGTAGAGAGTGAGAGGTGGACAGACGGGTAGAGAGTGAGAGGTGGACAGACAGGTAGAGAGTGAGAGGTGGACAGACGGGCAGAGAGTGAGAGGTGTACAGACGGGCAGAGAGTGAGAGGTGGACAGACGGGTAGAGAGTGAGAGGTGGACAGACGGGTAGAGAGTGAGAGGTGGAAAGACGGGGTAGAGAGTGAGAGGTGGACAAACGGGTAGAGAGTGAGAGGTGGACAGACGGGTAGAGAGTGAGAGGTGGACAGACGGGTAGAGAGTGAGAGGTGGACAGACGGGCAGAGAGTGAGGGGTGTACAGACGGGTAGAGAGTGAGAGGTGGACAGACGGGTAGAGAGTGAGAGGTGGACAGACGGGTAGAGAGTGAGAGAGGTGGACAGACGGGTAGAGAGTGAGAAGGTGGACAGACGGGTAGAGAGTGAGAGGTGGACAGACGGGTAGAGAGTGAGAGGTGGACAGACGGGTAGAGAGTGAGAGGTGGACAGACGGGTAAGAGAGTGAGAGGTGTACAGTCGGGCAGAGACAGAGATGGACTGCGACGGACGGACACTCGGACAGGTAGAGAGTGAGAGGTGGACAGACGGGCAGAGAGTGAGAGGTCTACAGACGGGCAGAGACAGAGATGGACTGCGACGGACGGACACTCGGACAGGTAGAGAGTGAGAGGTGTACAGACGGGCAGAGTGAGAGGTGTACAGACGGGCAGAGAGTGAGAGGTGGACAGACTGTAGAGAGTGAGAGGTGGACAGACGGGTAGAGAGTGAGAGGTGGACAGACGGGTAGAGAGTGAGAGGTGGACAGACGGGTAAGAGAGTGAGAGGTGTACAGTCGGGCAGAGACAGAGATGGACTGCGACGGACGGACACTCGGACAGGTAGAGAGTGAGAGGTGTACAGACGGGCAGAGAGTGAGAGTTGTACAGACGGGCAGAGACAGAGATGGACTGCGACGGACGGACACTCGGACAGGTAGAGAGTGAGAGGTGTACAGACGGGTAGAGAGTGAGAGGTGGACAGACGGGCAGAGAGTGAGAGGTGTACAGACGGGCAGAGAGTGAGAGGTGGACAGACTGTAGAGAGTGAGAGGTGGACAGACTGTAGAGAGTGAGAGGTGGACAGACGGGTAGAGAGTGAGAGGTGGACAGACGGGTAGAGAGTGAGAGGTGTACAGACGGTAGAGAGTGATAGGTGGACAGACGGGCAGAGAGTGAGAGGTGGACAGACGGGTAGAGAGTGAGAAGTGGACAGACGGTAGAGAGTGAGAGGTGGACAGACGGGTAGAGAGTGAGAGGTGGACAGACGGGCAGAGACAGAGATGGACAGACGGGTAGCGAGTGAGAGGTGGACAGACGGGTAGAGAGTGAGAGGTGGACAGACGGGCAGAGACAGAGATGGACAGACGGGCAGAGAGTGAGAGGTGGACAGACGGGTAGAGAGTGAGAGGTGGACAGATGGGTAGAGAGTGAGAGGTGGACAGACGGGCAGAGAGTGAGAGGTGGACAGACGGGTAGAGAGTGAGAGAGGTGGACAAACGGGCAGAGAGTGAGAGGTGGACAGACGGGTAGAGAGTGAGAGGTGGACAGACGGGTAGAGAGTGAGAGGTGGACAGACGGGGTAGAGAGTGAGAGGTGGACAGACTGTAGAGAGTGAGAGGTGGACAGACGGGTAGTGAGTGAGAGGTGGACAGACGGGTAGAGAGTGAGAGGTGTACAGACGGTAGAGAGTGATAGGTGGACAGACGGGCAGAGAGTGAGAGGTGGACAGACGGGTAGAGAGTGAGAGGTGGACAGACGGTAGAGAGTGAGAGGTGGACAGACGGGTAGAGAGTGAGAGGTGGACAGACGGGTAGAGAGTGAGAGGTGTACAGACGGTAGAGAGTGATAGGTGGACAGACGGGCAGAGAGTGAGAGGTGGACAGACGGGTAGAGAGTGAGAGGTGGACAGACGGGTAGAGAGTGAGAGGTGGACAGACGGGTAGAGAGTGAGAGGTGGACAGACGGGTAGAGAGTGAGAGGTGGACAGATGGGCAGAGAGTGAGAGGTGTACAGACGGGTAGAGAGTGAGAGGTGGACAGACGGGTAGAGAGTGAGAGGTGGACAGACGGGTAGAGAGTGAGAGGTGGACAGACGGGTAGAGAGTGAGAGGTGGACAGACGGGTAGAGAGTGAGAGGTGGACAGACGGGTAGAGAGTGAGAGGTGGACAGATGGGTAGAGAGTGAGAGGTGGACAGACGGGCAGAGAGTGAGAGGTGTACAGACGGGCAGAGAGTGAGAGGTGGACAGACGGGTAGAGAGTGAGAGGTGGACAGACGGGTAGAGAGTGAGAGGTGGACAGACGGGTAAGAGAGTGAGAGGTGTACAGTCGGGCAGAGACAGAGATGGACTGCGACGGACGGACACTCGGACAGGTAGAGAGTGAGAGGTGTACAGACGGGCAGAGAGTGAGAGTTGTACAGACGGGCAGAGACAGAGATGGACTGCGACGGACGGACACTCGGACAGGTAGAGAGTGAGAGGTGTACAGACGGGTAGAGTGAGAGGTGGACAGACGGGCAGAGAGTGAGAGGTGTACAGACGGGCAGAGAGTGAGAGGTGGACAGACTGTAGAGAGTGAGAGGTGGACAGACGGGTAGAGAGTGAGAGGTGGACAGACGGGTAGAGAGTGAGAGGTGGACAGACGGGTAAGAGTGAGAGGTGTACAGTCGGGCAGAGACAGAGATGGACTGCGACGGACGGACACTCGGACAGGTAGAGAGTGAGAGGTGTACAGACGGGCAGAGAGTGAGAGTTGTACAGACGGGCAGAGACAGAGATGGACTGCGACGGACGGACACTCGGACAGGTAGAGAGTGAGAGGTGTACAGACGGGTAGAGAGTGAGAGGTGGACAGACGGGCAGAGAGTGAGAGGTGTACAGACGGGCAGAGAGTGAGAGGTGGACAGACTGTAGAGAGTGAGAGGTGGACAGACTGTAGAGAGTGAGAGGTGGACAGACGGGTAGAGAGTGAGAGGTGGACAGACGGGTAGAGAGTGAGAGGTGTACAGACGGTAGAGAGTGATAGGTGGACAGACGGGCAGAGAGTGAGAGGTGGACAGACGGGTAGAGAGTGAGAAGTGGACAGACGGTAGAGAGTGAGAGGTGGACAGACGGGTAGAGAGTGAGAGGTGGACAGACGGGTAGAGAGTGAGAGGTGGACAGACAGGTAGAGAGTGAGAGGTGGACAGACGGGCAGAGAGTGAGAGGTGTACAGACGGGCAGAGAGTGAGAGGTGGACAGACGGGTAGAGAGTGAGAGGTGGACAGACGGGTAGAGAGTGAGAGGTGGAAAGACGGGTAGAGAGTGAGAGGTGGACAGACGGGTAGAGAGTGAGAGGTGGACAGACGGGTAGAGAGTGAGAGGTGGACAGACGGGTAGAGAGTGAGAGGTGGACAGACGGGCAGAGAGTGAGGGGTGTACAGACGGGTAGAGAGTGAGAGGTGGACAGACGGGTAGAGAGTGAGAGGTGGACAGACGGGTAGAGAGTGAGAGGTGGACAGACGGGTAGAGAGTGAGAGGTGGACAGACGGGTAGAGAGTGAGAGGTGGACAGACGGGTAGAGAGTGAGAGGTGGACAGACGGGTAGAGAGTGAGAGGTGGACAGACGGGTAAGAGAGTGAGAGGTGTACAGTCGGGCAGAGACAGAGATGGACTGCGACGGACGGACACTCGGACAGGTAGAGAGTGAGAGGTGGACAGACGGGCAGAGAGTGAGAGGTCTACAGACGGGCAGAGACAGAGATGGACTGCGACGGACGGACACTCGGACAGGTAGAGAGTGAGAGGTGTACAGACGGGCAGAGAGTGAGAGGTGTACAGACGGGCAGAGAGTGAGAGGTGGACAGACTGTAGAGAGTGAGAGGTGGACAGACGGGTAGAGAGTGAGAGGTGGACAGACGGGTAGAGAGTGAGAGGTGGACAGACGGGTAAGAGAGTGAGAGGTGTACAGTCGGGCAGAGACAGAGATGGACTGCGACGGACGGACACTCGGACAGGTAGAGAGTGAGAGGTGTACAGACGGGCAGAGAGTGAGAGTTGTACAGACGGGCAGAGACAGAGATGGACTGCGACGGACGGACACTCGGACAGGTAGAGAGTGAGAGGTGTACAGACGGGTAGAGAGTGAGAGGTGGACAGACGGGCAGAGAGTGAGAGGTGTACAGACGGGCAGAGAGTGAGAGGTGGACAGACTGTAGAGAGTGAGAGGTGGACAGACTGTAGAGAGTGAGAGGTGGACAGACGGGTAGAGAGTGAGAGGTGGACAGACGGGTAGAGAGTGAGAGGTGTACAAACAGTAGAGAGTGATAGGTGGACAGACGGGCAGAGAGTGAGAGGTGGACAGACGGGTAGAGAGTGAGAAGTGGACAGACGGTAGAGAGTGAGAGGTGGACAGACGGGTAGAGAGTGAGAGGTGGACAGACGGGTAGAGAGTGAGAGGTGGACAGACAGGTAGAGAGTGAGAGGTGGACAGACGGGCAGAGAGTGAGAGAGGTGTACAGACGGGCAGAGAGTGAGAGGTGGACAGACGGGTAGAGAGTGAGAGGTGGACAGACGGGTAGAGAGTGAGAGGTGGAAAGACGGGTAGAGAGTGAGAGGTGGACAGACGGGTAGAGAGTGAGAGGTGGACAGACGGGTAGAGAGTGAGAGGTGGACAGACGGGTAGAGAGTGAGAGGTGGACAGACGGGCAGAGAGTGAGAGGTGTACAGACGGGTAGAGAGTGAGAGGTGGACAGACGGGTAGAGAGTGAGAGGTGGACAGACGGGTAGAGAGTGAGAGGTGGACAGACGGGTAGAGAGTGAGAGGTGGACAGACGGGTAGAGAGTGAGAGGTGGACAGACGGGTAGAGAGTGAGAGGTGGACAGACGGGTAAGAGAGTGAGAGGTGTACAGTCGGGCAGAGACAGAGATGGACTGCGACGGACGGACACTCAGACAGGTAGAGAGTGAGAGGTGGACAGACGGGCAGAGAGTGAGAGGTCTACAGACGGGCAGAGACAGAGATGGACTGCGACGGACGGACACTCGGACAGGTAGAGAGTGAGAGGTGTACAGACGGGTAGAGAGTGAGAGGTGGACAGACGGGCAGAGAGTGAGAGGTGTACAGACGGGCAGAGACAGAGATGGACTGCGACGGACGGACACTCGGACAGGTAGAGAGTGAGAGGTGTACAGACGGGTAGAGAGTGAGAGGTGTACAGACGGGCAGAGACAGAGATGGACTGAGACGGACGGACACTCGGACAGGTAGAGCGAGAGAAGTGGACAGACTGACAGAGACCTACCAGGGTCTGTTGGTATCTCAGAGCCTTCCTTTGCGACGCATCTGCAGCCATTGACATGCTGACACAGACCCAAAAATAGCCCTGATGGTCACTTCAGCATTTCCACCCGCACACTCTCAGCTAAACACACACATCAAGAGTGTACACACTTTCTTACATATGCATTCGAACACACACAGCAGTTCAGTGCACACACACTTGAGATTGATACTTGTTCAGATCCAATCTCGTCTGGTTGATCCAGAGGCGGTGTTCCCTCCACCTGTCCTGTGAGACAGTCAACAGAAAGACGTCTGTACAGAGACTCCTGGTAGTGATATGAGGCAGAGACAGACGCAGCACTTTCCTTTAGAACAGCAGACACCTAATCACACACACAGCAGGGCTCACGTTAACGACACCGGCATACACACCTCTTGTCCCCGTGAGCAGGCCAGCTAGACCCATGGGCCATTAGATCTTTGTTTTTGGATGGAGTGTTCTTGTTTGGACAGTCAGGGGTGAGCGTGATGCCACCCCCCACGGGGCTGCCTCTGCAACGTGAGGGTGGGTGCACATAACACCCCCGTGACAGGTATCAACTCATCAGCCAATGATGCAAGGCTATCCCTTCGAACCCCTCACATGCTCCAAGCCCTCATTCCCCCTGCTGTATCAACATACCTCTTCACTAGGCCAGATGTAGCAGTCACCATAACGCACATTGCCATCTATCCTTTCTGATATAATGGTTTTCCGTCTGGGTTGTAAGCGTGCATCTCAAAAGTCTGAAGTGGTTCTCACTCAATCATGTTTACTGATCTGAAATCACCTGTTTCCATTTCAGCCGGATGAGACAGCATGGCACATGGCCCGCCCAAAGGGAGGGAGAGAGAGAATGGCCCCGGCCCCACCAATCCCTTAACCCTTCTCTGCTTTGGAGACCACACGCCACCACATTACAACCTAATCTCACTGCATGGTGTTGAACAGAGAAAAATGTGCCACTCCGTCAGCGGGCGAGTGTGTGATGTGTCAGGGAGAATGATTATGGACAGCTGGCTGAGGCACTACCTGATACAAAGAGAACGTTATCACAGTGGTGGTGGTCAGTGTGTGACTCATGACGCATATCATACAGTCCTTACTACAGGGTTGTGAGTTATACCATACCAGTACAGTGAGGAGGACTGGATGTACACTACGATATAAACTAACAGCAACAAGGAGATCTAAATATAATATCATGCATAATGTACATATGTACAGTGCTCTCTCACACACACACACACACACACACAGCGCATGTTAACACAACTCATAGAAAGTCAATTCATAGGAAAAAAAACAAAAAGCTGTTTATTTTCTTGAACATTTGGCAGTCTTTGTTTTAGACATAAATACAGTCATCTCCTCCCCCCATCCCCAGCAGCTCCTTAGCTCATGGCAGTGAAACACCAGGCCTCAGTACTTCACTTTCAAGGGATAACCTACTTCACCACAAAATCCACCTTTGGAACATTTACAATTACAAACAAATATGACTTTCCACCACACCAGTTGTGTAGATGCTATATTGTACACATTAAGTTAGTTAAAACCGAACTAGAGGCTTCAAACCGAATGGAAAACGTCTAACATCTGGCGTGAATTGTTAAATTAGTATTCTAATTCTATGGACAGGATCTTTATAGAACTGTCCCTTATAAAGATGATCACTACGCATTGTCTCTGTGATTGGTTGGTCAACAGCTCAATTCATACTGTTCCTGTCATATCACTCTTCCCTACAACACTGTTAAAACCAAACACATTGCTGCTCATTCTGAGAAACATCAATATTGCTGCTCATACACTTGAATGGAATGCATCGTCCTATGTAAATGATTAACCAAGTATTTTAAAGACAATACTTAAACACATATTCCACATGGCACACATTGCTATGGAATATTGCATATCAAATTGAAAAGGAAAATACTGTAGCTGCTTTAAAACATCCATGTACATCCATCTTGTGAACTGAAATCTTAATGGTCAAGGAAACATTGACAGTAGGTAACTTAGGTCTCAAGTTGACCAGAGATAACAAGCAGTTACATAGAATTCTAATTTAATTCATTGGTGTAACATATAAATGTAATTCATTTAAATACAATGTTGACATCTTTCATCACATCTAAGTAATAACAGTCTGGTTACCAGTGTAGTTACAACATTAATTAACCTAAATGTTTTATTTAACTAGGCAAGTCAGTTAAGAACAAATTCTTATTTACAATGACGGCCTAACCTGGCCAAACCTGGATGACGCGACGCTGGGCCAATTGTGCGCCGCCCTATGGGACTCCCAATCACAACCAGATGTGACACAGCCTGGATTCGAAACAGGGACTGTAGTGACGCCTCTTGCACTGAGATGTAGTGCCTTAGACCGTAACGTCCCCATGGAGGTAGAGATGGGAGGGGGAGGAGGACAGTTGTTTGTGAGAGAAATGGTCATGACTCCATTCTATTCAAATGGAATGCAGTACACTTGTTGCCTCATAACACATCAAATCATTGCTAACAAACATGAAACTCCCAATATCACATCTACTTGTCCCAGTATCCTTCAGTGGAAGACTCAGATTACTAGGAGGGTATTGAAATGCAGCTCCCTCCATGCTGCATCCTCAGCCTAGAACTCTACACCACCACCTGTCTGCCCTTCAGATGGACACAGATACATACCTTCATTTGGTCAGGGGGGATTTCCTATTCTAATGCATATAACATGTAACATATGCATTTTATAATAAACATTTTTGAATACAAAAAGGAGACGAGGGCTTTAAAATTCTTACAAAAAAACAGCTTAAAAATGATTTGATACAAAATAAATTGATAAAAATAGATCTGCATACAAAATACATGTTTAAAAAAAAGAATAAACTTGAAACCCAAAAGTTACTGTTTAGTAAGAAATTAAAAGCGATTCATTTAAATATATTCTGGTGTTGTTAGCGAGCTAAAAATATTTCCTAGAACATTTCAATCCCATTTCTAACTGGCACAGATACACATATAGCAAGCCTAGCTGATAGGTAGGTACACACATCAGCTGCATACCAGTCATGTATACTTCATGCCCATTACCAAGCACATAGATTTACAACAACTCGTTCCATTTTTCTTTCCAAGAGTTTGTCTGTGAGAGAATTTGCACAGCAAATGTGAATGAATTAATCCTCTGTGAGTGTGTGTAACAGCATGTGTGTGTGTGTGTCAGTAGTGGGTGCGGTATGCGTGTGGTGCTGTAGGGGTGCAGAAATGTGTGCGTGTCAGTACTGAGGGTGGTACTTGGGGAACAGGTAGAGGTCTTTGCAGAGGGAGCTGGTGAATTCAGACATCTCCTTACAGCGATGGTGGGGGGTGCCAGGAGCATAGCCTTCTCTGTCTTTAATACGACCATTCACCTGAGGACAGAGGTTACAAAAGGTTACTAGCACTGTACTTGCTGATAACTACTTTATTGAGGGAAAATGTACTTACTATGACTGTGATATGTGGTGTGTGTTTGTGTTTACCTGCACCAGTATGTCTGATAGGTGTGTGTCTCTGGCTCTGAAGCGGAGTGCTGAGTTGACCTCTTGGATGAACCAGGATCCTCTCTTGGTATTCCTCATGGCTGCAGTGCCTAGTAGGGCCCAACAGACACTACATTACCTAGCAGGCCCCAACAGACACTACATTACCTAGCAGGGCCCAACAGACACTACATTACCTAGCAGGGCACGACAGACACTACATTACCTAGTAGGGCCCGACAGACACTACATTACCTAGTAGGGCCCAACACACCACATTACCTAGCAGGGCCCAACAGACACTACATTATCTAACAGGGCCCGACAGACACTACATGACCTAGTAGGGCCCAACAGACACTACATTACCTAGTAGGGCCCGACAGACACTACATTACCTAGTAGGGCCCAACACACCACATTACCTAGCAGGGCCCGACAGACACTACATTATCTAGCAGGGCCCGACAGACACTACATTTACCTAGCAGGGCCCAACAGACACTACATGACCTAGTAGGGCCCGACAGACACTACATGACCTAGTAGGGCCCGACAGACACTACATGACCTAGTAGGGCCCGACAGACACTACATTACCTAGCAGGGCCCAACAGACACTACATTATCTAACAGGGCCCGACAGACAATACATTACCTAACAGGGCTCGACAGACACTACATTACGTAGTAGGGCCCAACACACACAACAAAGAAATACCACCAAATACTCCAACATTCACATCATAAACCGACTCAGACAACACACATAACCTACACACACTCACACCTTTGAGGGAGGCGAAGCCGCAGATCATGTCAGAGCGCTGGGGCAGTTTGACTCTGAGCCTGCCTCTCTCCTCCGTCTGCCTGGTGTCTCCATCTCCCTCTCCCTCCCTCACTGCATCCCTCTGTTCACAGCCAGGAGACTGGGTCCTCTCTGGCCCGTCTGACTGCTCCACCCCACAGTCCATCTCCTCTGGAGGGAGACAGAGACAAGAAGGGTTAGAAGAAGAGAACAGGGGAGGGAGTGTTGGGGAAAGGGAAGGAGGGAGAGTGAGGGCAGAGAGATCGTGTGTGAGCTCACCTCCTCTGCAGGCCTGGATGAAGAACATCTTGGGTTTATTCTGCAGTAGAGGACAGTGGGCGTTGTCAAATGCCTCAAACACCCAGTCCAACTGAGAGAGAGAGACAGAGATTCAATTAATATGATTATTATCATCAGAAAGGTTTTCACTCTCAACTGAATGAGGTCACACACACCTCCAGCAGCTGTCCGTCTGTGCCGTAGATAGCCCCCTCTACTCCATGGGACAGCAGACACACCACACAGCTGGATACGGTCTGGTGCTGCTGCCGTCTGCCAAACTGCTCAATGCACTCCCGCATGCCCTGTCATAGAGAGAGATCAATCAAGTATTAAACTATATTCTAATTACATAGAACTTTTAGAACTTTAGAACTTTTTGGTACATTTTGTCACAAAGTGCAAGAGCCACTAGTTATACAGAGAGGAAGTGTAGAGCTGTAAATTCACCCTTTGTTCTTTGCATTAAACATGGTCATGGAAAGACCAACGCTACACACAGCTGTCTCCACTAGCTAACAACATGACTCTAATAGCAACAGGTCTATGAAGATCAAGGCAAACAAATGCCTGAGTGCCACTGATTGAAACCAGTGGGGGATCCACCGATACAGTCCATGTTGTTGAAGCACTGCTGTACCTTTGGCACCACTGTCTTACTCTCTGTGTGTGTTGTGACGGCCCTGAATTTTTCTGAACCGTCTCAGTGCAGCTCCTTCCAATAGGGCGCTTTCCCTTTAATTCCCAATTAAATAGCCAGCATCAGCTGCACAAAAGTGGGGTTGTGAGAGAGACGTGACTGAGGATGTGTTCAACCCTCAGTTCCCGAAGCTTCTCTATTCCGTTGTTTTGTTGCCGTTAAACATGTGTTTTGTTGCCTAATAGAGTTTACCCAGGATCGGATCCACTCTTTGCGTCCCTGGACTACACCTCTCCCTTCTTCGTGGCCTTTCTCCGCGGGAGATCTATTGGCGGATTGGATTGTCTGACTGACCGACTGACTACCACCTTTTTGTATACGGTATTTCATTTGTTTTGATGTGATGTATACTGTGATTTATGTAGTTAGTTGTAGTTGAGGACTTAAGAGTTGATACGCTTTAAAGTTCTGTGGTAAACTTATTGTTCTATTGATGGTATGATTAATACTGGGTTTACGCTACACGGAATGAACGGACAAACATTGCGTGACAGAAGTCACTTGAGTTCCCTGAACTCTACCGGGCAGGACTCTTTTTAGGCCCGAGGTACAGGACATTTCTGGAGGAACCAGAACTCATTGTGTTATATTATTATATGTGTGTGTAATCATTGATGTTGTTAATACAACCCACGCAAAAGAGTATAGTTGTTTTTGAAGTTCTTTCCAATGTTTTAAGTGTTTATGAAAAGTTTATTTCCATCCTGACTTTTACATAAGTCCTTTGTATTGGTGTAGACTTGACGGACCAGATGGGACTCATTCCCACCCAAACTAAAAGGAGAAACCAATGTTTTCTCTGGTAGGCACAACCTACCTGGCACCCCTATAAATAATAACCTCAAGTCAAAACCGTTACAGTGTGTGTACAGTTGAAGTTGGAAATGTACATACACCGTGCTTTTACACCTGCATTGTTTGCTGTTTGGGGTTTTAGGCTGGGTTTCTGTACAGCACTTTGAGATATCAGCTGATGTACGAAGGGCTATATAAATAAATTTGATTTGATTTGACTTAGGTTGGAGTCATTAAAACTTGTTTTTCAACCACTCCACAAATTTCTTGTTAACAAACTATAGTTTTGGCAAGTCGGATAGGACAACTACTTGTTCATGACACAAGTAAATTTTCCAACAAATGTTTACAGACAGATTATTTCACTTAAAATTCACTGCAACACAATTCCAGTGGGTCAGAAGTTTACATACACTAAGTTGACTGTGCCTTTAAACAGCATGGAAAATCCAAGAAAGTATGTCACGCGAAGCACGGGGGTGGCAGCATCATGTTGTGGGGGTGCTTTGCTGCAGGAGGGACTGGTGCACTTTACAAAATAGATGGCATCATGAGGTTGGAAGATTATGTGGATATATTGAAGCAACATCTCCAGACATCAGTCAGGAAGTCAAAGCTTGGTCACAAATGGGTCTTCCAAATGGACAATGACCCCAAGCACACTTCCAAAGTTGTGGCAAAGTGGCATAAGGACAACAAAGTCAAGGCATTGGAGTGGCCATCACAAAGCCCTGACCTCAATCCTATAGAAAATGTGTGGGCAGAACTGAAAAAGTGTGTGCGAGCAAGGAGGCCTACAAACCTGACTCAGTTACACCAGCTCTGTCAGGAGGAATGGGCCAAAATTCACCCAACTTATTGTGGGAAGCTTGTGGAAGGGTACCTGAGACGTTTGACCCAAGTTAAACAATTTAAAGGCAATGCTACCAAATACTAATTGAGTGTATGTAAACTTCTGATCCACTGGAAATGTGATGAAAGAAATAAAAGCTGAAAGAAATCATTCTCTCTACTATTATTCTGACATTTCACATTCTTAAAATAAAGTGGTGATCCTAACTGACCTAAGACAGGGATTTTTTCCTAGATTAAATGTCAGGAATGATGAAAAACTGAGTTTAAATATATTTGGCTAAGGTGTATGTAAACTTCCGACTTCAACTGTATGTCTCTGTTACCGGAGCTGTGAGGTCTCTGCGGACGGTGACTATGTAGTCCAGCTCAGTGAACACCTTCCTGAGGACCTCCTCGTCCACCTCCCCTCCCTTCCTGGAGTCCAGGTCAGGAGCAGCACAGGGGTCAAAGGAGACATTACTGATCACCAAGGCCAGGCCACGAGGACTGGACACCATACTATAGGACTGAAGGGGAGAGAACAGGAGAAAGAGAGGAGAGGGGGAAGAGAGAAAGTGTGAGGGGAGGAGAGAGAGATGCAAAGGGAGGAAAGAAAGCGAAGAAGGGAAAGGAGGAGAAAAGAGTGAGGGACAAGAGACAAAAATGCAGCATGAGAAAATGACATGGTTTACCTGAAGGAAAATAATAATGTGCTTCTGTTGCTGCTGTTCTCAGTAGTGTTTGTTGTGGTTTCTGTCCCTGTATTTAAATGACAGTTTTACAACCCAGTGGAGCTCAGTGATGAATCATCCTCAACCTGAGCAGGTTTACAGAGACTTCAACACATGTGCTGGGGGAATTCTCCCTGTGTCTCTTTCCTGTCAAACTGACTGTGGTCTAGACAAACACTGTCTTCTACGGACCAGTGGGACTCACCTGGTACTGTCTAAACTCTGTCTATACTGCAGAGGTCTAATAGCTGTCTGTTTAGAGCGGAGACACTTCAACAGCTGTTACAGGTTGAGGTGGATGAATAGGAAGATCTACTCTCCTGTTCCCTAGAAATACCTTGGGGAACAATGCAGCTAAACAGCAGCTGGAAACACATTCTGGACACAAGAAGTGCATGCATGTGTTCGTTGCAAAGGTGCATGTTGCAGTGGCTGCTGCCTTGAAACTAACTTCCCTAGGGGGTTGCATATAGTTGCATTGTATTATAACAGTTGTATTTGCAGTGACAAATATGAGAACCAAAAATACACAGCAGTTAACAACGTTAATTGTCTCAGGTAAGAGATCCCAGACAGAGACTGTGTTGTACCTGTCGGCAGTGACATGGTACAGACAGGTGATTTACTGGGTTTGCATTAACAGTGAGCGTTGTTGTACCTGTTGGCAGTGACATGGTACAGACAGGTGATTTACTGGTTTGTATTAACAGTGAGCGTTGTTGTACCTGTTGGCAGTGACATGGTACAGACAGTGATTTACTGGTTTGTATTAACAGTGAGCGTTGTACCTGTTGGCAGTGACATGGTACAGACAGGTGATTTACTGGGTTGTATTAACAGTGAGCGTTGTTGTACCTGTTGGCAGTGACATGGTACAGACAGGTGATTTACTGGGTTGTATTAACAGTGAGCGTTGTACCTGTTGGCACTGACATGGTACAGACAGGTGATTTACTGGGTTGTATTAACAGTGAGCGTTGTACCTGTTGGCACTGACATGGTACAGACAGGTGATTTACTGGGTTGTATTAACAGTGAGCGTTGTACCTGTTGGCAGTGACATGGTACAGACAGGTGATTTACTGGGTTGTATTAACAGTGAGTGTTGTACCTGTTGGCAGTGACATGGTACAGACAGGTGATTTACTGGTTTGTATTAACAGTGAGCGTTGTACCTGTTGGCAGTGACATGGTACAGACAGTGATTTACTGGTTTGTATTAACAGTACCTGTTGGCAGTGACATGGTACAGACAGGTGATTTACTGGGTTGTATTAACAGTGAGCGTTGTTGTACCTGTTGGCACTGACATGGTACAGACAGGTGATTTACTGGTTTGTATTAACAGTGAGTGTTGTACCTGTTGGCAGTGACATGGTACAGACAGTGATTTACTGGTTTGTATTAACAGTGAGCGTTGTACCTGTTGGTAGTGACATGGTACAGACAGGTGATTTACTGGTTTGTATTAACAGTGAGTGTTGTACCTGTCGGCAGTGACATGGTACAGACAGGTGATTTACTGGGTTGTATTAACAGTGAGTGTTGTACCTGTCGGCAGTGACATGGTACAGACAGGTGATTTACTGGGTTGTATTAACAGTGAGTGTTGTACCTGTTGGCAGTGACATGGTACAGACAGGTGATTTACTGGTTTGTATTAACAGTGAGCGTTGTTGTACCTGTTGGCACTGACATGGTACAGACAGGTGATTTACTGGGTTGTATTAACAGTGAGTGTTGTACCTGTTGGCAGTGACATGGTACAGACAGGTGATTTACTGGTTTGTATTAACAGTGAGCGTTGTACCTGTTGGCACTGACATGGTACAGACAGGTGATTTACTGGTTTGTATTAACAGTGAGCGTTGTACCTGTTGGCAGTGACATGGTACAGACAGTGATTTACTGGTTTGTATTAACAGTGAGCGTTGTACCTGTTGGCAGTGACATGGTACAGACAGGTGATTTACTGGTTTGTATTAACAGTGAGCGTTGTTGTACCTGTTGGCACTGACATGGTACAGACAGGTGATTTACTGGTTTGTATTAACAGTGAGCGTTGTACCTGTTGGCAGTGACATGGTACAGACAGGTGATTTACTGGGTTGTATTAACAGTGAGTGTTGTACCTGTCGGCAGTGACATGGTACAGACAGGTGATTTACTGGTTTGTATTAACAGTGAGCGTTGTACCTGTTGGCAACAGACAGTGATTTACTGGTTTGTATTAACAGTGAGCGTTGTACCTGTTGGCAGTGACATGGTACAGACAGGTGATTTACTGGTTTGTATTAACAGTGAGCGTTGTACCTGTTGGCAGTGACATGGTACAGACAGTGATTTACTGGTTTGTATTAACAGTGAGCGTTGTACCTGTTGGCAGTGACATGGTACAGACAGGTGATTTACTGGGTTGTATTAACAGTGAGCGTTGTTGTACCTGTTGGCAGTGACATGGTAGACAGGTGATTTACTGGGTTGTATTAACAGTGAGTGTTGTACCTGTTGGCAGTGACATGGTACAGACAGGTGATTTACTGGGTTGTATTAACAGTGAGCGTTGTACCTGTTGGCACTGACATGGTAGACAGGTGATTTACTGGTTTGTATTAACAGTGAGCGTTGTACCTGTTGGCAGTGACATGGTACAGACAGTGATTTACTGGTTTGTATTAACAGTGAGCGTTGTACCTGTTGGCAGTGACATGGTACAGACAGGTGATTTACTGGTTTGTATTAACAGTGAGCGTTGTTGTACCTGTTGGCACTGACATGGTACAGACAGGTGATTTACTGGTTTGTATTAACAGTGAGTGTTGTACCTGTTGGCAGTGACATGGTACAGACAGGTGATTTACTGGGTTGTATTAACAGTGAGTGTTGTACCTGTCGGCAGTGACATGGTACAGACAGGTGATTTACTGGGTTGTATTAACAGTGAGTGTTGTACCTGTTGGCAGTGACATGGTACAGACAGGTGATTTACTGGTTTGTATTAACAGTGAGCGTTGTACCTGTTGGCACTGACATGGTACAGACAGGTGATTTACTGGTTTGTATTAACAGTGAGCGTTGTACCTGTTGGCAGTGACATGGTACAGACAGTGATTTACTGGTTTGTATTAACAGTGAGCGTTGTTGTACCTGTTGGCAGTGACATGGTACAGACAGTGATTTACTGGTTTGTATTAACAGTGAGCGTTGTACCTGTTGGCAGTGACATGGTACAGACAGGTGATTTACTGAGTTGTATTAACAGTGAGCGTTGTTGTACCTGTTGGTAGTGACATGGTACAGACAGATGATTTACTGGTTTGTATTAACAGTGAGTGTTGTACCTGTCGGCAGTGACATGGTACAGACAGGTGATTTACTGGGTTGTATTAACAGTGAGTGTTGTACCTGTTGGCAGTGACATGGTACAGACAGGTGATTTACTGAGTTGTATTAACAGTGAGCGTTGTTGTACCTGTCGGCAGTGACATGGTACAGACAGGTGATTTACTGGGTTGTATTAACAGTGAGTGTTGTACCTGTCGGCAGTGACATGGTACAGACAGGTGATTTACTGGGTTGTATTAACAGTGAGTGTTGTACCTGTTGGCAGTGACATGGTACAGACAGGTGATTTACTGGTTTGTATTAACAGTGAGCGTTGTTGTACCTGTTGGCACTGACATGGTACAGACAGGTGATTTACTGGGTTGTATTAACAGTGAGTGTTGTACCTGTTGGCAGTGACATGGTACAGACAGGTGATTTACTGGTTTGTATTAACAGTGAGCGTTGTACCTGTTGGCACTGACATGGTACAGACAGGTGATTTACTGGTTTGTATTAACAGTGAGCGTTGTACCTGTTGGCAGTGACATGGTACAGACAGTGATTTACTGGTTTGTATTAACAGTGAGCGTTGTACCTGTTGGCAGTGACATGGTACAGACAGGTGATTTACTGGTTTGTATTAACAGTGAGCGTTGTTGTACCTGTTGGCACTGACATGGTACAGACAGGTGATTTACTGGTTTGTATTAACAGTGAGCGTTGTACCTGTTGGCAGTGACATGGTACAGACAGGTGATTTACTGGGTTGTATTAACAGTGAGTGTTGTACCTGTCGGCAGTGACATGGTACAGACAGGTGATTTACTGGTTTGTATTAACAGTGAGCGTTGTACCTGTTGGCAGTGACATGGTACAGACAGTGATTTACTGGTTTGTATTAACAGTGAGCGTTGTACCTGTTGGCAGTGACATGGTACAGACAGGTGATTTACTGGTTTGTATTAACAGTGAGCGTTGTACCTGTTGGCAGTGACATGGTACAGACAGTGATTTACTGGTTTGTATTAACAGTGAGCGTTGTACCTGTTGGCAGTGACATGGTACAGACAGGTGATTTACTGGGTTGTATTAACAGTGAGCGTTGTTGTACCTGTTGGCAGTGACATGGTAGACAGGTGATTTACTGGGTTGTATTAACAGTGAGTGTTGTACCTGTTGGCAGTGACATGGTACAGACAGGTGATTTACTGGGTTGTATTAACAGTGAGCGTTGTACCTGTTGGCACTGACATGGTAGACAGGTGATTTACTGGTTTGTATTAACAGTGAGACCTGTTGGCAGTGACATTACAGACAGTGATTTACTGGTTTGTATTAACAGTGAGCGTTGTACCTGTTGGCAGTGACATGGTACAGACAGGTGATTTACTGGTTTGTATTAACAGTGAGCGTTGTTGTACCTGTTGGCACTGACATGGTACAGACAGGTGATTTACTGGTTTGTATTAACAGTGAGTGTTGTACCTGTTGGCAGTGACATGGTACAGACAGGTGATTTACTGGGTTGTATTAACAGTGAGTGTTGTACCTGTCGGCAGTGACATGGTACAGACAGGTGATTTACTGGGTTGTATTAACAGTGAGTGTTGTACCTGTTGGCAGTGACATGGTACAGACAGGTGATTTACTGGTTTGTATTAACAGTGAGCGTTGTACCTGTTGGCACTGACATGGTACAGACAGGTGATTTACTGGTTTGTATTAACAGTGAGCGTTGTACCTGTTGGCAGTGACATGGTACAGACAGTGATTTACTGGTTTGTATTAACAGTGAGCGTTGTTGTACCTGTTGGCAGTGACATGGTACAGACAGTGATTTACTGGTTTGTATTAACAGTGAGCGTTGTACCTGTTGGCAGTGACATGGTACAGACAGGTGATTTACTGAGTTGTATTAACAGTGAGCGTTGTTGTACCTGTTGGCAGTGACATGGTACAGACAGGTGATTTACTGGGTTGTATTAACAGTGAGCGTTGTTGTACCTGTTGGCAGTGACATGGTACAGACAGTGATTTACTGGTTTGTATTAACAGTGAGCGTTGTACCTGTTGGCAGTGACATGGTACAGACAGGTGATTTACTGGTTTGTATTAACAGTGAGCGTTGTTGTACCTGTTGGCAGTGACATGGTACAGACAGTGATTTACTGGTTTGTATTAACAGTGAGCGTTGTTGTACCTGTTGGCAGTGACATGGTACAGACAGGTGATTTACTGGGTTGTATTAACAGTGAGCGTTGTACCTGTTGACAGTGACATGGTACAGACAGTGATTTACTGGTTTGTATTAACAGTGAGCGTTGTTGTACCTGTTGGCAGTGACATGGTACAGACAGGTGATTTACTGGGTTGTATTAACAGTGAGCGTTGTACCTGTTGGCAGTGACATGGTACAGACAGTGATTTACTGGTTTGTATTAACAGTGAGCGTTGTTGTACCTGTTGGCACTGACATGGTACAGACAGGTGATTTACTGGGTTGTATTAACAGTGAGCGTTGTACCTGTCGGCAGTGACATGGTACAGACAGGTGATTTACTGGTTTGTATTAACAGTGAGTGTTGTACCTGTTGGCAGTGACATGGTACAGACAGGTGATTTACTGGGTTGTATTAACAGTGAGTGTTGTACCTGTCGGCAGTGACATGGTACAGACAGGTGATTTACTGGTTTGTATTAACAGTGAGCGTTGTACCTGTTGGCAGTGACATGGTACAGACAGTGATTTACTGGTTTGTATTAACAGTGAGCGTTGTACCTGTTGGCAGTGACATGGTACAGACAGGTGATTTACTGGTTTGTATTAACAGTGAGCGTTGTACCTGTTGGCAGTGACATGGTACAGACAGGTGATTTACTGGGTTGTATTAACAGTGAGCGTTGTTGTACCTGTTGGCAGTGACATGGTACAGACAGGTGATTTACTGAGTTGTATTAACAGTGAGCGTTGTTGTACCTGTTGGCAGTGACATGGTACAGACAGGTGATTTACTGGGTTGTATTAACAGTGAGCGTTGTACCTGTTGGCAGTGACATGGTACAGACAGGTGATTTACTGGGTTGTATTAACAGTGAGTGTTGTACCTGTTGGCAGTGACATGGTACAGACAGGTGATTTACTGGTTTGTATTAACAGTGAGCGTTGTACCTGTTGGCAGTGACATGGTACAGACAGATGATTTACTGGTTTGTATTAACAGTGAGCGTTGTACCTGTTGGCAGTGACATGGTACAGACAGGTGATTTACTGGTTTGTATTAACAGTGAGCGTTGTTGTACCTGTTGGCACTGACATGGTACAGACAGGTGATTTACTGGTTTGTATTAACAGTGAGCGTTGTACCTGTTGGCAGTGACATGGTACAGACAGGTGATTTACTGGTTTGTATTAACAGTGAGCGTTGTTGTACCTGTTGGCAGTGACATGGTACAGACAGTGATTTACTGGTTTGTATTAACAGTGAGCGTTGTTGTACCTGTTGGCAGTGACATGGTACAGACAGTGATTTACTGGTTTGTATTAACAGTGAGTGTTGTACCTGTTGGCAGTGACATGGTACAGACAGGTGATTTACTGGGTTGTATTAACAGTGAGCGTTGTTGTACCTGTTGGCAGTGACATGGTACAGACAGTGATTTACTGGTTTGTATTAACAGTGAGCGTTGTACCTGTTGGCAGTGACATGGTACAGACAGGTGATTTACTGGTTTGTATTAACAGTGAGCGTTGTTGTACCTGTTGGCAGTGACATGGTACAGACAGTGATTTACTGGTTTGTATTAACAGTGAGCGTTGTTGTACCTGTTGGCAGTGACATGGTACAGACAGGTGATTTACTGGGTTGTATTAACAGTGAGCGTTGTACCTGTTGACAGTGACATGGTACAGACAGTGATTTACTGGTTTGTATTAACAGTGAGCGTTGTTGTACCTGTTGGCAGTGACATGGTACAGACAGGTGATTTACTGGGTTGTATTAACAGTGAGCGTTGTACCTGTTGGCAGTGACATGGTACAGACAGTGATTTACTGGTTTGTATTAACAGTGAGCGTTGTTGTACCTGTTGGCACTGACATGGTACAGACAGGTGATTTACTGGGTTGTATTAACAGTGAGCTTTGTACCTGTTGGCAGTGACATGGTACAGACAGGTGATTTACTGGTTTGTATTAACAGTGAGCGTTGTACCTGTTGGCAGTGACATGGTACAGACAGGTGATTTACTGGTTTGTATTAACAGTGAGCGTTGTTGTACCTGTTGGCAGTGACATGGTACAGACAGGTGATTTACTGGTTTGTATTAACAGTGAGCGTTGTTGTACCTGTTGGCACTGACATGGTACAGACAGGTGATTTACTGGTTTGTATTAACAGTGAGCGTTGTACCTGTTGGCAGTGTTTTAGGTAGAAGTCTGGTGTACAGGGAAGAACAGAGCTGGTGATGGGACTGTCTGCATCCAGACACATCTCCATTGACTCTGAAACACATATTAGGATGACATTACACCCTGCATGTATTTCATTCCAGAAATGACACCAGTGGAGACAATTCCAATAATGTCCATCAGAGCAGGGTTCCAGTCAAGGTCACGTTTCTGCCTTGAAAGGGAAGCTGTTAGCAACATATAATGGTGTTGTAACAACCTTTGTACTACAGCTATGTGAGCAAGTCACACAGGCGTGGTGCCTGCAGGTGGTGAGACTGGCTGGGCAGTGGCACTCCATACCAAGGCTACAGCACACTGCTTCCACACTGATCAAATTATACAACTGGACTCAATTGGGACATTTTCATTTACAGTTTAATTGGGTTTATTAAAAATAAGCTTTTTTTACTGAGTTGCAAGCCAACAAACAGAATGATTACATTTTAGTTTTTTTCTTCTCCAAAACACCACACAAACAACCCCTCCCACGATCTCATAGGAAACATGCAAATATTGTGAATGAAACAGTTGTAAAACTGTGATCTTGAATGCACCCACCTCAGATGACTGCTCTACTCACCTTGTGTTCTGGCTCTCTTGGTTGGAACAATCCCCTCCTGGGTGGGAAGTGGGAGGGGAGAGTCCACATATCTCTGAAGGACAAAGGAAAAGGAGAATTTAACCATCTTTTAACTTACCTTCGACGTCAATACAATCTAAACATTTATAGGTGAAACCAGTTAATTCCTGATTTTCTCTCTCGCCTGCAGTGTGAATACCAAAACATCCAGAGGAGGCTTGGGTTGGGAGTGATGGCTGACTCACCTCTATCCCAATCTACATCTCTCCTCATCTTTCTCCCTGTTACATCAATCTGTAGCTTGGGTTGGGAGTGATGGCTGACTCTCAGCTCTCTCCCAATCTACATCTCTCCTCCTCTTTTCTTATTCCCCTCTTTCTCCCTGTTACAGCAGTCTGTAGCTTGGGTTGGGAGTGATGGCTGACTCTCACCTCTCTCCCAATCTACATCTCTCCTCCTCTTTTCTTATTCCCCTCTTTCTCCCTGTTACAGCAGTCTGTAGCTTGGGTTGGGAGTGATGGCTGACTCTCACCTCTCTCCCAATCTACATCTCTCCTCCTCTTTTCTTATTCCCCTCTTTCTCCCAGTTACAGCAGTCTGTAGCTTGTGTTGGGAGTGTTGTGGTCACTTCTTTCTCTAGTGACTATCTGGGGACTCTGGGGGGGACAGTCTGTAGTAGGGTTGAATGGCAGGAACCAAGTTTCCGAGATTTACCGTCCAAAACCACTCCCCTTTCCCAGGATAAATAACTGCGAGAAACCGGTAAATTATAATAAATGATTTATATGAACAGCATGGCGTGAAATGGAACTGTTAAAATGATATGCGATGTCTAAATTTGGTTTCTCTACGGCCGCTGCATGATGAATCAATGCTCAGGGGCGAGACAGGCAGCCCAGCTCAGTATGCAGCGCAGTCCACAATGCATACCCACTGTATTGGTATTTTATTAGGATCCCCATTAGCTGTTGCAAAAGCAGCAGCTACGCTTCCTGTATCATCTCATCATGGTAACGTTTTTTCTTGTGACAGGTAGGCCTACATTGACTGCAGCATAGCCTACGCAACAGTAATATAGAGACAGAATGCACATCTAATGTACCCATCTCCATCTGGCATTCAGGGGTCAACTTTTTAAATTTTGTTTTGTAAATATATATATATTTTTTATTGCAGCTCAAGAGTTTTAAAAACAGCCTATCACTCTAACATAATTGCTTTAAATCAGTGAACACACTCTCTCTATCAACCCCATTCAATTTGCATCTAAAATAGATAAGCCTGTTCTAAATTGAGATATATAGATGTTCTAGCCTACCTCTTTCAGGTAATACATTATTAACCTTATATTAAGCTAATTAATGATGGATAATGCATAATAAGCATCTAACTTATAGCCTCTGTCTCTTGCGGGTAGTTTCACGGGTAGTTTGAAAGAACAGTGAATGCGTGCCAAGGCAGCAGGCTAATGCAGTTATTTATTCAGACCCACAACCATTCAATCTTCATGGTCTCTTCTGCTTTATCATGGTTTGAATGATGTGCATAATTCCAGTTCATATAATACAGTATAATACAATAGAGTAATACAGTTCACACTCAAAAAGATTAGCCTACTGGAGCTTGTTTCATTTATTTACCCAAGAGCATATAGTTAGCTACATCTATGGGTTGTAATGCTTCCCTGTCGTGCGTAATGTGCAGTAGCCTATATCCTATAGATAATGGAACAATTATTTGGGCTTTGGGCTCATTAAATGTCTTTAATGTAGACCTCGTAAAATGGTAGCATTAGATTTGAATGTTTTTCATTACATATGCTTTATAATGTTTTTGAATGACACTTCCAGTTTTGGAGGGAAATACAGGGTTACTCGGAAGAGAAGTTGTTTTATTCTTGGGATGGAACATTTGTAAAATGCCAGGAAAATATTCCAACTTAGTATGTAGCTTGGTTTAGGTGTTGGGTAGAGCTCACCTCTTTCTCTTCATCCCCCTCTTCCTCACTGTCTTTGACTGGGGTCTTTGTAAATGGGGCGGTGCGGTCTGAAGCTTGGATTGGGTATGCTGTGGATATCACCTCCTCAGCCCTGTCTTTCACCCTAGCTGTCTGGGGACACTGTGTAAGGGGCACAGTTTGAGGCTTAGGTTGGTTGTGGCGCTCACCCCTCTCCCTTTCTATCTTTGTCCTTCTGCTCATCTGTCTGGATTAACATCTTGTGTGGCACCCAGTGCCCACTCACCTGTCTCTCTCCATCCCTCTCTGGTGACTCTGTGAGCAGGGCACATAGGTGCTGCTGCTCTGTGTCTCTCAGTGCTGAGCAGAAGCTGCTAAAGGCTCTGGGGCCACGCTTGGGGAGCAGGGACAGCAAACGCCAGCTCCGCTTGTGGGAGTTTGGCTCCACCTGGGGAACAACGGATATCAACACAGATTACAAAAAATAGAAAGTGAAAGACATGGTCATCTACACCAGGGTTTCTGAAACCGGGTGCATGTTTTTTGCCCTAGCACTACACATGATTCAAATGATCAACTCATCATCAAGCTTTGATTATTTCAATCAGCTGTGTAGTGCTGGCAAAACATTTTTAAACATGCACACAAGGGGCAAGGACGAGTTTGGGAAACCCTGATCTACACTGACATTCACTATTGATTACATGATTGAAGTTAATGACATAAATCAACAATAAGACATTTGGGCCATGAATGCATGCATTTTTTGGACGTTGATAGTGTCATAAGTCACCTGACCTGGTAATAGTATCGAACTACACAATTTAACATGGTGAACACAACATACCAGGATGCTTTCTGCCATGCTGTCGGTGAGAATGTCGTCTGTCTGCAACGACTGAATGAACAGCTCGTCCACCACCATATCTTTGCAGAGAGTCACAGAGCATTTCCGAAGCCCCCTTCTGTCTCGTTCCAGCATACCGAATTCCCCCAACATTCTGCTACGAGACAAGACACAGGAAAACGCGTAATTTACTGTCAACTTACATTCTTGCAAAACCGTGCGCGGTATATAGGCCTAGCTTCTCAACAACAACGTATTAACGTTACTCATTGGCATTGTATCGAGCTATTATAATAGCTCAACATACCTTGTTTTCTAAATCGGAGTGGTAAGGATGCTGAATGAAAGACAACTAACATTATACTAGCTAGCTAAAGTAGCTGTCTGGATGAATACGAGAAAGTAATATCTCATATTCTTTCCAAAGTCTGGTAACACTCAGCAGCAGATACTTACAAAGGCTGTCAGGTAACGTTAGCCAGCTGTCTCCAGCTAACGCGTTAGCTAGCTAATAATGAATGTGTCAAGGAAAAGTTGACATCACTTTGACGTCCGAACAATACTAAATTGTAAGCAAATGTCAGTCAGTATCGTTGCATTTCAGAAAACAATGTACACTGAACTTTAGATATGCAAATAACTAACGTTAGCCAGTCAGGTTCGCTTAACACATTGTTACATCGGCATGCTAACGTTGGGATGTTATTTTTTTTCGAGAATTTCAAACATTCAGAACACTTTCAATGCGTTCATCTGCTCCCAAACCACATGTCCTTAAAAACAGATTTAACTAACTGTATTTGAAGTTATTTCGCACAATATAACAACATAACGTACCCTACGAAACCAACTTCCGCGCCTCTGCAATGTGTGGAAATTGTAGTGGGAGGGGTCTAAATTCATTGGGTTGAATTACAGCCAATGCAGGTCGGAGAATTTGGATTGACGTTTTCCTGGGCGAATACAAGTCAGCTTTCCCATGAGGAGGGCGTGATTGGAAACATATTAATCAAATGAATTTTGAATTTGTATCTGTTGTTACAGTAAATAATCAACCAATTGATAAGAAGATCATGGAAGACTAACATAAACAGCTATCTAATATTTAGACGAGGTAGAGGATGGCATGTCATTTGTAGGAAATAAGAGAGTGAGAGATTCAGAGATTCAGGAATGAACTGGAAACAGCTCACATCTGTCCACAAGGAATTTTTGATTGTGAAAAATCCATGTTTTCCCAAATAAAGTTGATTGATGTGAGAAATGATACTTAAAATGGCACTACATAATTGACCTTATTGTGCAAATGGAGCCAAATATGTTGTATGTATAGATACACTATGAACATAATGAACATACTGTGCATTCGGAAAGTATTCAGACCCCTTGATTTTTTCCACATTTTGTTACATTACCGCCTTATTCTAAAATGGATTAAATATATTTTTTCCTCATCGATCTACACACACTACCTCACAATGACAAAGCAGTAACAGGTTTTTCAAAATGTTTGCACATTTATTTACATAAGTATTCAGACCCTTTGCTATGAGACTCGAAATTGAGCTCAGGAGTTTCGACAATTTGATTGGAGTCCACCTGTGGTAAATTCAATTGATTGGACATTATTTGGAAAGGCACACACCTGTCTATATAAAGTCCCACAGTTGACAGTGCATGTCAGAGCAAAAACCAAGCCATGAGGTCGAAAGATTTGTCAGTAGAGCTACGAGACACAGATATAGGGAAGGGTACAAAAAAAATTCTGCAGCATTGAAGGTCCCTGTAACGATGTACGCTGAGAGTCGGGAAGCAAGTTCAGGGAGTGAATACATTTAATTAATAAATGAACAAAACAGAAACACAAACAGCGCACCGACATGAAACAGCAGCAATGACGACTGGGGAAGAAACCAAAGGGAGTGACATATAAAGGGCAGGTAATCAAAGAGGTGATGGAGTCCAGGTGAGTGTCATTATGCGTGTAACGCTGGTGAGAGGTGTGCATCCTAACGAGCAGCCTGGTGACCTAGAGGTCGGAGGGGGATTACACGTGACAGTACCCCCTCCCCGACGCGTGGCTCCATCTGCAGGACGCTGACCAAGATGACGATCCCGGGGATCAGGAGGGGACCGGTCACCTCTGCTAAGGTGCGGGAACCTGTAGATCCATAGAATAACACCTCACCCAGGGAGTGTTTTTTTTCCCGGTGGGAATGACATTGGGTCCGGGAGCCGCTACAGGCTCTCATGCCTCAGACAGAACGCCAGGCTCCCCTGCTTCCACTGGCTCGTCAGGCTCTCATGCCTCAACTGGCTCCAGGCTCCCCTGCCTCAGCCGGTCTGTCAGGTTTCTGCGCTCCAGTCAACGACCGGTCCGCTCATGATCCCCGAGATCGTCTCTTTGGTTGGCGTCTTGCAGCTGAAGCCGAACTCCCGGGGAGGGGTTACCGTCATGTATAATCTCTTCGGCGCTCTAGGTCGCTATGCTCCCGCGTCTCAGCCAGACTGACAGGTTTCCCGTGCCTCAGCAGAGGTGACCGGTCCGCTCCTGATCCCCGGGATCGTCATTTAGGTCAGTGTGGCTGGAGCCGTGCGTTGGGGAGGGGGAACTGTCACGTGTGCTCCCTCTCCGGCCTCTAGGTCACCAGGCTGCTCATTATGGCGCACACCTGTCGCCATCGTTACGCACATCACTTCCCTGATTACCTTCCCTAAATATGTCACTCGCTTTGGTTCCTTTACCAGGCGTTATTGTTTGTATTATGTTGTGTTTATTTATTAAAACACTCACTCCCTGAACTTGCTTCCCGACTCTCAGCACACATTGTTACAGTCCCAACGAACATAATGGCCTCCGTCATTCTTAAATGGAAGAAGTTTGGAACCACCAAGACTCTTCCTAGAGCTGGCTGCCCGGATCAAACTGAGCAATCGGGAGAGAAGGGCCTTGGTCAGGGAGGTGACCAAGAACCCAAGAGTCACTCTGACAGAGCTCAGAGATCCTCTTTGGAGGTGGAAGAACCTTCCAGAAGGACAACCATTTTTGCAGCACTCCACCAATTAGTCCTTTATGGTAGAGTGGCCAGATGAAAGCCCCTCAGTAAGGCACATGACAGCCAACTTGGAGTTTGCCAATAGGCACCTAAAGGACTCTGACCATGAGAAACAAGGTTCTCTGGTCTGATGAAACCAAGACTGAACTCTTTGGCCTGAATGCCAAGCGTCATATCTGGAGGAAACCTGGCACCATCCCTACGATGAAGCACGGTGGTGGCAGCATCATGCTGTGGGGATGTTTTTCAATGGCAGGGACTGGAAGACTAGTCAGGATCGAGGGAAAGATGAACAGAACAAAGAACAGTTGTGATGAAAGGTCAAGCCTACTTGGCCACTGTTAAAACTGTAACTCAAAGCGTGTACAGCCTCTGTGTTCACAGAAAACATGTGCTGGAAGTTGCACTAACCTTTCACTGACTTTTCAAGTTTGCGCACTGCAGACCTGAAATTTGCTGTGCCCCAAAAAATGTGAGTGAACATTGCACATGGCTTTTATTGGATTTGCGCCACAAATGCTAACGTTTTCATGTGCAAACTGCTAGGAAAACTAAACCAAATCATGGATTGCTTTCATACCTTTCCCATAGACTGCTTACAGGATAAATAAATCAATGTCATTTTATTAGGGTGAACTTTCCCTTTAACAACACGTGATGATCAATCCTGGTTCCAAAGGATAACCTACCCAGTGCAAGGTTTAGTCCCGGTGTACTGTACATTAGAGAACTTTGGTAATACACTGCTAAAACAGTGACGTAACTTTTAGGAAATCATAGAAGCAACTGGTAGTCACAGTTTTCTTCTAACTCCTCCTCTGACGAAGAGGTGTAGCAAGGATCGGACCAAAATGCAGCGTGGCAAATTTCATACATGTTTAATAACGAATAAACACGAACACTACAAAAACGTACCACGAAAACCGACACAGCCTATACTGGTGCAAACTAACACAGTTACACAGAGACAGGAACAATCACCCACGAAACACTCAAAGAATATGGCTGCCTAAATATGGTTCCCAATCAGAGACAACGATAAACACCTGCCTCTGATTGAGAACCACTTCAGGCAACCATAGACTTTTCTAGATAACCCTACTAATTCACAATCCCAATACCTACAAAACACCCAAGACAAAACACACCACATAATAAACCCATGTCACACCCTGGCCTGACCAAAATAATAAAGAAAACACAAAATACTAAGACCAGGGCGTGACACTGGTATTGCCTATTTGTTAATAAACAGCTGCAGAAGTAGGGCTGGCACAAACATATAGCTGGCCGTATAACCAACAATTATAGACAAAAAATTATACAATTTTGGCAAATCATGAACTACAAACAATAATAGTTGTAATCGTTTTAGCTAATACATTTTGTACATAGTAGATATATTTTCAGGGATAGATGTATAGTTAACCCAACAGCAGTTTTTCATTTTTACATGAAGAGGATAACGTTGGTATTCATTTTAGGAGCAGAATGCACTTAGCTTATAAATGAACTAGAGACAACATCCAAGATGGATGCCCGTTGTTTTCAACATAAACTACTCACTTTCGCATGGTCGTTACTAGATGGGATACAGTTTATCAAATTGATGTCAAAAGTTGAGAATTTTTTCATTTTAGCTATCCCTAACCTTTTCCCCAAATCTAACCTAATTCTTCAAACATGCTACGTTTATTATCCGAGCCTGCAGTGTAAGTTCTCCTAACCTGCTTCGAAACGTCATTTCTGACAAACTAACCATCTAGGCAAAACCTGTTTGCAAAACCTGTGTTTATTGCCCTCTTTTTAGATTTGGTTTAACAGAGCAGATAACACCTGCACACTAGCACAGCTCAATGTGCACTTGGATCTGTGCTATCCAAAATCCTTGGGACGTCGCTACCCCATTGAAGTTGACGTTTCTGAAATTTAACATGGTTAATTAACAATTAACAGCCAAAGCATAGCTTCCACTGTCTTGATGGCCTTCCTCCCTGTGGTGCCTAGTAGTCATAATGCCCTGTAGAAGAATTGACCTTCGAACCTTCTGCACCCCACTTCGACAGACTCAGACCTTGCTCTTCAGTACTGCCCCACCAGGTCTTCATACTTCGGCCTATTTTCTTTCATTCTCCTCCTCAATGCGGTCCTCCCAAGGGATAGTGAGCTCCGTTAAGATGACCTGCTTGGTGGTTTTGGAAAACAGCACAATGTCTGGCCTCAGTGTTGTCGCTGTGATGATGTCTGGGAACTTGAACTGCTTTCGTAGGTCAACTTTCAGCCCCCAGTCTTGAGCTGTTGCGAAAAGACCTGTGGAGGTTCTGGTAGCTGGTGTTGGCTATTCCCCGGCTCTGACGATTGCAATGGCCTACTTAGCTTGTCCGAGGCGCTTGCAGTGGCTGATCCCACTGAAGATGTGTTTTTGTCTTAAACCATAATACCTGCATTCTGACAGATGGTTTCCACAATGGCTTTAGGCACCAGGTTGTGGCACCAGCGGTAGTGACCCTCACCTTGGGCTTTTGAGCAGCAGTTGAGAATGGATGTACTCCTCTCTTTAGGCAGAGAGCAGGATTGTGAATCGACCCTGCCACAGCAGAACAAGTTAGATGAGCTTGGTAAGACGTTGTAGACCATACCCTGATGAAGACAGCTTGGCTGTTTATTGAATTATTGCATCTGAGCTCCTAGAGTGTGTGGCTCTCCTTATATTTTTCAGGACATCGTAGACTACCTGGATCAAGAACTTGATGCGATGGTGCTCGGCCTTCCGCAGCTCGGAAAAGGGCTGGGCGATATGACGATATATATCGTGTGACGATAGAAAAACATCTATAGTTTCATATTATGCTCTATCATTTATTTTGTTATGTCGCAAATCACACTCTTTACGCCAATATGTGTGGAAGAAAATGTGCAACACAAACAAACATGGAGGAGAGTGAACATGACACAGAGCACGGAGACACAGAGCTCGTACCTAAAAGAGGGGCTACTTCAGTCGCATGGATGTGGTTTGGGTATGAAAAGTCTGACATGGACCAGAAAACCGTCCTCTGCAAAATATCAGTCCGGTCGTGACAACAGGCTCAAACACCACTGACCTCTTTTACCACCTACACAAGAATCATGTGAAACAGTACGAAGAGAGTCTACGGATGAGACCCAAACAAGTACAGTTGAGTGCTCAAAACAAACCCCGACTCAGGCGTTGCAAGAGGCTTTTGGCCGCTGCACACCATATTACAAAAATCACGAAGGTGGAAGGAGACAACAGCTGCCATTACAACTTACATCTGCAAAGACAAGGCTCCAATTTGCACGGTGGAGAAACGGGGGTTTCGTGAGTTGGTCCTAACACTCAACCCAAGGTATCAAATGCAAATTGGTATGTGACACGTATTAATACCAAAATAACATACAAACAGGCAAGTCCCCCAAAAAAATAAATCTATTAGGCCTATATTTATTTTGTTTGCAACTATAGTTGAAGTGTTTTCTATTTACCTTTTTAGATTTTATACATTAATATTTTACATTTTGTTAAATGCTTAATTGAAAATTTGCACAAAGGTTCTAAATAAAATGAGAAATAATCAAATATGAGTAAGTACCTTTATTTGTTGAGTATAATTCAAAATGTAATAAGAAATAGGCCTTTACTTATGGTAATTTTATATAAACTATTTATTAATTGAATTTACAGAAAATGTGCTATATCGTTATATGTATCGTTATAGAACGCCGCAGCCCGTCTGGTGTTCAACCTTCCCAAGTTCTCTCACGTCACCCCGCTCCTCCGCTCTCTCCACTGGCTTCCAGTTGAAGCTCGCATCCGCTACAAGACCATGGTGCTTGCCTACGGAGCTGTGAGGGGAACGGCACCTCAGTACCTCCAGGCTCTGATCAGGCCCTACACCCAAACAAGGGCACTGCGTTCATCCACCTCTGGCCTGCTCGCCTCCCTACCACTGAGGAAGTACAGTTCCCGCGCAGCCCAGTCAAAACTGTTCGCTGCTCTGGCCCCCCAATGGTGGAACAAACTCCCTCACGATGCCAGGACAGCGGAGTCAATCACCACCTTCCGGAGACACCTGAAACCCCACCTCTTTCAGGAATACCTAGGATAGGATAAAGTAATCCTTCTCACCCCCCTTAAAAGATTTAGATGCACTATTGTAAAGTGGCTGTTCCACTGGATGTCTTAAGGTGAACGCACCAATTTGTAAGTCGCTCTGGATAAGAGCGTCTGCTAAATGACTTAAATGTAAATGTAAATGTTATATGAAATTACCTTTATCGGGATATGAGAATTTGGCCATAGTTCGGACCATGTACTTTCCACCATTTTCTCCCATCTTGTTGCTGCATTCCTACCATCCTGCTGGCTCCCTCCTCCTCAACTGTTGCTCACACTTCCCCCTGCACCACCAGTAATGCTACCAAGGTCAGCTCTTCCCGGAGTCACATTACCCACCAGCACACTGTGCCGTAGCCGTGACTCAGCATGCTCTACTGCATCCTGAGCCCTCCGCTTCCTTCCTGTCCTCACCTCTATACCTGTCTAGGAGACTTCCGGGTTGCTTGACTCCCTGTATTGCAGCACCTCCTTTGTACGAGTCACCATTAATTCCTCATTCATGCTGATGGGTAGCTTCAGTTTGTTCTTCTGACTGTACAGGGCAGTGCTGCTCAGGCTTCGTGGTAATCCCATCCATTAGCTCGACTATAGAAATCGGGACCTTGTATACCAGGAGAGGCCAGAGGTTCCGTGGGAGGACACCATGTTGGTATATCCAGGCCTTGAACTTGCCGGGTAAACCTGACTTGTCCACTGTAGCCAACCACACTTCCAGCTCCTGGTTGGATGTCTTGATGGATGCTGTATCCCTCAGGCTGCTGTCAAACATCTTGCCCAGACTCTTTACCGGTTTGAATGGTGAAGCGGAACTTGTCCACAGTCTTCCCCCTTTTCAGCACCAGGTATCTAGACTTTGCTGGCTTGAAGTTCAAGTGGAAAACTTCCCCAACTCCTTCAGAATCTATCTGTTACATGTGATTTTAAAATGTCACTTTTTTTTGTAAGGTCGATTCTTTGAAGGAGCTTCACAACAGCTCACTGATACGGATGATTCTGCAATGTTACCATGAGTTGTGTTTGATCTCTAGGAAGGAGCTGCTTGAAATCAATAAGAATGTTGCCACTATGGAACCAGTTGTGAACTTTGATCTCCATCAAAAATCTATATTTGTGGTGGATTAACAGAACTAGATTGAACAAATTCAGACTTCTTCCCTTCAATGTTCATGAATACAATAACATGTATAATATGTTCCTGGTACATTTTATTTATCAGTCAAACTGGGGGAATTGTCAGCGTATGTGCTACTGGTGTTGAAGTCAGGTGCAGGAGAGCAGAGAGTTGTGTGCTACTGGTGTTGAAGTCAGGTGCAGGAGAGCAGAGTTGTGATCTACTGGTGTTGAAGTCAGGTGCAGGAGAGCAGAGAGTTGTGTGCTACTGGTGTTGAAGTCAGGTGCAGAGAGTTGTGATCTACTGGTGTTGAAAGGTGCAGGAGAGCAGAGAGTTGTGTGCTACTGGTGTTGAAGTCAGGTGCAGGAGAGCAGAGAGTTGTGTGCTACTGGTGTTGAAGTCAGGTGCAGGAGAGCAGAGAGTTGTGATCTACTGGTGTTGAAGTCAGGTGCAGGAGAGCAGAGAGTTGTGTGCTACTGGTGTTGAAGTCAGGTGCAGGAGAGCAGAGAGTTGTGTGCTACTGGTGTTGAAGTCAGCTGCAGGAGAGCAGAGAGTTGTGATCTACTGGTGTTGAAGTCAGGTGGAGGAGAGCAGAGAGTTGTGTGCTACTGGTGTTGAAGTCAGGTGCAGGAGAGCAGAGAGTTGTGTGCTACTGGTGTTGAAGTCAGGTGCAGGAGAGCAGAGAGTTGTGTGCTACTGGTGTTGAAGTCAGGTGGAGGAGAGCAGAGAGTTGTGTGCTACTGGTGTTGAAGTCAGGTGCAGGAGAGCAGAGAGTTGTGTGCTACTGGTGTTGAAGTCAGGTGCAGGAGAGCAGAGAGTTGTGTGCTACTGGTGTTGAAGTCAGGTGGAGGAGAGCAGAGAGTTGTGTGCTACTGGTGTTGAAGTCAGGTGGAGGAGAGCAGAGAGTTGTGTGCTACTGGTGTTGAAGTCAGGTGCAGGAGAGAAGAGAGTTGTGTGCTACTGGTGTTGAAGTCAGGTGCAGGAGAGCAGAGTTGTGTGCTACTGGTGTTGAAGTCAGGTGCAGGAGAGCAGAGAGTTGTGATCTACTGGTGTTGAAGTCAGGTGCAGGAGAACAGAGAGTTGTGATCTACTGGTGTTGAAGTCAGGTGCAGGAGAGCAGAGAGTTGTGTGCTACTGGTGTTGAAGTCAGGTGCAGGAGAGCAGAGAGTTGTGCGCTACTGGTGTTGAAATCAGGTGCAGGAGAGCAGAGAGTTGTGATCTACTGGTGTTGAAGTCAGGTGCAGGAGAGCAGAGAGTTGTGATCTACTGGTGTTGAAGTCAGGTGCAGGAGAGCAGAGAGTTGTGTGCTACTGGTGTTGAAGTCAGGTGCAGGAGAGCAGAGAGTTGTGTCTACTGGTGTTGAAGTCAGGTGCAGGAGAGCAGAGAGTTGTGATCTACTGAAGTCAGGTGCAGGAGAGCAGAGAGTTGTGATCTACTGGTGTTGAAGTCAGGTGCAGGAGAGCAGAGAGTTGTGTGCTACTGGTGTTGAAGTCAGGTGCAGGAGAGCAGAGAGTTGTGATCTACTGGTGCAGGAGAGCAGAGTCTACTGGTGTTGAAGTCAGGTGCAGGAGAGCAGAGAGTTGTGATCTACTGGTGTTGAAGTCAGGTGCAGGAGAGCAGAGAGTTGTGTGCTACTGGTGTTGAAGTCAGGTGCAGGAGAGCAGAGAGTTGTGTGCTACTGGTGTTGAAGTCAGGTGCAGGAGAGCAGAGAGTTGTGATCTACTGGTGTTGAAGTCAGGTGCAGGAGAGCAGAGAGTTGTGTGCTACTGGTGTTGAAGTCAGGTGCAGGAGAGCAGAGAGTTGTGTGCTACTGGTGTTGAAGTCAGGTGCAGGAGAGCAGAGAGTTGTGATCTACTGGTGTTGAAGTCAGGTGCAGGAGAGCAGAGAGTTGTGTGCTACTGGTGTTGAAGTCAGGTGCAGGAGAGCAGAGAGTTTGTGCTACTGGTGTTGAAGTCAGGTGCAGGAGAGTTGTGATCTACTGGTGTTGAAGTCAGGTGCAGGAGAGCTAGAGTTGGTACTGGTGTTGAAGTCAGGTGCAGGAGAGCAGAGAGTTGTGCGCTACTGGTGTTGAAATCAGGTGCAGGAGAGCAGAGAGTTGTGATCTACTGGTGTTGAAGTCAGGTGCAGGAGAGCAGAGAGTTGTGATCTACTGGTGTTGAAGTCAGGTGCAGGAGAGCAGAGAGTTGTGTGCTACTGGTGTTGAAGTCAGGTGCAGGAGAGCAGAAGTCACTGGTGTTGAAGTCAGGTGCAGGAGAGCAGAGAGTTGTGTGCTACTGGTGTTGAAGTCAGGTGCAGGAGAGCTCTACTGGTGTTGAAGTCAGGTGCAGGAGAGCAGAGAGTTGTGTGCTACTGGTGTTGAAGTCAGGTGCAGGAGAGCAGAGAGTTGTGTGCTACTGGTGTTGAAGTCAGGTGCAGGAGAGCAGAGAGTTGTGATCTACTGGTGTTGAAGTCAGGTGCAGGAGAGCAGAGAGTTGTGATCTACTGGTGTGGAGTCAGGTGCAGGAGAGCAGAGAGTTGTGATCAGGCGCACACTTTATTCGGCAGAAGCAACAACACACGGATGCAACAGTGTCCAACAAAACTCCAGCCAAAGGCAAAAGTGCAAAGCGCGACAAAGTCACAAATAAGCAAAAGTATTTAACAATTAAACATACTCCGGGTTGAAACATAGTATCCGGGGAAAAACCCGCTAGGCGCGTCAATGCAAAACAAGTAACAAAACAATCCCACACAAAGACATGGGGGGAACAGAGGAATATATACTGTATATGCAGTTGATTAGGGAATGTTGGCGCCCCACCTTGGGTTGTGCCGTGGCGGAGATCTTTGTGGGCTATACTCGGCCTTGTCTCAGGATGGTAAGTTGGTGGTTGAAGATATCCCTCCAGTGGTGTGGGGGCTGTGCTTTGGCAAAGTGGGTGGGATTATATCCTTCCTGTTTGGCCCTGTCCGGGGGTGTCATCGGATGGGGCCACAGTATCTCCTAACCCCTCCTGTCTCAGCCTCCAGTATTTATGCTGCAGTAGTTTATGTGTTGGGGGGCTAGGGTCAGTTTGTTATATCTGTAGTACTTCTCCTGTCCTATCCGGTGTCCTGTGTGAATTTAAGTATGCTCTCTCTAATTCTCTCTTTCTCTCTTTCTTTCTCTCTCTCGGAGGACCTGAGCCCTAGGACCGTGCCCCAGGACTACCTGACATGATGACTCCTTCCTGTCCCCAGTCCACCTGGCCGTGCTGCTGCTCCAGTTTCAACTGTTCTGCCTGTGATTATTATTATTTGACCATGCTGGTCATTTATGAACATTTGAACATCTTGGCCATGTTCTGTTATAATCTCCACCCGGCACAGCCAGAAGAGGACTGGCCACCCCACATAGCCTGGTTCCTCTCTAGGTTTCTTCCTAGGTTTTGGCCTTTCTAGGGAGTTTTTCCTATCCACCGTGCTTCTACACCTGCATTGCTTGCTGTTTGGGGTTTTAGGCTGGGTTTCTGTACAGCACTTTGAGATATCAGCTGATGTACGAAGGGCTATATAAATACATTTGATTTGATTTGATGTAAACCAGGTGTGCGGGGAACAAGACAAAACAAACGGAACAATGAAAAATGGAGTGGAGATGGCTAGAAGGCCGGTGACGTCGAACGCCGCCCGAACAAGGAGGGGAGCCGACTTCGGCGGAAGTCGTGACAAAAATATAATGTTTATTGACTGCCATTCAGCATGCCAACTGAAGGGTTTTCATATAGAAGTATAGCAATCTGTTCATCCAACATAGCTAAAACTAAATACCGTGAACGTTATCTCCATTTGAGAATCTTGAGTTTCATTGAGTTTCAGCCCGGCTCTATAGCCCGGCTCAAAGCATGTGGGGCTCCTATGCTCACAGCCAGAGGAATAGATCCTTTGTCTGGATAGGACAAAAAAATTGACAAGTCACTCGTATGCAAATGAGGTGCAAGATTACAAAGCCTACATCTCAGCTCCTTGCGAACGGTGCCATCTGAATGTGGAGAGCTGTTTTGCTGAATTTAAAGCAATTGACGTTGCACTGTTCATAGACGTTCTGTACACAAACATTTTGTTCACTCTGAACCAGTCCAGAACCGCTACTAGTCCCCTAGATAAGGGACTTTCCATCAGAGGTTAAACAACGTACCCTACTAACAAACAACTTCCGCACCTCTGCAGAATAAATGTAGGATTATAGCCAATGACAGTTCAGGGAATTTTGATTGACGCTTTGCTGGGCGAACACTTTTTTGGTTTCTCATACACTTAAAATGTTTTGATTATTGCTTGAATAGTCGCAAAGATTATATTTGTTTGTGATCTTTAAAAAACATATTTTGGATGTAGCAGTTGTTAGCTAGAATGCGAAAATCCAATTATAATCCCTAAGTAATGTGAAATTAGGCGGCAGGTAGTTGAGCGGTTAAGAGCACTGGGCCAGTAACCCAACAAATGTACAATTCACAAATGTGTATAACACACACTTGTACATGTGTGAAATAGGACAAATGTAAGCACCCAACTAATTATTATTATTATTATTATTATAATCTACTCATAAGCAACATGTAAATGGAAGGCTTTCTTAGCTGGCCGTCTATGAGAACTTCCAATATGACGCATCACCCCCCTGCGGAAATATTTGCAAACACAGAAAAGGGTCTTTTGATTGATATGAAAAATCTTCCTTGATAACAAAGATTTGTTTAAATACTACCAATGCCACAACATAATTAACCTTATTGCACAAATAAAGCCTAATGTTGTGTTCATAGATACAGTATTTCTAACCTCCCTTCCTCTTTTGTATTCCCCCTTTAGCAGTGTGCCTCAACACCCCTCCCCCTCCACTTACCACCCCTCCCCATCCCCCTACTCTCTCCTCTCCTCTCCCCTCCACTACCACCCCTCCCCATTCCCCTCCTCTCTCTCTCCTCCCCCTCCACTACCACCCCTCCCCATTCCCCTCCTCTCTCCTCTCCTCTCCCCTCCACTACCACCCCTCCCCATTCCCCTCCTCTCTCCTCTCCTCTCCCCCTCCACTACCACCCCTCCCCATTCCCCTCCTCTCTCCTCTCCTCTCCCCTCCACTACCACCCCTCCCCATTCCCCTCCTCTCCTCTCCCCCTCCACTACCACCCCTCCCCATTCCCCTCCTCTCTCCTCTCCCCCTCCACTACCACCCCTCCCCATTCCCCCTCCTCTCTCCTCTCCTCTCCCCCTCCACTACCACCCCTCCCCATTCCTCTCCTCTCCTCTCCCCCTCCACTACCACCCCTCCCCATTCCCATCCTCTCTCCTCTCCTCTCCCCTCCACTACCACCCCTCCCCTTTCCCCTCCTCTCTCCTCTCCTCTCCCCCTCCACTACCACCCCTCCCCATTCCCATCCTCTCTCCTCTCCTCTCCCCCTCCACTACCACCCCTCCCCATTCCCCCTCCTCTCTCCTCTCCTCTACCACCCCTCCACTACCACCCCTCCCCTTTCCCCTCCTCTTTCCCCTCTCCTCTCCCTCCTCCACTACCACCCCTCCCCTTTCCCCTCCTCTCTCCTCTCCTCTCCCCCTCCACTACCACCCCTCCCTTTCCCCCTCCTCTCTCCTCTCCTCTCTCCCCCTCCACTACCACCCCTCCCCTTTCCCCTCCTCTCTCCTCTCCCCCTCCACTACCTTTCCCCCCTCCTCCACTACCCCCTTTCCCCTCCTCTCTCCTCTCCTCTCCCCCTCCACTACCACCCCTCCCCTTTCCCCTCCTCTCTCCTCTCCCGCTGCCTTGCACCTCTCTCAGTATGTGCTGTCAATAATTGATGGTTCTACAGACTCAAAGGGTAACAGGTCTAAAGAGGCAATCGCTCATGCGTTTATTTATTTATTTACCATTCCTATCTTTACACACACCAAGTCAGTGAGACCACTATCTGTGTTTCTTAGAGCATGGTGATCGATACCCAGCGACCCCTCTGTCTCTGTGTCCATACATGTACTGCATGTCAGGGCAGGGTCATGGGGGTTTGTTATCCATCAGTGCGTGTCCCTGCGGCCAAGATGGGGTTAATATTGCTCGTCTGGCTGACAGCAGGATATAGGGAAGGAAGTATAGAGATTAAATGAGTGAGAGGCAGGGGGCAGAGAGGAGAGAAAGAGAGAGAGAGAGAGGGGGAGGGGAGTGATTTAATTCATCCCTAGGCAGTACTGATTGACTATAGCTAGCACACTGGCACTCACAAGCATTAACACCCACACCGAACGATGGAGAGAGACAGCAGAAATGAGAAGTTCTTCTCCAGAAAGAGAAGTTTCACTTTTGGGGCATATGGAGGGTGAGTAACAGTCACAGTATTGAGAACAAATTAAAATGCTTTGGATCTAGTGTCAGAATCTGAATAAAATCTTCAAATAGTTGATAATAGAAGTAGTTCTTAATGTCATGCGACACATTGTCTAAGGAGTTACCACTTTCCCTATTCACAGTGTGGACAAGTTCATATGTGAAAATGAGAGGTGAGAAAAACTTTAAAATACCTTTATTTACCTTTATCCACATTAGATGTAGTTTATTTCTCGCTGGTCATTTGACACTGGATTTAAAGCTTGATACACTTGCAGTTGACGAATAGGAAAAGTGATGGGTTGCATTGCTTTGCTTTGTCATTCCACCTGTTGCAGCAGACCAGAACCTTTAGAACACAGCATTCTGGATATTTTGGACTCCCCTACCAGCGAGACCAAACCGTTCCTTTCTGCTGGCAGCAACCAGAAGGTAAAAGGACTTCATTGTGATAATGTGTCTTTCATCATATCCTTTTTGCATTTGTTGATCACATCGTCACTAATTTAGTCTCCCTGCATTTCCCTGCATCTGTGTTTGTCTAACGTTGTTTCTCTTTCTCTTCCTGTTTCTCCCTCAACCTCCCATGTGTCTGTCTGTCTGTCTGTCTGTCTGTCTGTCTGTCTGTCTGTCTGTCTGTCTGTCTGTCTGTCTGTCTGTCTGTCTGTCTGTCTGTCTGTCTGACTCTGTATGTTGGTCTGTCTGACTGTATGTTGGTCTGTCTGTCTGTCTGTCTGACTGTATGTTGGTCTGTCTGTCTGTCTGTCTGTCTGTCTGACTGTATGTCTGACTGTATGTCTGTCTGTCTGTCTGTCTGTCTGTCTGACTGTATGTTGGTCTGTCTGACTCTGTATGTTGGTCTGTCTGACTGTATGTTGGTCTGTCTGACTGTATGTTGGTCTGTCTGTCTGTCTGTCTGACTGTATGTTGGTCTGTCTGTCTGTCTGTCTGTCTGACTGTATGTCTGACTGTATGTCTGTCTGTCTGTCTGACTGTATGTTGGTCTGTCTGTCTGACTGTATGTTGGTCTGTCTGTCTGACTGTATGTTGGTCTGTCTGTCTGACTCTGTATGTTGGTCTGTCTGTCTGACTCTGTCTGACTGTCTGTGTTTTCCATCTCAGGTGACAGAGCTGTTTGAGATCATTGAGAAGTTGCAGGTGAGTGTACAGCATCGTTCCCTCTCTGTTTTGTGTAGTCTCTGTGTGTACAACAGTTCTCTCCCCAGTTAGTCAATCAGTCAGTCACTGTTACCTTCACTCTCCTTCATCAGAGCAGCAGGCTAGATGAACAGCGCTGTGAATTCCCTCTGCCTTTGAGGGTGAGTCTTTCTCCTAAAATATAATGTCAAGATTTGTGTGCACACGTGTGTGTCTGTTGACATTGACCTTTCAATATTCTCAACGATACAGACGTTTTTTGTTCCCTAAAACACTGACATCACAATAGTTATAACACTCATACCAGGATACATAAAACTCATTATTAGGTATGCTGATGCAACCATGAGCATGTCAGTTCAAACATCATCCCACGGATACTGATACTGATACTTTAATTGGATACACCAGACGTTTAATTATCATCTCACCCTTTTGAAAGTCTCAGCTTTTGAAGATAGGTCGTGACCTTCCTCTGATCCTGCCTCCAAAGCTGGGTGGTTACTGGATAGACCCCCCGCTACAGAAGTTTGCTGAGACCAGTCCGACATCCTCTCATTATGGACTAGACCCAGAGACCTATGACATCATGGAGAGAGACAGCGAGGCCACATACTACCAGCAGTTCTTCCGCTCACGAGTTAGTAGAGTACCGCCCATAGGACTACTCTTATTCTGTTCCATTTGATGGTAGAGATGGACTATGATCCAAGATGATGAAATACATACATAGTAGCTGTGTGACTTTCTCTCCCATGTCAGTATCATCAGTCGTTCACAGCAGTGGACCCCTCCCTGGGACCCCTCCTTCTCTCTGTCTGTTTGGAGGAGGAAGAGAAGAGGCTGAGAGTAATCCTGAGGTTATATCAGAAAGAATACAATTTATTCAATTCATGTAATGAAACACCCTGGTGAATTCCATGAGCAACAGTTATTACGTCTGTCTTTCCTTTCCAGGATGAGGGAATGCTCTATGCATGGGGTTTTCTCTGTGTCTCTGTTCCCAAACATCCCGTCTGCTGTGGAGCTGGCCAAGGTACCATTACTAGTCTCTCCAACAGACGTGTGTATTTTAGATGAACCTTTACTGTGCTTTTACTGAAAACATTTACCATCATTGAAAAAACCCAAACTGACCATGTCCTTTTCAGATGCTATGTGACAGTGTGACTGTGTCCAGATTTGATGTGGTCAGTTACCTCAAGGTACTTCTTTTTCACTGTACACATTCCCAAATGCTTCAGGCCTTCATGTTACACAGATGGGACTCTTCAAATGACCTCTAAACCCTGAGACCATTTTGACAAAAAATGTGTGCTCTCTCCTTCCCCTTTATCTCGCTATCGCTCTCTCCCTCTCTTTGCTTCTTTCTTTCTCTCTCTCTTCCCCTCTCTGTCTTTCAGGCACCAGATCTTATAACAGCATTTGATGAACACAGAGTGTCTCCGAATTTCAAGTTTGGTGTCTTGTATCAGAGAGAGGGACAGGTAAATAACTGGAATGTAGGCAGAAGCTTGGAAGCATTAAATAGTAGCACTTGTCTACTGTACATTACCTCTCATATTTTCTCTCTATCTTTTACAGTTGACAGAGGAGGACATACTCTGTAACAATGAGGAAAGTGAAGAGTTTCAAGAATTCCTCTCTATTTTGGGAGCTACAGTCGCACTTCAAGGGTTCACTGGGTAATGTACAGTAACCTACATGGTGACATGGCCTTATGGAGTAATTACAGAAAATGACATTGTAACAGGAAGAGATGAATAAGAAGACATCAGCAGCTTACTGTCACTCCCTCTCCCCGACTGCCTCTTCCCTCTTTCTCTCCCTCCCTCTCTTCCAGGTTCCGAGGAGGTTTGGACGTGTGTCACGGCCAGACAGGAAATGATGCGGTCTTCACTTCCTTCCACGGCAGAGAGATCATGTTCCATGTGTCCACCAAATTGCCCTTCACAGAGGGCGATACACAACAGGTTAGCCTGAATAACGACACCAAATCATCCTCACCCACAGTCAATCACTTCAACCCAGCTCCAGTGGCTCCCGCTTACCCTCTGCTCATTACTCCTTACAGCTACAGAGGAAGAGACACATTGGCAACGACATCGTTGCTGTTGTTTACCAGGAGGGCCACACCCCTTTTCTGTCTGATGTCATCGGCTCACACTTCCTGCACTGTTTCCTAGTGGTCAGGAGGGTGAGGAAGAGAGTGGGGGACGAGGGGGAGGGGGAGGAGGCAGGAGGAGGAGGGGTGTTCCAGGTAAGAAGATAAAACAAAATGAGAGACACATTGATCTTTTATCACTGAATGGAAAGGCTTTTTCAAACCTGGAAGTGGTCTGTTTGCAGGTGTCAGTCACAGCCAGAGAGGATGTACCTCCCTTTGGTCCCTCCCTCCCTGATCCTCCCATATTCACAGAGGTGAGCAGAATTCACATCTGAACTTGGTTACATGGTAAAGGCCCTGATGCATTCTCAGTGTGTCTCTGTTGGCCTATCTTCCAGAGCTCCCTGTTGAGAGAGTTCCTTCTGACCAAGCTTATCAATGCAGAGATCTCCTGTTATAAGGCTGAGAGGTTCAGTAGACTGGAGGTAACCACAGAAGAACAACACTAACACCATTATAAATGTATACAGTAATGCTTGAGGCATTACATTCACACAGGCAAAGACTTTCTAGATGCAAATCTAGTATCTTTTTAAGTGGAACAGAAACCTAAGAAACAAGTATTTCCTCTTCTCTAATTCCTCTCTTCTGCTCTCCATTTCTTACTTAACTCCTCTATGCTGCCTCCTTCTCTCCTCCGTCTCTGCCTCACTCTCTCCTCTATGCTGCCTCCCTCTCTCCTCCTTGCTGCCTCCCTCTCTCCTCTATGCTGCCTCCTTCTCTCCTCCGTCTCTGCCTCCCTCTCTCCTCTATGCTGCCTCCTTCTCTCCTCCTTGCTGCCTCCCTCTCTCCTCTATGCTGCCTCCTTCTCTCCTCCGTCTCTGCCTCCCTCTCTCCTATATGCTGCCTCCTTCTCTCCTCCGTCTCTGCCTCCTTCTCTCCTCTATGCTGCCTCCTTCTCTCCTCCGTCTCTGCCTCCCTCTCTCCTCTATGCTGCCTCCTTCTCTCCTCCGTCTCTACTTCCCTCTCTCCTCTATGCTGCCTCCTTCTCTCCTCTGTCTCTGCCTCCCTCTCTCCTCTATGCTGCCTCCTTCTCTCCTCCGTCTCTGCCTCCCTCTCTCCTCTCATCCTATCTTTTCAAGCTGCGCACTCGTTCATCCCTCCTGGAGGGTCTGCAGGCGGAACTGTCCACCCGCTCCCAGTGCATGATGGGAGATTCGCCTGTGTCCACCCTCTCGACTTCTGAGGGGATGAGGGGTGTAACTGAGGGGAGTGGAGGGTTCATCGAAAACTTTAAGGTGAGGTCAGAAATCCTTGACTTTTCACTACAGTGTGGGGAAAGGGTGGGTTTTCGACTTGGCATCCATATTTCCTGTCTTTGTTGCAGAGAGCCATTAGGGTACGCAGTAATTCTTTTGACACTCTTGGGGGACCTAGAAAGATGGGCGGGGTGCCGCTCCCACAGAAGCCCAAGGTAACCCATACTGAAGATGGAAGCACTTTCTCCTTTATCAGTGAATATCTAATCAATATCTAATCAATGTGTTTTTGTCTCCCTCTCCAGGCTGCTACAGAGAGAGATGGAGAGAGGTAAGACACTACAGAGAACGGACAAATCAGACAGATGGATGGACAGACAAACAGACAGACAGATGTTTTTTTTTCTTTCAGTGAGTTGGCCTACAAGCCCCCTGAACCCAGCTTTCCGCCCACAGACAACCTGGGCTCCACAGAGGTCAAAGACCACTCCAGTCCCCAGGAGAATACGTAGGCAGACAGAATTATGTGTATATTTGAGTAATAACCGAGTGGATACTTTGTATGTACAGTGCATTCAGAAAGTATTCAGACCCCTTGACTTTTTCCACGTTTTGTTACGTTACAGCCTTATTCTAAAATGGATTAAATCGTTTTTCCCCCTCATCAATCTACACACAGTACCCCATAATGACAAAGCAAAAACAGGTTTTTAGATATTTTTGAAAATTCAGTACTTTGTTGAAGCACCTTTGACAGCCATTACAGCTGTTATTTTCAGGTCTCTGCAGAGATGTTCGATCGGGTTCAAGTCCGGGCTCAGACTGGGCAACTCAACGACATTCAGAGACTTGTCCTGAAGCCACTCCTGCATTGTCTTGGCTGTGTGCTAAGGGTCATTGTCCTGTTATAAGGTGAACCTTCACCCCAGTCTGAGGTCCTGAGCACTCTGGAGCAGGTTTTCATCAAGGATCTCTCTGTACTTTACTCTGTTCATCTTTCCCTCAATCCTAACTAGTCTCCCAGTGTCTGTCGCTGAAAACATCCCCACAGCATGATGCTGGCACCACCATGCTTCACCGTAGGGAGGGTGTCAGGTGTGACGCTTGGCATTCAGGCCAAATAGTTCAATCTTGGTTTCATCAGACCAGAGAATCTTGTTTTTTCATGGTCTAAGAGTCCTTTAGGTGCCTTTTGGCAAACTCCAAGCGGGCTGTCATGTGCTTATTACTGAGGAGTTCTGTTTGGCCACTCTACCACAAAGGCCTTCTAGGTGGAGTGTTGCAGAGACAGTTGTTCTTCTGGAAGGTTGTCCCATCTCCACAGAGGAACTCTGGAGCTTTGTCACAGAGGGACCATCGGGTTCAGGGTCACCTCCATGACCAAGGCCCTTCTCCCCTGATCGCTCAGTTTGGCCAGGCAGCCAACTCTTGGAAGAGTCTTATTGGTTCCAAACTTCTTCCATTTGAGAAAGATGGAGGTCACTGTGTTCTTAGGGGACCTTCAATGCTGCAGAAATGTTTTGCTACCCTTCCCCAGATCTGTCCCTCGACACAATCCTGTCTCGGAGCTCTACGGACAATCCCTTCGACCTTATGGCTTGGTTTTTGCTCTGACATGCACTGTCAACTGTGGGACCTTATATAGACAGGTGTCTTTCCAAATTATGTCCAATCAATTGAATTTACCACAGGTGGACTCCAATCAAGTTGTAAAAAACATCTTAAGGATGATCAATGGAAACAGGATGCACCTGAGCTCAATTTTGCGTCTCATAGCAAAGGGTCTGAATACAAATATAAATAAGGTATTTCTAAAAACCCGTTTTCACTTTATCATCATGGGATATTGTGCTTAGATTGATGAGGAAAACAAATATTTAATCCATTTTAGAATAAGGCTGTAATATAACAAAATGTGAAAAAAGTAAAGGGGTCTGAATACTTTCCAAATGCATTGTACAAGCTGTAAAATGTTAAAATTGATGCTTTCATAGCAAGTAATACAGATATATTATTTTAGAATATTTTCAATGTTAATATGTGTACATCATTGTAGTAAATGTATGATAACGAAGTCATGCAATATTTATTACTATTTGACTATTTTAGAGCATTGAGGGCTGCAATTCAGGGCTGCCAACATTTGAAGAAAGTTTGGAGTGAGATTTGCTATGTGAATGTCATTGCCCCCTGGCCAATCCATAGACGAGGGACTGGGGGTTTACTGTTTTAAAGTGAATATCCTGAAATTCTATGTATTTTGACATGGCTTAGGCTTATTACCAGGGTGGAAAATGAGGTTTATTCAGGATGCTTTGAACATTAAATTAACACTCCAAATTTGACTACTTTGTTACTTTTTTGGGGTAGGTAATGTGAAGAATGCTAACATGTTTTCTTTACAATTTTTTAAAGGTAGTTTGACACTTTGACACAGTAATTAAATGAGGTAGAGAGACAGGCAAATGCTAAAAACAGTGGGACGGTTAGAAGCTGGGATTGATCCATGTTATCAGGTGGAAAGTTGTATGAGACACATGGAGAGGAGTGTAAACACTACATCAAGGCTCTGCACAGGAAATGTTACTATTAATGGTTGATGGTAGTGGGTAACCAAATCATAGATTGGAATCTGCTTGTCCAAAGACTGCTTTGAAGGTAAGGACACAAACGTTTAATATTTTGTCATTTGGGATCAATCTCTTTAAAATGGGGATGGAAAGAAAATCCTGCTTTCTCTCCAGGAGACTTGGCCAAACAGATCTGTGCTGGATGGTTTGAAAATGTTCTTGATATAAAAATACATTTTTAAAGATGACACAACCTTCAAGAAAAAACAAATGAAGATCAATATTAAGGTGTTTTATAACTACTAGATGAAGATCAATATTAAGGTGTTTTATGACTACTAGATGAAGATCAATATTCAGGAGGTTTATGACAACTAGTTGAAGATCAGTTTTCAGGTGATTTATGACTACTAGTTGAAGATCAATATTCAGGAGGTTTATGACAACTAGTTGAAGATCAGTTTTCAGGTGATTTATGACTACCAGTTGAAGATCAATATTCAGGAGGTTTATGACAACTAGTTGAAGATCAGTTTTCAGGTGATTTATGACTACCAGTTGAAGATCAATATTCAGGAGGTTTATGACAACTAGTTGAAGATCAGTTTTCAGGTGATTTATGACTACTAGTTGAAGATCAATATTCAGGTGGTTTATGACAACTAGTTGAAGATCAATATTCAGGTGGTTTATGACTACTAGTTGAAGATCAATATTCAGGTGGTTTATGACTACTAGTTGAAGATCAATATTCAGGTGGTTTATGACTACTAGTTGAAGATCAATATGTTGGAGTAAACACCGTACTCCTGGCGACCGTGTCAGCGTGCATACGCCCGTCAGCGTGCAAACCCTCCCCTAACCCGGGCGACGCTGGGCCAATTATGCGCCTCCCCATGGTCTCCCAGTAGCGACTGTCTGCGAAAGAGACTGGAATCGAACCAGGATCTCTAGTAGCACAGCTAGCAACTGCGAAAATTGAATTGATTATCTTGACAAAGGGTAAAATACTCACTAACACAGCTCATGAAACATGGGACCAGCACTTAACATGCCGCGTTTATATTTTTTCGTGGATGGCTGCAAACTATTATTAGGTCAGTGTTTTTTAAAATCAAAACAAGCAGAGCGGTAGAAGAATGTCTTGTGGTATAGGTACGGTGGTTCGTGACTGGCCTCACACTCCATCCAATACAGTAGGTGGCGTTGTATGCACCTATCATTCATTTAAGAAGAAGAATATAGAAAGTAAGCCTACACGGTTTTGACTAGATATAAAACAGTTTATGTCACAATTGACTAGAATTTACTTTTCGTAGCAGGGAAAGAGATCTTACGCAACAGGTTGGGAGAATTAGGTTAAAATTAGGAAAAGGATTAAGATTAGCTATGGAAAAAACTACTTTAGATGTACTTTAACACAATGTATCCCTTCTAATCATGACCCAGAAGCACTGGGCCCTAGACTGCAAGTTATTATATCCGGGTTATTTAAATTAGCTCCAGTTGAGTGTCTTTATCGTTAGGTTACATGTACCCTTGAAATAATAAACGAAAGAACAAAGTTAACAACTGGTTAGACTTTTGCACGGGTAATTTCAATGGACTCTTGGTGCATATGTGTACATTTCTAAACTTGAAAACAATCCGAGTGTAAAGTGCATTTGATTGTTTTCAATGGTTGAACTTTGACACAGTTTTTTCTTTTTACAGAAGGACAGCTGGCTGGTGGTCAAAGGTAACGTGCAAATAATTAATTTACTCCACAAAATAACGTTATAACTAAGTGTTTGTGGCTACAGGAACGTTTTTACTTGCAGTGCAATGACAATGTTACAGGTATGTTACAACTAGCTAACTGTATCCACACATTAATGATGTCCTGAATTATTATCCTTTTTAAATTGTGTGTGTGTATGTGTGTGTGTGTGTGTGGGGGGGGGGGGGGGTTATATTATTATTATCATAATCATATCATAATATTATTATCATAATAATCTTCTATTTTTTTTAAGTAATAAAAAAATAAAATCCTTCAGATGGCAAGTTCCAGGAAAGTGATTGAACTGTTTTATGACGTGGTCTCTCCCTACTCATGGCTTGGTTTTGAGGTTAGTGTCTTTACATTGTACATGTTTTAATTTCAGAGGTAGAGTTACATGCATTGATTAATCATTGTGCATGCATGTATCCGATCTTGAGGTCATGTGCCGTTACAGAAATGTGTGGAACATTGACCTTAAACTACGTCCTGCGTTCTTGGGTGGCATCATGCAAGGATCAGGTAAGTAGCTAAGACCAACATTACACAAACCAGGCTTCACAATAGGCTATGGATGGATTGTTATGTTTACATTGCACATGTTGTCAGTCAGCCATTAAGTCATTACGATGAGTCATCTGCATTGTGATGTAAAGTCTGTACTTTTATCCTGTATTCCAGGTAATAAGCCCCCAGGTCTGGTCCCAAACAAGTTCCTGTATATGACCACAGACCTGCACCGTCTAGCCCAGTACTTCCAGGTCCCCATCAGTCCCCCTGCTGACCCCTTTGAGGCCATGTTCGAAAAAGGTGCAACCCCCCTGCATCTTCTTTATGTAAATATGCCAGTAGCCTATTTTGCCAAGCTTATAACAACACTATTGGATATATGTTCACATAGAGTGGGAACAGCACTAATATGCCAGTACTGTTTCTTATATAGAATGTATCTTAACATATCTTAAAGATCAATGAAGCTTTCCTAATGTAGATCAAACAGCATCTTTTACAGGTCTTGGCCTCAGTGTAGTAGAGCAAGATTTGGTAGCTCAACATTCCATTGAGTACTGCTGTCTGTGGGGGACACTCAAGGAGAAAAACATCTGTGCTTTCAACATGTCTGTTCTATATTATCAATGAGCTTTTTCCCTATGAACCTAATACACTGCTCTGTATGGTCTCTATTAACCTTTTTGTGCCTCGCCGTCAAGCAAAATAAACTCCTTGCTGACCTCACGGTCACCACATTATTCTCTTGCAACCATGTATTTGTCTGTCCCAGGCTCGCTGTCTGCCATGCGCTTTGTGGCGGCGGTACAGGAGAGGGAGGTGGGAGGAGATAAGCAGGTAGAGCAGGTGTCACGGGAGCTGTGGATGAGGATCTGGAGCCAAGACAAAGACATTACCCAGCCTGCATCACTCTCTGAGGTACCAGGATGTACTCAAGTCACTGTAGCTTGAATTCAAGGCTTCTCTCCATTCATCATCTGTCTCGTGTTTTTCCCATGTGCCTTTCACATAATATCTGAAAAATGTGCATTTTACTAAAGTGTTAAACATGTGTTATCTTCCAACACTAATGACATTGTTCTCAAGATCACAATCCCTGAGTGCTGGAGGGCATAATCCTCCTAGAGCATTTTGAGATTGGGTCTGGTTAGATGGTGGCGTGACGGAGTTGAACATTGCAGGTTGTTTGTTTAATGTGATTCATGTTTTTTCCAGGCAGCCATGAAGGCAGGGCTCTCAGCCAGTGAGGTGGAAGAGCTGCTGAAACTGTCCACCTCTAAGGAAATCAAAGAGAAGCTGAAGAGATCCACCCAGGAAGCACTGGACCATAGGGTCAGTGTCTCCCCCTCCTCTCCCTGTTCCCTCCCAACCAACCCCACCTCATACATGTAGATGGTTTATATGGCTGTTAATGACAATAGCAGCCATCAGTGTGGGAGTGGACATCAGTATCAGTACATTCACCTCTTTCGCTATCTCACCTTGTCTCTGTACTCTCTACCTCAGGCCTTTGGTTTTCCTCTGGCTGTGTGTCATGTGAATGGAAAGGCGGAGGTGTTCTTTGGCTCTGACCGGTTTGAGCTCATTGCCCACTGCATAGGTGAGCCCACACTTCCTCTGGTATCATAAGGTGTAATGTTCCTGCATAAACTCCCACTTTGGATGCATCAGAATATTCACAAATAGCATATTATAGAATTTACTTGAACCAATATGACTTATCAATCCACCATCATACCAGGGCATGTAATGCTTAAAAACAAATTGGATGAATACAATATTTAGCTACAGAAGTGCCATTTCTTACCGATCTCTACATACTGGAGGAGTTACTGGCTAGCTACAGTGGTTAGCTTAGGTAACGAACTAGCCAAGTTGGTCGCGGGGCGCGCATGACCAGAATGACACATCGGCGAACCACCAAAGTCACACCCCAAATTGAGAAAGGGGCAGGGTTTGACCGTTTTGTGTCCAAAGTCAACCTTTAAGATGATAACAATTACCGTAGGCTATATACTTACAGCAATTTGGCATTTTACATAATTTAGCAGACGCTCTTATCCAGAGCAACTTACAGTAGTGAGTGCATACATTTTAATACTTTTTTTGTACGGGTCTCCTTGGGAATCGAACCCACAGTCCTGGCACCATTTTCTACACGGGACTGAAATCAATACTGTACATCTTATTGTAATACGTCACATGTCATTGTACACGTTTTATGTCATGCACCTCACAACCTTTTGATAGATGTATCTAGGTATGTAATCACTCAACTCAAGACCGTTATCATTATTGCATTATTGCTTCCTGGTTGCTAGATATGGTAGATTCTATTGTTTAGAATATTGGTTCCTATATCATTACTGTCATCTCTTTGAGCCCATCAAGATGAACCTCAGTGCAGACCTTATCCAATCATATCCTTGTGTCTTCTAGGAGAGAAGTGGATGGGACCCCAGCCTGCTGCTGCCAAACTGTGACTTGAAACATGAAACTGGGACGTGACTGGGACTTGAAACCTGTCACATATGGAATTCATTAAGATGAATACATATAATCGAAATGATTTTTGAAGTTGTCTATTTTCTAAATCGGACTGAAAATGATTATTTGAAATAGATAGATGACTGTCTTTTCACTAATAATTTTTACTGCCACAGAAAGAAACCTGACATTCATATTTAAGGACAAGCAAGGCTTTAGGAACATTAGTTGTGAGAGAAAATAGGGTGAGAGAAAATGCCAGATATGCGAAACAAAAGGAAGAGGACAGAAAATAGACTGGAAAGAAGTGGAAGAACCTGTTTCCCCAGGTCAAAAGAGAGATGGCGAAGTGTTAGCAAACACAACAAGAGTTTGACAGGTCAAGACAGAATGAGGGAAATAACTTATACAGAGGGGGAGAAATGGATCCACTAAACTGGTGTAACAACATTACGATAGACTCCCTGGATGAGGGAGAGGGGGAGAAATGGATCCACTAAACTGGTGTAACAACATTACGATAGACTCCCTGGATGAGGGAGAGGGGAGAGGGGGAGGAAATGGAGTGAGAAACGATGGGAGAGAAAGATGGATGTAGTGCAGGTGAAGAGGGCGGAGTTGAGACAACACTGAATGTATGACTTAGACAAACACAGAGCTACACAACACAGTTATCCCTGGAGCCTCACAATCCCCCTGAGAGGAGAGAGAATGGGAGAGAAACCACGACACTAACCCTGGACTACACACACTGACACACAACAGTAATACCTGGAGCCTGACAAACCCCCTGAGAGGAGAGAGAATGGGAGAGAAACCACAACACTAACCCTGGACTACACACACTGACACACAACAGTAATCCCTGGAGCCTGACAAACCCCCTGAGAGGAGAGAGAATGGGAGAGAAACCACAACACTAACCCTGGACTACACACACTGACACACAACAGGGAAAATGTATGAAATGTGTTGGTTTCTGTGACGGAAAGGGCCAAGGATTGTATCACTGGATTGTTAAGGTTTCTTAAGGTCTGAGGCACACACACACAGAGGGAGAGAGGTAAGATGACTACACTGTGTGTTTACTTTGTCTATGTGATTGTTTTATAATGATTTCTCTGAACTAGATATTGGTTCCATTACTGTATACTGTATATTCGAGATGGAGATTGTTTGTGTTCCTCTGCTGAGTGTGTTTTACCGGTTTGTCTATGGGTGTGTGTCATTGTGCTTTACCTGGTTGAAAAAAATGCAGCTGGACAAGTTAAATAATCACTGCACTGACACAAACATGTGATTAGGGAGATTTATTTTCCTTGTTCGTTTGTCTTTTGGAGGAGGTGTTGGGATAAAACAGAAGTCCAATTCCAGTCTTAATTCACATCACAGGATCTGATCTAGTTAGTCCACTATAAACAGAGGATCTGAAACTCACTATTACTGGCCATCACGTGAGGACGATGTTGTTCATCATTCATGTGATTCTTGCGTTCTTGTGTTTTAATGTTTAAGCAGGTTATGTGTGTAAGTGTGACCTTTCCTCATGGGAAAAAAAGAAACAGAGGATGTGTTACGTGAATATTCCTCTCCCAGGCACTGAGCTGTCTGCCACTGAAACCTTGTTTTAAACCTGATTGAACCAGTGATTCGTACAGGATTTCAGAAGCAACATGACTCGGTTGAAATGTGAAAGTTCAAGACAAAGTAAATGTGGGAAATCTCAGCACAGTTCCCCTGGGAAGGTCTACAAAAATGACTCAATGTCAACCATTTCATCAATTACATTGGTTATGCACTGTGATCAAGAAATGTAATGTCACCTCTTGACATACGGTACCAGTTTGAACACGCCTACTCATTCAAGGGGTTTTCTTTATTTTTACTATTTTCTACATTGTAAAATAATAGTGAAGACAAATGCTATTTTATATTTGAGATTCTTCAAAGTTGTCACCCTTTGCCTTGATGACAGCTTTGCACACTCTTGGCATTCTCTCAACCAACTTCATGAGGAATGCTTTTCCAACAGTCTTGAAGGAGTTCCCACATGCTGAGCACTTGTTGGCTGCTTTTTCTTCACTCTGCAGTCCAACTCATTCCAAACCATCTCAATTGGGTTGTGGTCGGGTGATTGTGGAGGCCAGGTTTTCGGATGTAGCACTCCATCACTCTCTTTCTTGGTCAAATAGCCCTTACACAGCCTGGAGGTGTGTTGGGTCATTGTCCTGTTGAAAAACAAATTATAGTCCCACTAAGCGCAAACCAGATGGGATGGTGTATCGCTGCAGAATGCTGTGGTACACATACTGGTTAAGTGTGCCTTGAATTCTAAATAAATCACTGACAGTGTCACCAGCAAAGCACTATCACACCTCCTCCTCCATGCTTCACAGTGGGAACCACACATGTGGAGATCATCCGTTCACCTACTCTGCATCTCACAAAGACACGGCGGTTAGAACAAAAAATCTCAAATTTGGACTCATCAGACCACAGGACAGATTTCCACCGGTCTAATGTCCATTACTCGTGATTCTTGGGCCAAGCAAGTCTCTTCTTCTTATTGGTGTCCTTTAGTAGTGGTTTAGTAGCAATTCAACTATGAAGGCCTGATTCACGCTGTCTCCTCTGAATAGTAGATGTTGAGATGTGTCTGTTACTTAAACTCTGTGAAGCATTTACTTGGGCTGCAATTTCTGAACTCTAATGAACTTATCCTCTGCAGCAGAGGTAACTCTAGGTCTTCCTTTCCTGTGGTGGTCCTCATGAGAGCCAGTTTCATCATAGCGCCAGATGGTTTTTGCAACTGCACTTGAAGAAACGTTCAATTTTCAGGATTGACTGACCTTTATGTCTTAAAGTAATGATGGACTGTTGTTCTTGAAGCTGGTTGAAAGAATGCCAAGGGTGTGCAAAGCTGTCCTCAAAGCAAAGGGTGGCTACTTTGAAGAATCTCAAATATAAAATATATTTTGATTTGTTTAACACTTTTTTGGTTTCTACATGATTCCATATGTGTTATTTCATAGTTTTGAAGTCTTTGCTATTATTCTACAATGTAGAAAATAGTAAAATAAAGAAAAACCCTTGAATGAGTAGGTGTCCAAACTTTTGACCTGTACTGTACAATGTTGTAACCTACAAGGCCTCATGTTTTACCCACTTTGCCTTGCTTTGTTGTTAGAATGTCTTCAATGTCAGAAGCAGACTCCCGCTGTCAACCAGGAGACACCATCTGTAGTAAGTGTTACACACACACACACCACGCAAGCACGCACGCACGCACGCACGCACGCACGCACGCACACACACACACACACACACACACACACACACACACACACACACACACACTACACATGCACACTACACACACACACACACACAGTTATCTTTCGTTGTCTTAATGCTCGCGTCTGTTCCTCAGATATCCGTGTGTACGAGCAAGAAGTGATCATCGTGCCCATCCTCCTATTGGCTAGCTTCCTGGTCGTGCTGGTCTTCATCATCCTGCTACGGTACTGTCCTGAGAAGGTGGACCGCATCCGACCACAGAACACTGTGGCCACGTCCAGATCACAGCGCTCCAGAAGACAACTGCACGGCATTGATGGTGAGTGTGTGTATGTGTGTATATTTGTGCTCAAGGATGTGACTTTGAAAGACTGTTTTCATAGGGAAATACTGTAGGTAATTTGAGGTAATGCATGTGTATGTTTCTGTCTAAGTCAACAACATAGGCTCTTATTCTATTTGCACAGGCTAGTAATGAACAGAATCAAACCTGTTATTATACTGTAGCTATCTACTTCTAAACTTCAGGCAATAACCTCTTCCTCTCTCTTCCCTCTCTGTCCTCTCCCCCTCCCCTCTCTATTCATCCTCCCCTCCCGCTCCGCAGCTCCCCTGGGTATCAACCCGCTGGAACATGAGACTATTGCTCTCGATACCCCCTCCTACTCTACCTTCTCATCAACTCACTCCCACCCCTCCTCCAACCGTCTCTCCTTCTCCATGAGGACTCCCTCTCTCCCCCCTATCCCCCCACCCAAGACCTTCATCCCATCCTCTCTGTCCAGCCCCCTGCCCCAGGCGTTGACACCTTCCTTCACCCCTATGGTCCAGCCCAGGGAGCTGCCTCGCCAGAGGCTGCCAGAGTCCTTCAACCTAGTGGCCTCGCTGCCCACAGCCTTCTCCCTGCGCTCTGACAAGGCTGTCTCTCTCTACAGGGCCCGCATGGACAACAGGAACGCTGTGCTCCGAGTGCTCAACGGTGAGGGGATGAAAAGCAGCTACTACTGAAACAAGCTATTTAATAATGGCTTATAAGCAGTGTATTAGCATACCAAAGTGGTGATATAGTCAGAACTCCTTAGGGTTAGGGTAAGGGTTAAAGTTAGGGTTGACATTAGTGTAAAGTAGAATTTGTGGCCAAAGCATGTTACTTCAATATTTTCCAGCATGGTCAAGAAGTGAGGAAACAGCCACTGTAAAGAGCCATTGAATGGGGGCACAGCGTCATTAGGCAGTTTCTTCCCTAGTTTCAATAGGTGTGGCTGGTGCTTGTGGATTGTTAGACAATCACCACCATAATTGCAGCAACTGTTTACTTTGTAAAACTGGTCTCTCTACAACCTGTTTCTCTGACCTCCCTTTCAGAAATGTAATTACCAACTGGTACAGCAAGTCTGCTTCAAGGCTTTGAGATACAGATAAAATATGTTCAGCCATAGCAGTTGTTTATCAAAGGCTTGGGAAGGCCATTTTCGCACAGCATGTTGCAGGCAATTTCATCTTCCTCTCCTCCTATCCCTCAGACTCTGCGAGCGCCACAGAGAGGCACAACTTCCTGGGCTTTGCTTCCTTCTTGTCTCAGTTGGGGCCACACCCCTTCCTACCGGAGCTTCTGGGCGTGGTCTCTCTGCGTGTGCCCCTAGTTACCGTTGTTGAGGAGCTAGAGAACAGAGATCTGCTCAGCTTCCTGTGGCGGTGCAGACAGGTAGGAACCACATTACCCATGAGGCATTGTCTCTACTAGCCCATTATTTATCGTACAATTAGGAGCTGTTTGTGATTTTGGGTATAAATTGATTCTCTTTGTGTGTTATGTCAGGATGGTGTGGGCGGGGAACCTCCATGTGAGATCACAGAGAGACGTATATTTACCATGGCCAAACAAGTAGCCTCTGCTCTGGTGAGTAAACTATGGTAATATGTTGGCTTAATGTGTTTCTGCCACAGAAATCAACATGTTTAAACCATGATAATGCCCCATGTTCAACCCATCAAACCATGAACCTGCCCCATGTTCAACCCATCAAACCATGAACCTGCCCCATGTTCAAACCATCAAACCATGATAATGCCCCATGTTCAAACCATCAAACCATGAACCTGCCCCATGTTCAACCCATCAAACCATGAACCTGCCCCATGTTCAAACCATCAAACCATGATAATGCCCCATGTTCAAACCATCAAACCATGAACCTGCCCCATGTTCAACCCATCAAACCATGAACCTGCCCCATGTTCAAACCATCAAACCATGATAATGCCCCATCATCAAACCATGAACCTGCCCCATGGTCAAACCATCAAACCATGAACCTGCCCCATGGTCAAACCATCAAACCATGAACCTGCCCCGTGTTCAAACCATCAAACCACTGTGGAGATTGTTAGACAATCACCACAATAATTCCAGCAACTGTTTACTTTTTAAAACTGGTCTCTCTACAACCTGTTTTTCTGACCTCCCACAGTTGCTTCCTGTGCTTATGTATTTTCCACAGTGGTTTCCTGTGCTTATGTATTTTCCACAGTGGCTTCCTGTGTTTATGTATTTTCAACAGGGGCTTCCTGTGCTTATGTATTTTCCACAGGGGCTTCCTGTGCTTATGTATTTTCCACAGTGGCTTCCTGTGCTTATGTATTTTCCACAGTGGCTTCCTGTGCTTATGCATTTTCCACAGTTGCTTCCTGTGCTTATGTATTCTCCACAGTGGCTTCCTGTGCTTATGCATTTTCCACAGTTGCTTCCTGTGCTTATGTATTCTCCACAGTGGCTTCCTGTGCTTATGTATTCTCCACAGTGGCTTCCTGTGCTTATGCATTTTCCACAGTTGCTTCCTGTGCTTATGTATTCTCCACAGTGGCTTCCTGTGCTTATGCATTTTCCACAGTGGCTTCCTGTGCTTATGCATTTTCCACAGTAGCTTCCTGTGCTTATGTATTTTCCACAGTGGCTTCCTGTGCGTATGTATTTTCCACAGTGGCTTCCTGTGCGTATGTATTTTCCACAGTGGCTTCCTGTGCTTATGTATTTTCCACAGTGGCTTCCTGTGCTTATGCCTTTTCCACAGTGGCTTCCTGTGCTTATGTATTTTCCACAGTGGCTTCCTGTGCTTATGTATTTTCCACAGTGGCTTCCTGTGCTTATGCATTTTCCACAGTGGCTCCCTGTGCTTATGTATTTTCCTCCTCTGCATTGATTTGGTCAGCTGAATTCCATGGTAGGTTTCCTGTATGTCAGTGTACTGCACCTGTCCTGTGTATTATGTACAGAAGAGGGAAAGGAAACAAGAGGACAAAGTCACTGTGGACTTTAGAGACTAATTGAATGAAAGGGAATAATTTACGAATGTTGAGATATGACACTGTCTCACAGCTTTAACCTCTGACCTTTGACCTCACGTTATCCCCTGTCATCCAATCAGGAGTTCCTCCACAGCCGAGACCTTCTTCATGGCAACATCTGTGCTCACAGTGTATTGGTCAGCCGGGAGCTGACGGCCAAGCTGTGGGGACTGGGCGGGGTCTACACCAGGAATACCCAGGGAGCTACTAAGACTGAAGTTCCCAGCTTGAAGAAATGGCAGGCCCCTGAGCTATTGGCTAGGAGGCCTGCCAATCATAGCAGTGACGTGTGAGTTACCCTACTTAGTCTATGCTGACATTTCAATCATTTCTCAAGGTATGCAAAATACACTGATACATGTTTGTCTTTCTCTCACTAGCTGGTCGTTTGGCATCTTGTTGTTTGAAATGGCAACCTTGGGTGAGTTACATGAAATCTATTCTTCTGACTTTGAGTGCCCCTTTTGGCCAATGATACACATAACAACCACTCTCATTTATTCTGATATAATCTCTTTCTCTGAGCTACAATCTCTAATTTGTGTCATTAACCTTTCCTTCTCTCCCCTCTTTCTCTCGTTCTCCCTCTCTCAGGTGATGCTCCGTTTTCAGATATCTCCGTCAACGAGCTTCTACAGTTTCACCAGAGAGGGAAAACACTGAGAAAGCCAGCCAACTGCTCCAACTCACTGTAACTATCCATTATACTGCACTATTATTATTGTGTTATTGCCAGGAGAAGGAGCTTCTTTAGACCGAGATCAAAGAGAAGACAGAGGAATCTAGTGCCTAAAAGCCTGTTTTAGTATGGGCAGCACCATTGAGGAATTTCACCATTTTGTAGTAGTCAAATGGATGGGACTTCCTATGGGTTAAGGAAGGGTCACATAATTCCATCCAGGTCTTCAGGAGAGATCGGTAAATTAAATATACCTGTGAGCAGGAGTGAAAGTAATACAGCGTCCCTGCAAAATAAATAGTTGAGGTACACCATACCGGTAAAACACGAATGAGCCTATCGCAATAATTCAAGCAAAATGACAAAACTGTAGGCTTTTCCACCACTTTATATCATTACCGAAAGTCAGAGACATGAAAAATGAGTGAACTGAATTGAAAACGGGTGTTATAGCCTACGCTCCAAAATTCAATGTTGTTCGACGAGAACACTGACATTTGTCAAGGCAGCGATGACTGTCCGACACCGAGACGAGCGAGGACGCATCATTTATTGCCTAATGTCATTACACTTAGTGGGGTTTGGTGTAACAGATTCACGTGCCTGGATAACCTAGTAAAGGAGCCCTTTGAAGTGATTGTTTGACAATCAGATGAAAACATCATGACTGGTTGTGTTTATGCTACAGTAGAAGGTAATACATTGTAAAAGTTCATTGACAAATCTTTAGTACTAGGCCCACAGAGATCCTAATGAATGAATAGGGGATTCTATATGTAATTAATGATTAAGGCCATACATAAAATTATTTATGCATACGCTTATAGGAGGTCCCGTACCAGGAAGAAATTAATTCTACTTTCACCCGTGCTTGTGAGCAAACATTCCATAACTGCAGGTAGCAGTAAATCACAAACCTAGGCTTTATACCTGTTCAAACAACACGCTCTAGGTGGCAGTGTGCACCCTTTCAGTTTGTTTACCAACTCATAGAAGTAGTAGAAGAAGAAAATTGACTAGCTCAAAATGGAGATGGCCTCAATGACGCTGCCCATGCTCTCACAGATGCCATAATGGGACAGACAGATACACTGTTCCCTGTCTTTATGATGGAGATATGCCTCTATTCCCCTGTAACCACGCCCACCCTTCTCACAGGTACTCCATCATCAAGGCCTGCTGCCAATGGAAGGAGCAGAATCGCGCCACGTTGGCTGAGGTCGACCGCAAGCTCCAATCAGGAGAGAAGAGTGCCAACGACAAAGTCCTCAAGGTGCCTGAGCCAATCAACATCGAGCAGTACCTGCAAGAGGCTGGATATGGGGAGTCCAACAGCTACACTGTTTTCTGAGTGGCGGCTGTGCCGTCCAATGAAATGCACTATGCCGAGGGACGACGGTGGATGTTTATATATGTATGCCTCCATTCATTTGTCACGCCCTGGTCTAAGTATTTTGTGTTTATCTTTATGTATTGGGTCAGGCCAGGGTGTGGCATGGAGTTTTTGTATTGTGGTGTGTTTTGTCTGGGGGTTTTGGTGTGTATGTTAGTGGGATTGTAGCTTAGTAGGGTTTTCTAGGAAAGTCTATGGCTGTCTGGAGTGGTTCTCAATCAGAGGCAGGTGGTTATCGTTGTCTCTGATTGGGAACCATATTTAGGCAGCCATATTCTTTGGTTGTATTGTGGGTGATTGTCCTTAGTTGTCCTTAGTGTCTTGATGTCCTTATTCGGTGTTAGTTTGCACCAGTTTAGGCTGTTTCGGTTTTCATTACATTTATTGATTTGTTGAGTTTGTGTTTGATTCGTGTTACGTTGTTTTATTAAACATGGATCGAAATCTACACGCTGCAGTTTGGTCCGACTCTCCTTCACCATTAGAAAACCGTTACATCATCACAGAAAGATATTCACTTCCTCCTGCACTTTTTCAGTCCCCTTCATGGGGGACTGAATTTTTTTGTACCATAGACTTATGATAAGTGTACTTGAACAGATACAATCGTTGAGTCAACTTCAGTTTGTAGATGATTGTGTATATCAGTGGAGGCTGCTGAGGGGAGGACGGCTCATAATAATGGCCAGAATGGAGTGAATGGAATGGTATCAATTTCATGTGTTTGATACCATTCCATTCACTCAATTCCAGCTGTTCCACTCCATTCCAGTCATTATTATGAGCCGTCCTCCTCTCAGCAGGCTCCACTAATGTACACTACCGTTCAAAAGTTTGGGGTCACTTAAACATTTCCTTGTCTTCCATGAAAACATACATGAGATGAGTTGCAAAATGAGTAGGAAATATAGTCAAGACGTTGACATGGTTATAAATAAGGATTTTTCATTGAAATAATAATTGTGTCCTTCAAACTTTGCTTTCGTCAAAGAATCCTCCATTTGCAGCAATTACAGCCCTGCAGACCTTTGACATTCTAGTTGTCAATTTGTTGAGGTAATCTGAAGAGATTTCACCCCATGCTTCCTGAAGCACCTCCCACAAGTTGGTTTGGCTTGATGGGCCCTTCTTACGTACCATGCGGTCAAGTTGCTCCTACAAAAGCTCAATAGGGTTGAGATCCGGTGACTATACTGGCCACTCCATTATAGACAGAATACCAGCTGACTGCTTCTTACCTAAATAGTTATTGCATAGTTTGGAGCTGAGCTTTGGGTCATTGTCCTGTTGTAGGTGGAAATTGGCTCCATTTTTAAGCGCCATCCACAGGGTATGTGTAAAGGGTGTCGTCATCGGATGAGGAATAATCGGACCAAAGCGCATCGTGGTAAGTGTTCATGCTTTTTATTTAAACTGAACACTATAACAAAATAACAAAGAGAATAAACGACACCAAAACAGTCCTGTCAGGTGCAGAAAACACTAAACAGAAAATAACTACCCACAAAACATAGGTGGGAAAAAGCTACCTAAGTATGGTTCCCAATCAGAGACAACGATAGTCAGCTGTCCCTGATGGAGAACCATACCTGGCCAAAACAAAGAAATACAAAACATAGAAAAAGGAACATAGAATGCCCACCCAAACCAAAATAGAGACATAAAAAGCTCTACGGTCAGGGCGTGACAGTATGGCATGGCATTGCAAAATGGACTTATAGCTTTCCTTCTTCAAGATCCCTTTTACCCTGTACAAATCTCCCACTTTACCACCACCAAAGCACCCCAGACCATCACATTGCCTCCACCATGACAGATGGTGTCAAGCACTTCTCCAGCATCTTTTTTTTTCTGCGTCTCACGAATGTTCTTCTTTGTGATCCAAACACCTCAAACTTAGATTCGTCTGTCACTTATTCCAATCTTCCTCTGTCCAGTATTCTTTTGCCCATCTTAATCTTTTATTTTTATTGGCCAGTCTGAGATATGGCTTTTTCTTTGCAACTCTGCCTAGAAGGCCAGCATCCCAGAATCGCCTCTTGACTGTTGAGACTGGTGTTTTGCGGGTACTATTTAATGAAGCTGCCAGTTGAGGACTAGACACTCTAATGTACTTGTCCCCTTGCTCAGTTGTGCACCGGGGCCTCCCACTCCTTTTTCTATTCTGGTTTGCGCCGAGTTTGCGCTGTTCTGTGAAGGGGGTAGTACACAGCGTTGTACAAGATCTTCAGTTTCTTGCCAATTTCTTGCATGGAATAGCCTTCATTTCTCAGAACAAGAATAGACTGACGAGTTTCAGAAGAAAGTACTTTGTTTCTGGCCATTTTGAGCCTGTAATCGAACCAACAAATGCTAATGCTCCAGATACCCAACTAGTCTAAAGGACAGTTTTATTGCTTCTTAAATAAGTACAACAGTTTTCTGCTGTGCTAACATAATTGCAAAAGAGTTTTCTAATAATCAATTAGCCTTTTAAAATGATAAACCTGGATTAGCTAACACAACGTGCCATTGGAACACAGGAGTGATGGTTGCTGATAATAGGCCTCTGTACGCCTATGTAGATATTCCATTAAAAATCTGTTGTTTCCAGCTACAATAGTAATTTACAACATTAACAATGTCTAAACTGTATTTATGATCAATTTGATGTTATTTTAATGGACAAAAAACAAGGACATTTCTAAGTGACCCCAAACTTTTGAACGGTAGTGTATATATTGTATATCAGGGATGGGCAACTCCAGTCCTCAGGGGCTTGATTGGTGCCACACTTGTGTCCTAGCCCCAGCTAACATACCTGACTCCAATAATCAACTAATCAGGATCTTCAGTTTAGAATACATTTAGTTTAATCACCTGTGTTTGCTGGGGATGGAGAAAAGTGTAACACCACTCCGGCTCCCGAGGACTTGAGTTGCCCATCACTGCTGTTTATGAAGGTTCACAAATCTCGTCTTCAAAATGATTGTGTAATAGGAGTAATAATATATGACTAGAATTCATTATTTTTGTTGTGATTTGAGGGACTGAAAGAACACATGGGTGGAGACACCAGGCTTCATTAGAGGTTTATAAGGTGTTTATAAGTTGTTTTGCGACACTTCATTTATCATTTTAAGTCCAAAAATGTATATAGCAACTAATGATTCTAGCTTTAATAAATATGTCTGTCTCATAAGTAGGGCCAGAGTTTAATTATCCTGCGGAAAAACTCAGGACCCTGGTTGCGCCTCAAGTTTGTTCTGGTCAGGTCATGTGATCATGAAACCTCCCGGAAGAGGAAGCGAAATCTGTCACTCCTTTTTTCTGGTTCATAAAAAGTTAATGAAATTAAGCAGACCAGACCCAGCTGCTAAATCCATGGAGACCGGAACTGTGGCCATTTTTGTTTTATCGTAAATGACCCAAGTGGGATATTTGGTACAAGCTATATGGAAGGTCAGATTTCAATGGTTGATGTTCTACTGTAAATGAGTACAAACTGAACTGACATTATTTGCACACTCTCCACAATGTGAATCAATGTAGAAGTTTACCAATGTCAATTAAAACCATTCACACTGATGCTTTTTCTCATCTGAATTGGTCAGCAGTACTCTGTTCCAGTGGCTCCCAAACCTTTTTGTCTTTTCAATTCTTTGCTCATGTTTTTCTACTTCTACTTAATGCTTTTCTACAAGCCAGGTGTTATAGGAGTTTGGCCTTGAATGATTGTAACATTGCGCAGTGAGAACCCTACAAGTCATTGAAATGCCACTATAGAGTCAAGGCTAATTATACTGAACAAAAACAGTTCATATGAGGAAATTAGTCAATTTAAATAAATTCATTAGGCCCTAATTTATGGAATTCAATTGAGGGGGAATACAGATATGGATTTATTGGTTACAGATACTTTAAAAACAATGGGCCTCAGGATCTCATCACTCATCATTTTTGTGCATTCAAATTGCCAATCGATAAAATGCAATTGTGTTTGTTGACCATAGTTTATGCCTGCTCATACCATAACCCCATCGCCACAATGTTGACATTAGCAAACCGCTCGCCCACACACCATACACATGGTCTGCGGTTGTGAGGCCGGATGGATGTACTGCCAAATTCTCTAAAACGACATTGGAGGCTGTTTATGGTATAGAAATTAACATAAAATTATTTGCTAACAGCTCTGGTGGACATTCCTGCAGTCAGCATGCCAATTGCACGCTCCCTCAAAACTTGAGACGTCTGTAGCATTGTGTTGTGTTACAAAACTGCACATTTTAGAGTGGATTTTTATTGTCCCCAGCACAAGGCAAACCTGTGTAACAATCATGCTCTTTAATTAGCTTCTTGATATGCCTCACCTGTCAGGTGGATGGATTATCTTGGCAAAGGAGAAATGCTCACAGGGAAATTTGTCCACAAAATTTGAGAGAAATAAGCTTTTTGTGCCTACAGAACATTTGTGGGATCTTTTATTTCAGCTCATGAAACATGGGACCAACACTTTACATGTTGTGTTTATCATTTCGATCAGTGTAATTCTGGTCCCGGAGGGCTGAAACATTTCAAATTTTCCTCTTCTCCTAATAAGGGACTGGTTCAGACCTGGGACAACAGGTGAGTGCAATTAACTACCAAGTAAAAACAAAACACAGAAGTGTTTCCACCCTCCAGGACTGGCATTGAATAGCCCTGACAGTCTGTAGCAGCCATATACAAACAACACTCAGAGCTAAAGAGCATAGTTCCAGTAACAGGAACTATATTATTGGTAGTACTGCATACACAGAGTATCTCCCCTCTCAGGACAAATACCCATATTCAGGTAGTTCAGTCAGTTACTAATACTCACTACATCCCCCTCCATGAAAAACTTCCACACCAATATAATAACTTTGATTGTAGTACAAAAGATCAAAGCTTTAGATCTGGTATCTGGTGAAAAAAAAGTTAATTAAAGCTCTTCAATGTCCTTTCATACACTTGATTAGAGCCTGGCATCTACATTAACATTACAAATCCACTTTGTAAAAAGAAAAGTGAAATGGACCATTTTCAATAATAACACTATGGTTATAGCACCGTTGAAATGTAGAAAAAGGCAACTTGAACAGTCCTAGCTAGCTAGCCACGGTTACTGTAGGTGACCACGTTTGCAGTGTCAAATGAGTATATGTTTCTCCTGACAGACACACACGAACTCACCCATACTTTGTCAGTTTACCTCACAAACATGAACTCTAAAGTTAGACTATCAGATTTTTTTGCACATTCCATGTCCAGGAAAGTCAATGCATATCCTAATTATTTCCCCTCTTACCTATATTCAACCCCCTTCTCTTTATCTAGTTTCTAAAATGATTGAGGTTTATGATTAAAATCAACCCCCATTTTCTCCTCCCTTTCAGTCTTGGTCTCAGGCTTGAACGTCACTAATACAAGTCTTTAGTGTGGGTCCCAGTTTGAAGTTCATTAGAACCTCTCTTCCTCATCCCTCCCTCCTTCCCCCGTCAGTCTCGTAGGCTGTTGATGAAGGCACAGATCTTGAGGGCGGGTCCTAGTTTGATGTTCATGGTGGAGATGAGGTGTTCTTCTCTGAGTAGCAGCAGGGCTTGTCCGTCAATCTCCTGGGACAGGAACTGGGCTGCCAGCTCCTCACAACCTGGGAAGGGAGGAGAGAGAGTGAATACGCTATGAAAAGGGACCGCTCACTAGCAATGAACATCAACCTAAAATACACATTGGCGTGGGTTATGGACAAACCAGAACTGTTGGATTTTTAAAATCTATTTCAGGGTTACCCAAACTGGGTCCTTGGGCCCCCCCTAGGTGCACATTTTGGTTTTTGCCCTAGCACTACAAAGCTGATTCAAATAAGCAACTCATCATCTCAGGCTTGAACGTTTGAATCAGCTGTGTAGTGCTAGGGAAAACCCAAAACGTGCCCCCAGAGACCCAGTTTGGGAAACCCTGTTCTAATTGACCAGTTGGCCATGGGTTCCATTTTTACAGATTCCCCTACTATGACTCTTAATTCATTGTTTACTTCATTGACTGTTAATGAATGAGTACTGACCTTGTAGTGAAGAGATGAAACTGCAGACCTCCTCCACACCCCAATGGGTGGGGCTCCCAGACAGGAAGTTGGCCTCATCCAATGGGAGGCTGCCTTGAGCTGAGTCGTCCAAATGGGGATCGCAGTGGGTGGGCCTAGGGCAGGAGAGGGAGGAGCTAGGGGAGAGTGATGGGGAATCTTCTTCCTCCTCCTCCTCGTCACAACTGGACACATCCTCTGAGCGACTGGATTCAGAACGACACTACAGCCAATCATAGAGAGAAGAGCGTCATACATGTAGGCCTGCACAGTTTAAATATGGTACTGGAACTGACCCTGTATGTATTATACATAATCACTGAACAAAAATATAAACACAACATGCAACAATGTCATTGATTTTACAGAGTTACAGTTCATATGAGGAAATCAGTCAACTGAAATAACTTTTTAAAAAAGGGTCTCGATCTCTTCACTGTATTTTTGTGAATTCAAATTGCCATCATTAAATTGCAATTGTGTTTATTGTCCGTAGCTTATACCTTCCCATACCATAACCCCACAGCCACCATGGGGCACTCTGTTCACAACGTTGGCATCAGCCAAGCCACTCGCCCACTTGACACCATATGGACTGCAGTATTGAGGCCGGTTGGACGTACTGCCAAATTCTCTAAAACAACGTTGGAGGCCATTTATGGTAGAAAAATGAATATTAAATTCTCTGGCAACAGTTCTGGTGGCCATTTCTGCAATCAGCATGCCAATTGCACGCTCCCTCAAAACATGTGACATCTATTGTGTTGTGTGACAAAACTGCACATTTAGATTGGCTTTTTATTGTCCCAAGCACAAGGTGCACCTGTGGTATGATCATGCTGTTTAATCAGCTTCTTGATATGCCACACCTGTCAGATGGATGAATTATCTTAGCAGGGAGAAATGCTCACTAACAGGGATATAAACAAATGTGTGGACAAAATTTGAGAGAAATGAGCTTTTGAGGGTATGGAAATGATCTGGGATCTTTTATTTCAGCTCATGAAACATGGGACCAACACTTTACATGTTGTGTTTATATTTGTGTTCAGTATAGTATGCTTACTTACTTTATCATGTTCTTCTATCTGGTGTGTTTCAGTTCTACCTTGTTATTTTTGGTATTACATTGTTATGGATTACTGTAGTGTTGGGTTTAGAGATGGTTAGATACTCATTTGACTGTACTTGTGTATGTGACATTCAAACTTGAAACAGGAGTAAACAACAACATTTCTATTTCATGGATCAGAAACATCCACTTTACCTCCTTGACAGGCAAATGTCTGCCGGCTATTTTAGCGCAGGCGATCTCCGAGCTACTCCTGCGAGGACCCCTGCGTCTGACGATGTTGTCTGGGGGAACGGGAGGACCAGGCGGCCGTGCAGAAGCTCGCCCCCTACTGACCTGGAAGTGATGACTGCAGCTCACATTGTATCTGGAGGAGAGTGGACAAAGCAGGTAATAACAAGGAGTTAATAGTGTTGGTTGCACCCAGGACAAAAATGTGATGTCAACAGTGCTGACTTTAAAGTGTAGACCTGTTCTGGTCAGAGAGGTGTGTGATATAGTGAGAAGACAGGTGAGGTGGCTAGGGTACCTCTTAGCGCAGGTCTTGGAGCAGAACCTCTTGGAGCCCCTGAACTGGCTGGCTGGAGCCAAGCTCTCACAGTACTCGCACTTCAACACTGGTGAGGAGAGAGTCAGACTGTTAGTACAGAGATGACTATGGGTCAGAGGAGGCTGGTGGGAGGAGCTATAGGAGGACGGGCTCATTGTAATGGCTGGAATGGAATAAATGGAACGTTGTCAAACACATTACAATGATTCCGTCCTCCTATAGCTCCTCCCACCAGCCTCCTATGCTAGGGATGACAACTACTGTACAGAATCAAGCTATACTACTGCAACCTCTCCCAGGCAACTGGATCAGAGGCAGAATCAAGGTATAGTACTGCAACCTCTCCCAGGCAACTGGATCAGAGGCAGAATCAAGGTATAGTACTGCAACCTCTCCCAGGCAACTGGATCATAGGCAGAATCAAGGTATAGTACTGCAACCTCTCACAGGCAACTGGATCAGAGGCAGAATCAAGGTATAGTACTGCAACCTCTCCCAGACAACTGGATCAGAGGCAGAATCAAGGTATAGTACTGCAACCTCTCACAGACAACTGGATCAGAGGCAGAATCAAGGTATAGTACTGCAACCTCTCACAGACAACTGGATCAGAGGCAGAATCAAGGTATAGTACTGCAACCTCTCACAGACAACTGGATCAGAGGCAGAATCAAGGTATAGTACTCAACAACTGGATCAGAGGCAGAATCAGGTATAGTACTGCAACCTCTCACAGACAACTGGATCAGAGGCAGAATCAAGGTATAGTACTGCAACCTCTCACAGACAACTGGATCAGAGGCAGAATCAAGGTATAGTACTGCAACCTCTCACAGACAACTGGATCAGAGGCAGAATCAAGGTATAGTACTGCAACCTCTCACAGACAACTGGATCAGAGGCAGAATCAAGGTATAGTACTGCAACCTCTCACAGACAACTGGATCAGAGGCAGAATCAAGGTATAGTACTGCAACCTCTCACAGACAACTGGATCAGAGGCAGAATCAAGGTATAGTACTGCAACCTCTCACAGACAACTGGATCAGAGGCAGAATCAAGGTATAGTACTGCAACCTCTCACAGACAACTGGATCAGAGGCAGAATCAAGGTATAGTACTGCAACCTCTCACAGACAACTGGATCAGAGGCAGAATCAAGGTATAGTACTGCAGACAAATCAAGGTATAGTACTGCAACCTCTCACAGACAACTGGATCAGAGGCAGAATCAAGGTATAGTACTGCAACCTCTCACAGACAACTGGATCAGAGGCAGAATCAAGGTATAGTACTGCAACCTCTCCCAGACAACTGGATCAGAGGCAGAATCAAGCTATAGTACTGCAACCTCTCCCAGACAACTGGATCAGAGGCAGAATCAAAAAAAATTCAAGGCTAGTGCATCAGTCTGCTGGTATGGAGTGTATTCTTTAAGGAAGGTAGAAAATATACCACCCACTAACCTGCAGGGCCTCCATTGTCAGCCTGTTGAACACCCATGGCTAGTGGCTCCTTCACTGGCCCAGTCACCTGTCAATCAATGTCAGGTTTGGGTGTTAGAGAAGGATATGTTCTGGCCCTAAAGCAAAGTTCTGTGCAAACAAAACCACATCTTCTCTCCTGATCCATGGTAAGCAGGTAGCTAGGTGCTAGCCAGGTATATGAACTCACAGGGAAAGGCTCAGCTCCCTCCTGGATAACAAAACCCTCTATGAGGTGGGTGAGGACCTGAGGTTTGACCACCGCCTGAGGCAGAGGGGCTCTGTCTCCCTGACCCCCCACCCCCCAAGACAGGGGTAGAGACAGGGTGGGGGGAGAGGAGAAGGCTGGCACCACTTTAGGAGCTGGAGAAAGAGAGCGAGAGGAAGTGATGGAACCAGGGTAGAAAAGAGTGTGGGTGAAATGTCAGAGTTTGGGAAATTACACTATTGATTCAAAAAACAAACATGAATTTACACTATTGATTCAAAAAACAAACATGAATTTACACTACTCATTAAAAAAAAACATGACTTAACCAAATATGAATCATGCTGTGTTTTACAACTTAACCTTAAATCCTTGAATCAAGCAATCGCCAACCTTAGATAGGATTCAACTAAACAAGAACATACATTATGTCTTCAGACATCTTACCTGAGTCCATCGTGGGGGCGGGAGATAGAGGGGCAGAATCTCTCATTGGTGGACAGCAAAGTTGGGAAGGTTCGACTGCCATCTCATTGGTTGCATCAGTTTCCGACTTCCTCTTCAATGAGCCAATTGCAGGCTTTGCCTAATGCAACAGGAAGAGACTAGTTTTTATTAACACACACACACACCCCAACTCTTTCAGTTTCTAAGAGGATTACCGTGGTGTTCCCTCCAGTAGAGGCTATAGCGATGCCGTTGTCCTGGGGGCAGCAGCTTCGGGCCTGTGCCAAAGCCTGGGAGTTTCCTACTGAGCCCTGCCTAGCTCCCACCAGCTGGACTGGGACATGGGGCGGGTGGTGGCCCCCCGTGTTGGGCGGAGCCGGGAGGATAGGTGGAGGGTGGCGTGGGGAAAGCTGGACAGGTAAGCGGTGACCCTGTGAGGTTTTGGGCTGTATGTGCACAGGGCCAGAGCTGTGGCTCACCTTGTCCAAGTTAGTGTTGGACTGCTGCAGTGGCTGCACCACCAAGGTCTGGGTGTTGACGTTAGTTTTGGGGGCGACTGAACCTATGGGGTAGCCCTGAGAGGAGGTAGGAACGTTGGAGGTGGGGACTAGGATGTGCGTCACCGTGGCAGCAGGGGTAACCGTGGTTACCGCCCGGGCCTGACATAGGCCTGAGGGGGAGAGGAGGAGCTGGGAGAGAGGGAGCGTGGGAGAGGGGGAGGAGGAGGCAGGAACTGAGGTGGCAGCGGTTGGGGCCATATTCAGCTGGTTTCCAGTCTTGACATTTATACTGGTGAGAGCAGTGGGATGAGTGTAGCTAGTCAGTTTGTTGGCCATTTGTTGCTGTTGCTGCTGGGTGTTCTGAGAGAACTGCTGCTGTTGCTGCTGAGGATGCTGTTGTTGTTGACTTAGAGAATAGTTGGCTGATAAAGGGAGAGAGTTTAATGCATGTTTAAAGTTGGAATGAGAGATGGTTCTTTGCATCTTAGTGGCATACAAATTGATATAGAATTGTGTCTGCATATTGGAGGCAAAGATAAGTCCTTTCACCTGCGTCTCTCCTGTCTGGAAACTCCGTCTTCACTGCGGCCACTCTGGGAGTGGAGATACAGTGGAGAGCCAGGTTTTGCACCTGAGAGAGTAAGTAGAGGGAGAGAGAAAATAAGGCAAACAATTAGAAACAATATTATCTGTGCAAAATCTCAATTGCAGAGACAACTGTTGACTGTAAAAAAAAAATCCTTCTCACAACAGGAAGTGGTCACTACCTGGTCATTGTCGGATTGGGCATTGGAGGTGGGATGTACTTCCTGTTGCTGCTGTTGTTGCTGAGGCTGTTGCTGTGCAACTGTCGCCACAGCAGCCGTTGCTGTGCCACCAGGCATGAAGATGAGCTGGGAGGCTGTGAGGGGTGCCCTGAGGGAGCGGTTGACCTGTGGGCTCATAGGTCAGAGGTTATTGAATATAAAGAGGCTCCTTCTCAATTGACAAAAATATCAGTCTTCTCCTCATTCAACTCACTCTCAGGTACATCTGGCCCTGTCCGGCTGAGTTCCCACCCAGCAGCACTGATTGGCTGAGAGCTGATGATGTCACTGATGTGGCAGGGCCGAGGGGGCGGGGATTGGTCATGGTCCCTCCCCCAGAGGTGGTGCTCAGATTGACCTGTGACAAGAGGGAAAATGTTGACGCTGCCATATGTCAGGAATCTCAAAAAAAGAAGCTAAGAAACTGCAATTAAGGATATCAATGCTTGCCACGTTTTATTTGAATTATTGACTGTGAAACTTACAGTGGTGGTTGCTTGGGAGACACTGTGGTTGGGAGAGTTGGACTGGCGACTAGCAGCGAGGGTGGCCTGAGAGAGAAACACAAAATGAAAGAGGTCAAGAGAAAGTAAAAACTTTGAACGTTGTGGCAGTGCAGTGTATTCCTCTGCTTAGTGTTATTATTACCTGTTATGTAAGGGATCATTAACGAGGGGCTATGTGTTCTATGGAAAATAATGAATGGCGTGCAAGGTGTGTTCCACGACGCGCTAGCGAAGTGGAAGTGACGTTCCACGGGGTTGCATTATTTTCCAGAGAACGCAAAGTGCCGAGTTGATTATCCCTTTTATAACATGGCTATAATTGAACACATTTTTCGCTAGAAATGTGTTAATTTGCCGGTAGAAATGTGTTTAACATCTACTGAAGTGGCTAGCAAGTTTACTAGATAGCTACAGTCGTCTTAGTAAACAAACAGACTTGCTAGTTTAGCTAACCAAAACATCATGCCTAGCTTGCTGCTATGAACATCGAATTCAACAATACCAACGTTTTCAATTCAACTTTTTCTTTCAAAAGAAGCTCAAACAGAACATGTAAGAATGAACTATAGCCATTGAATTCTACCGTGTGTTATATGGATATAATGCATGCTCTAGAATGCCATTCAAGCCCATCAGAAACAAGTATTCAACAATGCCATGGTATAATAGTGTTATTACTTGTTGTGTCACCTGCAATTGTGTTATTACCTGTTCTGTTACCTTTCATTGTGTTATTAGCTGTTCTGTTACCTTTCATTGTGTTATTACCTGTTCTGTTACCTTTCATTGTGTTATTAGCTGTTGTGCTACCCGTTATTATTGTGTTATTACCTGTTCTGTTACCTTTCATTGTGTTATTAGCTGTTGTGCTACCTGTTATTATTGTGTTATTACCTGTTCTGTTACCTTTCATTGTGTTATTACCTGTTCTGTTACCTTTCATTGTGTTATTAGCTGTTGTGCTACCAGTTATTATTGTGTTATTATTACCTGTTGCACGGCAGCCAGGTTGTGAAGCTGCTGGGCACTGTTGATTTGCTGCTGCAGCATCAGCTGCTGGAAGTACTGGGCTGCGTTCGGCTGTCTCTGCAGCGCCTGAAGGGCCTAGAGAGTACAAATCACCAACATCATCCTCAATATCATATTCATTGAGATTAACATCACTTCATTGTTCAAATACACACAAGGTCCAAGCTAAATCTGACTTCCGCTTTTAACCCAACCACTACGAAAGACACACATACAGGTATTTTTTTGGAGAGGTGCGGGGGGCTGCGACACTGGGCGCCCGGGGAGCTGTTGTTGTGGGGGGGGGGGGGGGGGGGGTTAAGTGCCTTGCTCCAGGGCACAACTGCAGGCAATGGCATCTAGGATTTGATACCAGCAACCCTCCAGTATGCACATGCTCTTCTTGACTGGTCATTCCTAGGCAAGGCTAGTAGTTCAACATTCAGTGCTGACATTCGCCCTATTGTCAAAGACAATGATTCATGCAGCAGGCTTAAAAATAATTAAATAATCACCTGCACAGCTTGCCTCTCATACAGAGACATGTGGGCTATCTGGGGAGGGCGGGAGTTCCCAGCAGACGGCGCATTCCCATTGGTAGAGCCCGTGTTCTGGTCATCACCTGCATCCATGCTCTCTGCACAAAACACAGATATCAATCAAATCATGGACTGTAATATCTTACAGTACTGTCAAATAATACTTTTTTCTTTCTTATATGAAAATATATACCATAACAATTGCAAAGCAATTTTATTACCTAGAAATCTCTCTTCTCAGTAGCAGACATTTGACCTCAATAGACCCCTACCGAGTTATCACGTTCTAATCTAATCTATAAATTAACTGGCCATAACTGCTAAAGCTATATCTTGCTGTATGTTGTTGCAGTTCTTAGCTAGCGAATGCAATGGGTGAAATTGTCATTGGCGGTAGGAGGCCGGCTGGCTGTCAGCAACATGATCGATGACCGAAAGGGAAGCAGCCAGGAGGGAACATGGATGGACAAGTTGCTCTTCCAAACGTTTAAAACGTTAAATTAGACATTCAAAATTAAGGACAGACAATTGCGTTTTGATATTAGATAGCTATATAATTTACTTTCAATGACTGGCAATGTTGAATTACAACAAAACCTAGGCGAGATCATTGCAGCAATAGTGCGTCTGGCTAACGTTAGCATAGCTAGCTAGCTATCAAGCTAGAGCTAGATCATAAGTTAATTGCAAGGCTTTGTGAAATTTTTCTCTTACCTCAATCTCCTGGACCTGTATTTTCTTTAACCTTTTAAATATAAAATCCAGCTTTTATCCGTAAACGTTTCACGCATTTGCTTTTGGAAGGAATCTTTGATGTTTTTCTGATTATTGTGTGAAGCAAACAACGGTGAGCCAGATGAGAGAAATCCCGCCCCCTCTCATTCTTTACCATTCCTTTTCCGGCGCCAAAAAATACGTCATTGAGATGCATCAGAGAGGGAACAGTAGCCCAATCTAAAATCGACCCCTACACCCCATGCACTTGTGGAGATTTAAGACGATTTGACAGGTGTTAGTAATATGGAAATAGCTCCACATTGCTTCTGATAGTCGAGGTAGAGTTATTAATTATCTCGTATACATTAATAAGGTGGATGCTACCAGGATAGTCTTGAATGAATCGTGAATAATGATGAGTAAGAAGTTACAGACGCACAAATATCATACCCCCCCAAAAATGCTAACCTCCCCCTTATTGTCATGATTCCCCCTTATTGTCATGATGTCACATCATGACAATAAGGGGGAGGTTAGCATTTTTTGGGGGGTATGATATTTGTGCGTCTGTAACTTTCTAAATCATCCTTATTCACGATTCATTCAGGACTATCCTTAATCATGGTAGTATCCACATTAATGTAGAAGTGTTGAGACATATATAATTATTTACAATAAAAGTGACTCCAAAATGACACAATACATTATTTAGCATTAATTTCAATTGGGCACAAAATGATCAGAAACACAACCAAAACACAAACCAAAACAAACAGCAAATGCATCCAACAAGTTTGAAGAGTCACAAGCTTGATGGCATGCTAGGAATATGGGACCAAATACTACACTTTTGACTACTTTAATACACATATAAGTGAATTTGTCCCAATACTTTAGGTCTCCTAAAATGGGGAGACTATGAACAAAAAGTGTGGTAATTTCTAAACGGTTCACCCGATATGGATGAAAATACCCTCAAATTAAACCGGACAGTCGGCACTTTATTGTATCATTTCAAATCCAAAGTGCTGGAGTGAAGAGGGAGAGTAAGAGGACTCACATGCTATAAAGTTCATGCACACCTGAAGACACAACTCCAAATACAAGGCTGACATGACACACAGAGAGACAGAGAGAGTGTGACGTGCTCTCACACCAAACAGGACAATCCAGTTCAGGATGACACACAGCAGTGGAAACTAAGGTGGAGACTCAAGCAACAACAGTATCTGCCATTGACAAAGGCTAAATTGTACAGTACAACATATCACAACGACCTATCAACAGTAGTACATTTCAGAAAGGCTACTGTTCTCAGCAAGGGTCCAAATAAAAGGCCTGGAAGACATGAATGAAGCCACTTGAAAACGACAGTAAGCCCATCTAATTATTTGTTGTAGAATAACAGATGCGTAATAAAGATTTTGTATAATTTCAGCCAGTAGTTTTGAAAGTAGAGCTCACAGGCCAAAACAGGTCCCCGAAAATTGTGCACAATTGTGTATAACTTCATCCATTTCGTATGATATTCTACGTCCTGCAAAAATATATTTTCCTGCAATTTGTGTGATGTTACAAATACCAATTTCTACAATATGTTGCTAATTTGTAACTTCTTTGGGGCCTTTTCAATATCTTTAACTTTTAGGCATATGCCTATGATTACACCACTATCATGGAGAAAAGAAACTGACAAGAATGAGAGAGGATATTGTGAAATAGTGGGCTGGCAGATCCCAGTCTTTTCTACTTTGAGGCATGTCTGATTGTGAGTCACTCCAACAAAGCACCAAACCACCCAACTGGTCTTTCTTTTCACTTTTCCATTTCCATCCACTACAGAGGCTAGTCTCTGACCGCAACTCTGTACAACATGACAGGCTTCCACATGAGATCGTAGCTTTGGCAGAGGAGGAAGAACGGGAAACAGAGGAGTGAAGGAGCGACAGACAAGGGGAAAAGGAGGTAGTGCCGAAGGAGGTGAGGAATTAAGACCTCCAGCTCTAGGTCAGGAAAATATTGGAGGAAAGGTTGCAAAGACCGGTGTTGGAAAGGGGGGAGGCAGAGTAGGAGCAGCATGGAGTAAATACAGAGGAAGGGGGGTTGCAGGCGGAAGTACAGAGCTAGTAATCAAATCAGTTATAAGTGTCATAAATGTCAAAGGAACAAATAGAAAGGGGAATATTAGAGAGAATGGAAAGGTTGAAGGGATAGAAAATGGAAAATGGAGGTCCAGGGAGAGGAAGGGGGGTGGGGGGCTGCAAATAGAGACGGTCTAGGCCAGGGAGATGTAGAACCAGTAGAACTGAAGATGGAGAAAAGAGGAAGAGTGAACAGAGGGGTGGGTAGGAGAGGTAATGGAAGTTTGGGTGTAAGAGGTGAAGGGGGAGCTGGATTGGGAGGAGGGGTGAGGATGAGGTAGGACAGAGAGGAGATGTTGAAGCAGGAGATAGCGCTGTGGTTGGTGGAAGACTCACATCTAACCCAGCAGGACTACCTCCAGCTGATGAAATCACTGAGCGTCAGGCTCCCTGAAGGTGTCCTAACCCCACAGATGATTGAGCTGGCTAACATGGAGAGCAGAATCCAGGATGTCCAGGCCATCATCCCTGACCTGGAACACTTTAACATCCGGTTCAAAGCCGTTCCTCGACTGGGCTGCCGGGAGGTTAAAAACTTTCTGGCCATGAAAAGGGACGGTCAGATCCTTCAAATCATAAAACTCCTCTTCTTTGACCAAGAGGATGATAAAGAGCAGAGTAGGAAACACTGGAGGGAGAACAAGACCAAAACAGGCTGAGGGTTCAGGCTGAGGAATAGTGATACGGCTGTCTCAACACCGGCTATGTACACCAGTGCCACCAGGAGTTGGGCTAGGTTGGAGGTGGGGGAGGTGTCTTCGATAGTGACTAAAGGAACCAGAGTGAATGTGAAAGACATTGTGAGCAAAGAGTATTGTGACGAGTCAGTGTTTTGGAGGAACGGCGTGTCACCCGGGCCTCGGAGGTTCGGTATGTTCTTCCAGAATGAAGCAGATGAGTTGGAAATGCTCAAGTTCTTTCATGAGCTGGGAGAGGGCGGGTCAGGTGGAACCAGGACAGCATCATACCCCAAAGGCAACAGGGTGGAGTATGGATTCCTCAGCGGAAGGTTGGACTTCCTGCCCCAAATCCAGACGGGCAATTCTGGAAAAAACAGAAAGGCGGCTGAAAAGATACGTGAGCGGCTCGTGATCGAATGCAAATGTACTGCCGGCAACATGGTTGGGAAACTGGTCACTAAAATCCCCAACAGTAACCAGTACAGCTACCAGGTCCAGACCTACATGTACATTCTGAATAGGGAGGGGGAAGAACAGGGCTCCGGGCAGCCGAGCGGAAATGGAGGAAAACTCGCCTCCCTGCGGACCTGACATCCTTTCACTCCCTCCTCTCTACATTTTCCTCTTCTCTCTCTGCTGCTAAAGCCACTTTCTACCACTCTAAATTCCAAGCATCTGCCTCTAACCCTAGGAAGCTCTTTGCAACCTTCTCCTCCCTCCTGAATCCTCCTCCCCCTCCCCCCCCCTCCTCCCTCTCTGCAGATGACTTCGTCAACCATTTTGAAAAGAAGGTCGACGACATCCGATCCTCGTTTGCTAAGTCAAACGACACCGCTGGTTCTGCTCACACTGCCCTACCCTGTGCTCTGACCTCTTTCTCCCTCTCTCTCCAGATGAAATCTCGCGTCTTGTGACGGCCGGCCGCCCCTACAACCTGCCCGCTTGACCCTATCCCCTCCTCTCTTCTCCAGACCATTTCCGGAGACCTCCTCCCTTACCTCACCTCGCTCATCAACTCATCCCTGACCGCTGGCTACGTCCCTTCCGTCTTCAAGAGAGCGAGAGTTGCACCCCTTCTGAAAAAACCTACACTCGATCCCTCCGATGTCAACAACTACAGACCAGTATCCCTTCTTTCTTTTCTCTCCAAAACTCTTGAACGTGCCGTCCTTGGCCAGCTCTCCCGCTATCTCTCTCAGAATGACCTTCTTGATCCAAATCAGTCAGGTTTCAAGACTAGTCATTCAACTGAGACTGCTCTTCTCTGTATCACGGAGGCGCTCCGCACTGCTAAAGCTAACTCTCTCTCCTCTCATCCTTCTAGACCTATCGGCTGCCTTCGATACTGTGAACCATCAGATCCTCCTCTCCACCCTCTCCGAGTTGGGCATCTCCGGCGCGGCCAACGCTTGGATTGCGTCCTACCTGACAGGTCGCTCCTACCAGGTGGCGTGGCGAGAATCCGTCTCCACACCACGTGCTCTCACCACTGGTGTCCCCCAGGGCTCTGTTCTAGGCCCTCTCCTATTCTCGCTATACACCAAGTCACTTGGCTCTGTCATAACCTCACATGGTCTCTCCTATCATTGCTATGCAGACGACACACAATTAATCTTCTCCTTTCCCCCTTCTGATGACCAGGTGGCGAATCGCATCTCTGCATGTCTGGCAGACATATCCGTGTGGATGACGGATCACCACCTCAAGCTGAACCTCGGCAAGACGGAGCTGCTCTTCCTCCCGGGAAGGACTGCCCGTTCCATGATCTCGCCATCACGGTTGACAACTCCATTGTGTCCTCCTCCCAGAGCGCTAAGAACCTTGGCGTGATCCTGGACAACACCCTGTCGTTCTCAACTAACATCAAGGCGGTGGCCCGTTCCTGTAGGTTCATGCTCTACAACATCCGCAGAGTACGACCCTGCCTCACACAGGAAGCGGCGCAGGTCCTAATCCAGGCACTTGTCATCTCCCGTCTGGATTACTGCAACTCGCTGTTGGCTGGGCTCCCTGCCTGTGCCATTAAACCCTACAACTCATCCAGAACGCCGCAGCCCGTCTGGTGTTCAACCTTCCCAAGTTCTCTCACGTCACCCCGCTCCTCCGCTCCCTCCACTGGCTTCCAGTTGAAGCTCGCATCCGCTACAAGACCATGGTGCTTGCCTACGGAGCTGTGAGGGGAACGGCACCTCAGTACCTCCAGGCTCTGATCAGGCCCTACACCCAAACAAGGGCACTGCGTTCATCCACCTCTGGCCTGCTCGCCTCCCTACCACTGAGGAAGTACAGTTCCCGCTCAGCCCAGTCAAAACTGTTCGCTGCTCTGGCCCCCAATGGTGGAACAAACTCCTCACGACGCCAGGACAGCGGAGTCAATCACCACCTTCCGGAGACACCTGAAACCCCACCTCTTTAAGGAATACCTAGGATAGGATAAAGTAATCCCTCTCACCCCCTCCCCTGAAAGATTTAGATGCACTACTGTTCCACTGGAGGTCATAAGGTGAATGCACCAATTTGTAAGTCGCTCTGGATAAGAGCATCTGCTAAATGACTTAAATGTAAATGTAAATGTAAGTAGAAAAGTGTTCTCAGATGAAGAGAGCAGTGATGATTGTGAGACACTACCACCAGGGAGGGGACCCTCCCAGGGACTTCCGCTGGAGTTACCTGCAGATAGAGCCCTCTGTCCAGGACATTTCTTGGGGGAATCTAGCCCTCACCCTCCGATCCAACAGATCCCAGACGTGCTCAAAAGGATGGAAATCCAGGCTCTTCACTGGCCACGGCAGAACACTGACATTCCTGTCTTGCAGGAAATCACGCACAGAACGAGCAGTATGGCTGGTGGCATTGTCATGCTGGAGGGTCATGTCAGGATGAGCCTGCAGGAAGGGTACCACATGAGGGAGGAGGATGTCTTCCCTGTAACGCACAGCGTTGAGATTGCCTGCAATGACAAGTTCAGTCCAATGATGCAGTGACACACCGCCCCAGACCATGACGGACCCTCCACCCCCAAATCGATCCCCTTCCAGAGTACAGGCATTGGTTTAACGCTCATTCCTTCGACAATAAACGAGAATCCAACCATCACCCCTGGTGAGACAAAACTGCGACTCATCAGTGAAGAACACTTTTTACCAGTCGTCTGGTCCAGCGACGGTGGGTTGTTGTCTGTGATGTCTGGTGAGGACCTGCCTTTACAACAGGCCTACAAGCCCTCAGTCCAGCCTCTCAGCCACGGCTGTTTTCAGGCACTCCGCTTCACGCCGTGCATTAGAACAGCCCTTATCAGTTGTATATTGGTTAAATATGAATCATATTTTATCAGTACATACAGAGAGCAGTTGTTTTAAAAATATATTTATTATGTTTTACAGTGTTGCTTAGGGAGTTAATTGCCCCTGCTAACACGCCAGCACACTAAAACGTGTCATACATGACAGATTCAGAACTGTAATCAAACATTTTATTCATATTTAATTTTGATGCAAAAGCGCAAAACAAACTAAACAAATTATCTTTTACTCTTCCCCTCATCTGCAAGTACAAATAGCATCACAAACTAAAGCCAAAGTCCGAACTGGCCAAAACCATTGAACCCAGACCTGGTTTGGTTCTGATCCATTTCGCCACATCTCATTGGGGCCTGTTGTCCTGGGCTGGGTCTAACTAATGCCATCTTTCAGGTCTTGATTGAACTAAGCGAGTGCCATGGGCCAAGTTTTTTTTGTTTTAAAAACACCACAAACAAGCAAAAACAAAATTAAAAAACAACATTCACCCACATGTCACAGATAGTACATGTGTATTTTTCTTGATTATATAAATTACTTAAGTTCCTCCATTTTACTGTTGAACACAAAGTGCCTTCTGTTGCCTTATGAAGGACCTGTTCAATCACAGCATTATATTACAAAATCATCATCAATGTCCTCAGTATCATTAATGCTGCATTCATAACCAAGTGGGAAGGTGATATTTACCACATACGACTGGGATTTATCCACTTGAACACCCTTCCAACTGGTAATTACTAGTGGGAAAATTGTCTATGATCCCTGTGCTCCGACTTCCCCCTCACGGTGACCTCTGACATCACCTATAAGAAAATGACCTCGATAACAGCATTTTTTTGGCTGTTAAATGCAACAAAACATCATTTATAAAAAGCCATTAATATGGTTTTTTAACACTATAATTTGTGTGAAAGCTGTACTTTTAATTTACAGTTGAATCTGCTTGTTGGCCATTAGCATCAGTGTTTCTCAACGATTTCAAAGAACGTAAAATGCATCCAACTGGTATTAACAACTTCACAACTGGTCATTACCACCTTCCCACTTGGTTATGAACACAGCATAACAGTAGGCTACTACTCAGTACCATGGTTTGGGTCAATGCCATTTCAATTTTGTCAACATAGGAAGTGAACTGATGGGAACAGAATTAAAATGGAATAGGTTCCAACCCTACTCTTCAAATAGCTAAGGAAAAGGTAGAATGGGTCAGAAGTACATTTTGGTCAAGGCCCAGTCTGCATCCTACTCTAAAACAGCAACACGGACTAAATGTGTGTGTCTAGCAGTGCATTGGTTGGAATGGCTCTGTACTATATTGTGGTCCAACTTAATTTGAAGGTCGTTATTAAATGTTTTTACCCATTCGAAAACTTTAGGCTAAGAGTGTTAATTATTTCTTAACAATCGTAAATATATCTAACCATTTTAAATGTATAAACCATTTAATTACAATGACCTGTAAGCATATAAATCATGAACAAAAGCCTGCATATTCACTTACTGTAATATTACCATGGAAAAATTATTCTAAGCAGTGTATAAGCAGACCTTCAAATAAAGTGTGACCTACGAGTCAGTACACAGCCATCAGCTACTGAAACAAACTGGATGGGAGTCACGTTAGAAGCTGTTCCTATGGTTGCATTGTGTCAGCACTAACACGTCAGAAAGGCCTTACGGTTTCCACTAGATTAGACAGCCACAAAGTCAAAATTGGCTCGATCATGAAAATTAATGAAATTTGATTTAAAAGTCAGGCTTAGGCATCAGGTTATCAGTGTGGTTAAGGTTAGTTAGGTTTAAAAATCTGATTTTAAATTGTAGAAATAGACGGGGTTCATGACTTTGTGGCAGTGTTAACTAGTAACGACACCTATTGTGCCAGATGAACCAGATGTAACAGTCTGTCTGAGACGTCACTCTCCATCCAGAGGTGGCCACTCCAGTTCATGAAAAAAGAAAAGTGTATCCAGGTTTTTGTTGCCACCTCCAAATAATGACGCCTGGGCCATGCAAACCAGGGCAGGTGACTTACCATCTAATATAACAAACTAAGTGTTTAGGAGTCATAGATCCTCCAGCCTTCCATAAACTAGTGTGCCCACCTCTAAACTCATCCCTGAAACTGTCAAAATGAACTAGGATGAAGTTGCGCCTAGACACTGAACTGAGGTCAGTTTTATGTTTCTCCGGACTTGGAGAGAGTAAGTGATGATCCTAGATCTGTGCCTAAGGGCAAAATCTATCCGAAGTGTCAAAAGCTTCACACGGGATAGATCCCTCCCACTACTGACATCAGATCACATGGGAAGCAAGTGGTCATCCCTCTCTTCTGGCTGCTCCTCTGGCTTTGTGGACACACCCCTGTATGTGGGAGGTTCCTCTTCGGGGCCCTGTGTCCTACACACAAAATTACATCCATCCTGAGGGTGAGAGAGAGAGAGTGAGAAGAGTTATGACTGACCAGCCAATCCCAGCCCTCAAAAGAACAGCAAAATGCCCTCAAGTAATGCATAAATGTGGCCTTCAACATAGACACAATCCCAAATCAACCCATTTACCCTCCAACATTTAATTTTTATTTCAAATGTATTTAACTAGGCAAGTCAGTTAAGAACTAATTCTTATTTACAATGACGGCCTAGGAACTGCCTTGTTCAGGAGCAGAACGACAGATTTTTTATCGTGTCAGCTCAGGGATTCGAGCCAGCAACCTTTCGGTTACTGGCCCAATGCTCTAACCACTAGGCTACCTGCCACCCCAAACATAGACACTAAAATACCAAATCAACCCATATACCCTCCTTCAACAGACCCTGAATCCCAAATCAACCCAGATAACCTCTTCCAACCTAAAACACTCGTAGGGGATAGGTTTTGGTATTGTACCAGAGAGATATGTGACGTCCATAGTCTCACGTCAGATAGTTCAGTGCAGATGGCCGTTGTGCTATCTGATAACTCGCAAACACTCATGGCATAGCTAGAAAGAAGCTCAAAATTTTTACCAAGGTGACATCGTCCACTAAACTCCCTTTCACCTTCAAAAGAGTCAGAGTTAATCTTACCAAAAACAATAAACCTGTAGATAATATTGATGTTTTTTCATGAGCAAGTCTTCACTAGCTAATTCTCTAGCTAGGTATTTTGTGGTGGTAGAATCGGTATTTATGAAATTCGAAATGTGCACAGAAATTTGCTAGCTGCCTGCTTACTGAACCAGTATGAAATCAATCCATATGAAATGAAAGGCAGGCATATTAATAATGCCAGTTCACACACTCCATGCTGAATACTACCTCTAGCTAGCTAGTGTAGTGAAGTTCCAGCTAATGGATAAATGAGTTTATGATATCTGTTCTGCCGTGATTAGCGCGCAGAGTTCTAAGGCACAGATGACTGCTCTCTGGGACATTATCGCGTTGGCCAAATGTTCCAAAGTAGCGAGGAACAGTGCTATCTGTCCGAGTCAGATACATGCTGATTTCTGAGAACAGTCCCAGAACTTTGCTGCCGTACCTCATCAATAAGCTGACAAACTAGCTACTGTATGGCCATTCAAACACCTTGCACTGGGCAGCTAGCTGGAGCAAGTTTGCTCAACTGAGCGAGCAGGATATGCCGTAGTAGCCAGTACGTCATAGCTACCAAGAGAGGAGCGATTATCGGAATTAGTGTTAGGCGGATGAACAAAAACTAGATTTTTTTTCCACGATTAGGTCCTCGTCCTACAAGACAGAACGGTTGAGGGACGAGCTTCACGTAGTAGTGACGCCGCCTGACGTGAGACAGTGATGTGACTTCTACAAACACTCACCGCTGCCAGGTTGCCAACCTGCGTCCAGAAGATATAGTTGGGGAACTGCTGCAACCCTTTGGCCCCGACAATCAAACGCTGGTAGAGGAATCCACAAATGAGGTACACTGACAAGAGGACGAACCCACTGGGACAGAGGAATGAATAAACATTTTAAAAAGGTGTCGAATCCCCAGTTGGAAACCCATCCCATTAATTGACACATGAACAAACAGAACAGTGATAATTATTCTGGTGTTCTGCGGTGTTAAGCGTTGAGGAAATAAGAGACCATTATCATAATGAATACCAATAAATATGTAAATATGATCTGTTTTGCTTGGTCTTGTAGCTTTGTTTGCTGTGCGCAAATGACAAGTCCATTTCATAGGGTATTGAGTATTTGTTGGAAAGAGAAATGGAGAGCTTTGGTTGCTACCCTGCGTGCCAGCCAGCGGGTTGGGGATAAGTCTGAGTATTTCTGTAGTCACCGGAATGTGTGTAATCAGGAAGGATGCATAATCTTAGTACTAACATGATGAGTATTATGGAGCCTGCACTGAGCTGGGATGGCAGAGCGGGACAGACCGCACTGGAGTCTAGTTCAAACAGATAGAAACAGTCCCTGTCCCTCTCCCTCTCCTCCAACACCACTTCCAGCTTCCCCTAAGAGACACATGGGGAGAGAGAGAGAGAGAAAGAGAGAGGTTTGAGCAAAAGGGAGGACGATAGGAGGGGATGTAGAGAGGTGTGCGTCAATGTGTGACAGGAAGAGAGGCATGTCAAATCACCACACCACAGTGATCCAAACCCTCCCTTCCCTCTCTCACCATTTCCACTCCTCTGTTGCAGGAGATCATGACGATGGCTTTCCTCATCTCCTTGGAACAGTGGCCGTCATACTTGGTGCCGTTGCTGTAGATCAACATCACCCAGTCACCTGTAGGGGGTGATGGGTAGCAGAGAGCGAGAGAGAAAGAGTGAGAGAGAGAGAGAGATGGAAGGGGAGAGAGAAAGGGCATCACTATATCTGGTCATGCTAGAGCTGACTTACAGAGATACTATAATATACCGTAACACACTGATAATACCGGCACATGACTTTCTCAAAGGAAAAGATAAAGAACCGGACATTCTTACTTCCTCCGATAGCCTGTGTTGCAGTGTACAGGCCAAGCACTGTCTCACTTTCTTTTTCCGTATGGTCGATCTGAACGAGTCCCGCTCCTACCGTTTTCCCCGCATCCCCACACACCTGGAACTGGTACGTGTAGCTCTCCTTGCCGCTTGTCGTCGCCACAGAGAAACTGTAACCAAGGGAACCGTGGGAAAAAAACTGTGGTAACGTTACCTTGTATAAGTGTTACGTGTGACGTTACATGAGTGATGTAGACTAAAATGAACAATCTCTGGAAAATTAAAACTAAGGGAGTTTCCAAGCTTAATGTGGCCTCCTGACTGCTGAACAATAACCTTTTTATACCATCATGCAAAGCTAATTTCTGTGACAGCTGACAAAGTATAATTTCACCTCCCCAAGCAATGGACGTCAGTGTGTGTGGTCTTACTTTTTGCTGATAACCCTTGCTTTGATACCCCTCACCTGGTAAAGCAATAGGATGTACCACGGATATTTTTATGTTTTCCAGTTCTAAAACGGTCATTCCTTACGTCTTGTTAGTGAGCGGTTCTAGAAGAATGAGGACCTTCCGTTCTGCCGGGGACTCAGAGAACAGCTTACACCTCTTGGTGTCGTCACTGGCCTGGCTTCCACACACCAACAGGACCAGCTGAACAGCCAGAACTAACAGCCGCCCAGACGTCGCTGTGTGTGGGGTGGACATGGACACCTGTGGAAAATATATAATGGAAAACGATTAAAATACTATACTTTGTAAGGCTTATTTGGTCTGTTTCACTGCATGACTGATTCATTGCCTAACCAATTCATTTGGACACAATGACACGGATAAAAAGCAGTAAACGAGTGCTGCTCTTTTAACGCTGTAGTAGGACTACTGAGAAAAAACACCTGCCTTGTGATATTTACAATGATTGTACAAAACATTAGGAACACGCACTCTTTCCATTACATACTGACCAGGTGAAAGCTATGATCCCTTATTGATGTCACCTGTTAAATCCACTTCAATTAATATAGATGAAGTGGATAAGACCGGTTAAAGAAGGATTTTTAAGCACATTTTATTTTATTTCACCTTTATTTAACCAGGTAGGCTAGTTGAGAACAAGTTCTCATTTGCAACTGCGACCTGACCAAGATAAACGCATAGCAGTGTGAACAGACAACAACACAGAGTAAACAATTAACAAGTCAATAACACAGTAGAAAAGAGAGTCTATATACATTGTGTGCAAAAGGCATGAGGGGTAGGCGAATAATTACAATTTTGCAGATTAACACTGGAGTGATAAATGATCAGATGGTCATGTACAGGTAGAGATATTGGTGTGCAAAAGAGCAGAAAAGTAAATAAATATAAACAGTATGGGGAAGATGGATTGTATGTGTGCGCCATTCAGATTGTATGTGTGCGCCATTCAGATTGTATGTGTGCGCCATTCAGATTGTATGTGTGCGCCATTCAGATTGTATGTGTGCGCCATTCAGAGAGTAAATGGGCAAGACAAAAGATTTAAGTGCCTTTGAAGGAGGTATGGTAGTAGGTGCCCAGGCGCAACAGTTTGAGTGTCAACAACTGCAACGCTGCTGGCTTTTTCCAAGCTCAACAGTTTCCTGTGTGTATCATGAATGGTCCATCACCCAAAAGGACATCCAGCCAACTTGACACAACTGCGGGAAGCATTAAAGTCAACATGGGCCAGCATCCCTGTGGAAAGCTTTCGAGTCCATGCCCCAAAGAATTGAGGCTGTTCTGAGGGGAAAGCAGGGTGCAACTCAATATTAGGAAGGTGTTCCTAATGTTTTGTACACTGTCACCATTTCTGTGATTCCCAAGGCATGAGATACATATCAGACAAAACTCTGCTACAACAGCGAGTCAGACCATATGAAAGTAAAATTACGCGGCAAAGCGGTTTACAAGAGAACTCGGAAAAATACGAGGTCAAATCATGACGTCACTGATTTATAGCTCGGAAAGTCGGAGCTCTAGAGGCCCGCGTTGGAATTAGGAGTAGGACTTTTTTTTTAATGATCGGAGGTCGTTTCTTCGAGTTTCCTATGGTCTTTTAACCTTTAACTAGGCAAGTCAGTTAAGAACAAATTCTTATTTTCAATGACGACCTAGGAACAGTGGGTTTAACTGCCTGTTCAAGGGCAGAACGACAGATTTGTACCATGTCAGCTCGGGGATATGAACTTGCAACCTTTCGGTTACTAGTCCAACGCTCACTAGGCTACGCTGCCGAGATTTCTGAGGGCAGTTATTTTGTACGCGGCATAACATCTGTTTGCAGAAGGAAATTAAACTATCCCGCCATCTTGACTTACACACCCCTGACCTAAGGTGCATTCAGGATGGTTGCTGCAACGTTCCGTGAGCGCTCAAGGCAAAACTGTCGAACATTAATTGAACGTTCAATTCAAAACAGTTTCAGAAACGAGCTTGACATGAACACCGTGGTAGATGTATGTCATTGCGAAATAGGTAAGGCCGTAATTAACAAAGCAGCTGTCATGCAACTTTTGAAACGTTGTAGAACGTTACGCATCCTGAATAGCCCCCTAGCCTCGGCTGATACTGTAACACAAACAACTTTTAGACATACCTTCATTCTGAAAAGATGTAGCCAGCTATTCCGTTAGCGTAGCCAATGAATAGTGTAGGTTGAAGTGGCTACAATCTAGCTGGTCTGGTCAAGTAGCTAGCAAAAGCAAGCTAAGCTAGCTAAATGGCACACCGTGTCCCCTGTTTTGTCATGCAAATGAAACAGACTAACACCTGGTAATCAATTTCGTGTTCGAAAAAAACCATGTTCGTTAACAGTCCGCTATAAAATGTACTTTAATACCAACTATTTATGCTATAAAATCATTATACAGCGTCTAGTGTGAATTTATGTCAGATGCGGAAGTGGAATTAAACAAGGAAACGCATTTGACTGTAGCAAAGATTTAACTAAATCAAGACACACCACAAGCTTGTCGTTTCCAATGGTATCAAATGAGTCGTAGAGGGCAGAGCTAAGCACGTGCTAGCGATATCCTATTGGCGCGTTCTAGTATACATCTGCATATTTACGTTAGGGCACGCCTACTCTGTGAAGTGTGTGCAATAACTAAATTCTCATTTGCACTCCTAAACAGCGCGATTACGTAGGGTGAAGTATACAAAACTTAGTCCATTCTGTTCATAACACATTCTAGTTTTGGGAACAGAAAAATCTATTGAGATCAAATGTTTAATTGATGATAATATTGGCAGGATCTCGGCAAAAATCCATATCGTTCCATCTTCTCCCAGTGGGCTTCCTCTCGGATTTTTCACATTTACACAGCCAGTGAAATAACTGTCTCATTGTTCTAACCATTCAATTCATGGGGCATTATTGGCATGGGAAACATTTATTTTAATTTTTTATCAACAACAAATCAATACATGAAGTACATGTGGGAACACAAGTATATATAAATAATATCCAATAGACAATTGAGCTGGGGGCGGGGCTAGAGGGTACAATATCACATTACACAAGGACAAGCATACACTTATAATTCTAACAGCTTTTTTGTTAGTAGAGTATTTCATTGTCTTAAAATACAGTTCAGTTTCTTTTTGTAAGGTAAGAAAATGTGGTGTTTTGTTTTGTAAATACATTAAAATGTTTCAGGTTATTTTATTTCTATCGTAGGTAAAGAATCCAAGCAGTACATCTCTCCACAATAGTGTAAGCTCTTCATAAATGTGTTCAAATATAAATCTACTGATGTCTTGCCACAGTTTTCTTACATGAATACAATGCCAAAAAAGATGCAACACTGTTTCTGGGTGGTCATTACAAAAGGAACAATTTGAGTTGATGTTTTCCTTAAACTTCTTCATATAGTGGTTGGCAGGATAATATTTATGAATAATTTTAAAGGAAACTTCCTTAATTTTGTTAACAAGTAGGTATGTGTGTGGCAACATCCAAACTTTTTCCCAACAGATATTATCAATAAATCCATTCCAATAAGGCATGACATAAGGTATAGATACAACATCCTGCTGAAACAAGGATCTTATCGCTCTGTTGTTGAATGGACCAAAAGAGAAAAATATTTCCTACTGATGAGTCAACAGGGTCAATGGAAGGTAGGCTCTGAGGGTCAGGTCTTGACACGTTCCTGAATAATAAAGCAACTACTGAGGGAATGGCTTCTAAAACAATTGCAAAATCTTTAGGTGTTACAGGGACCTTATAAAGGTTATAAATGATACATTCCTTATAACTAAGTAAAAGACCCTCTGCATTTACCAGTTGGCTCACCAATAGGATATTATTTCAGAAACCAATATTCTAAAAACAAAAGTATTTTTATACAATATATCATGATTATTCCATATATAATATCTGTGTGAAGAAAAATGATATATATAAATTAAGGACCATGACAAGAAAACCTGCCGATGAAAAGCAGAAAGTTTCACTGGAACTTTGTCAATATTATAATCGCAAACCAACATGAAGTTAAGTCCACCAAAAGTAGAGAAGACATGATGAGGAATACAATTCCACATAGAAGTGGGTCTTCTTAGGAATTGTTTTATCCAATTGATCTTAAAAGTATTATTTAAGGTAGTAACGTCTAGAAAATTCAGCCCACCATTCTCATAAGTGTTCATTACAACAGTTTTCCTAATGTAATGGTACGGTTTCTCCACAGAAAGTTGAAAAGCATCTGGTCTATCTCCTTGCTTATTTTACCATCACGATATAAAGATAGAGCACCATATGTTAGTCTAGAGATACCTTCAGCCTTGCTTATTAGGACTTTTTCTTCCTTTTAAAGATAAGTCCCTCTGTAGCCATTGATTTAGCTTCTTCTGTTTTTTTAATAAGAGAGTTCAAATTTAGTAAGCCTCTAGACTTCTGATCCTTTGTAATGGTTATGCGTAAATATGTAAGTTCTTCTTTTACTGAAATACCATAATATAAAGGTGTCACACAATCTTTGACAGCCATGAGTTCACATTTATTCATGTTAAAATATAGACCAGATGCTTTGGAAAAGGATTGCATCACATTGATCGATATGGGAATTTGGTTAGCGTCTTTCAGAAAAAGTGTAGTATGTAGTATCGTCAGCCTACTGGCTTATAATAATTTCTTTACCAGCTATGGAAATACCTTGTACAGGACTATTGTTTAAAGAATTTGTAAGAAGTTGGGTGATTAATAAAAACAGGTACGGAGAGATAGGACAACCTTGCCTAATTCCTCTCTTTAACTCAAATCTCGGTGAGGTGCCCTTATTTCAATTTGATAGTGCTGTTACCATTTGTATAGAGAGTCTTAATAGACTTACAGATAAAAATCCCCAAAGTCAAGTCGTTCAAGGGAGTGGAAGATGAACTGATGCTCTGTGTCAAATGCTTTATAAAAATCTAAAAAATAATATGAAACTATCCTCAGTTATTAGGTCTGAGTAGTCAAGTATGTCTAATACTAGTCTGACATTGTTATAAATATGTCTGTTCCTCATAAAGCCAGACTGTGTTTCATCAATGATTGCATCCAGGACTTATTTAATTATTTTTGCAATTAGGCTAATATCTTATAGTCATTACTAAGAAGACAAATTGGACGACAGTTATCGATGAGCAGCATTTCTTTTTTAGGCTCAGTGTTATTACCACCTGACTCGTTGTAGGAGGGAGAACATTGTTTTTAATACTCTCTGAACACACTTCAAATAGGAAGGGAGCTACTTGTTCAGAAAATCATTTGTAAAATTCTGATGTAATTCCATCAACACCTGGTGATTTATTGTTCTTTAGATGTTTGATAGACTCTATAATCTCTTCAACTTTGATGGGTTCATCACACTGTTTAGATTCTAGATCACCGATAGTGAACATTATTCAGTGAGTTAAAAAAACATATCTGTGAATTCCTGACAGTACGTAGAGCAATACAATTTTCAGTAAAAATTGCTACAGTATTTAGCGATACATTTTTGGTAATCTGTATTAACACCATCAATGTTTAACTTATGGATAGTGTTATTTGTAGAGTGAAATTTCACAAGTCTAAAGAAATAGGATGAATTCTGTTCTCCCTCCTCAATCCATTTTCCCAAGATCTAATAAAGGCTCCTTCTGCTTTTAATCTATATATATTATCCAGTTTATTTTGTAACTCAATCAGTTCCATCTTGTCCTCCCCGAGAGGCTGGCTGGGGACCTCTGAGAAAGGAAAGTTATCTTAATGATCACAATTTCCTCCTCAGCTCTTCTGGTCTCAGCAAGATTACTACCATATTTTCTAAGGTATTTGGACACCTCAAATTTAAACAGCTCCCAGTTCTTTTTTTATTATTATTTTTTTACCCCCTTTTCTCCCCAATTTCATGGTATCCAATTGTTTTAGTGGCTACTATCTTGTCTCATCGCTACAACTCCCGTACGGGCTCGGGAGAGACGAAGGTTGAAAGTCATGCGTCCTCCGATACACAACCCAACCAGCCGCACTGCTTCTTAACACAGCGCCCTCCAACCCGGAAGCCAGCCGCACCAATGTGTCGGAGGAAACACCATGCATCTGGCAACCTTGGTTAGCGCGCACTGCACCCGGCCCGCCACAGGAGTCGCTGGTGCGCGATGAGACAAGGACAAGGATTTCCCTACCAGCCAAACCCTCCCTAACCCGGATGACGCTAGGCCAATTGTGCGTCGCCCCCACGGACCTCCCGGTCGTGGCCGGTTACGACAGAGCCTGGGCGAGAACCCAGAGTCTCTGGTGGCGCAGCAGTACAGCGCCCTTAACCACTGCGCCACCCGGGAGGCAGCTCCCAGTTCTTGAAATAAGATTTTTCTTCACAAGCCCTTTCCCAAAAGTGTGAAAGCAGATCTTTAACCTCAAACTTAACTATATCATTATTTAATAACGAGCTATTTAGCTTCCAGTAGGATGCTCTACCAAGGTTAGTATCAGGGGTAAATATTTTGATATCAGTGTAAATGGCCCTATGGTCTCTGAGGGGAGTAGTACAAATATTTCTAGTAACACACTCACTATCAATACATTTGGATATAAGCCAAAAATCTATTCTGGATTGTCTGGAACCTGTTTTGTTACGCCAAGTGAATGATCTGTCGGCCGGAAACCTCTCTCTCCGTATATCAGTAAGATCAAATTTTCCATAAAAATAATTAAACCCAAATTCTGATTGGTTGGCCTACCTGGGAGCCATCTATCAGTTGAATTATCTATAGTAATGTTAAGGTCCCCTCCTATCAATAATAACAAATTCAGAAATTTAGATAACCAATGAAGTATATGTTTCTCTATAGATCCAAGCAACTCATCATTCTCATGTTTGGTGTTGTACCCGTAGAGGTTTACAGTAATGAGTGTAATGTCATTGTAACTGATCACAAGACAAATAAAGTGACCAAAGGGGTCACATTCCGAGTGTAGAATATTACCACCAAAAGGTATTTTTCATTGTAGTGACACCAGCGGAGTGTTCAGATCCATGGGAAAGCCAAATATCGTTGCCCCACTGCGTCCTCCAGAAGTTGGCATCAGCCGAAATCGAGTGAGACTCTTGAAAAAAGCAGAAATCTGTTTGAAACTGTTTAGCAAATAAAAATAAGGCCTTGCGCTTCACATTGTTTCATAACCCCCTAGCATTAAGAGAAACTATAGACAAAGACAAAACAACAAAGATTATATAAAACCATAAACTGTAGTAGGATGATAAATAAAAAACAAAATAATAATTTAAATAAAAGGGTACCTACTAATTTAGCGCATGTGAAAACTGATCATTAAAAAAATGAATAAAAAATGTTACATGTTCCTAAGACATTTTTCACTTGGAAATAAGTATTAATAACTAAATAGAACAATAACTGTGTAAAGTCAGAGCAGACCTGTATGCCCTTTAAAACAGTATCTTAGTTACTGTATACATACAAAATAAATACAACTTTCAGTCTTCTTCGTAAGTTACTAAACAAAATAGGCCTTCTGGCCATACAAGAACAAGCTAATACAAATAGTCACCTGATGCTTGTTAGGTAACGTCAATCAATACAAGGAAAATGAGAATATCATGGCCGAAACCATCAATCTGTTCCTCCTGGTGAGATTCTAGGGAGGAATATGGATTTCTGAACCGTTGATGAAGCCTCGTCCTCTGATGAAGTAAGCAGCCTTTCCCTCATTTCGTGCTATCTTGATCATTGGCCACAACTTGTTCCTTCTTTCTATGTCCTCTGGGCTGAGATGCTCGGCGAAACACATACCATGGCTCTGAAGGAAGGAGTTCTTCCTAGCAGCTTTCCAGACAGCATCCTTGTAGAATCTGGCAGTGAAGAGGATGATGATACCCCTTGGTCTTGAATCGTTTTGCTGTTGCTTCTTGCCGAGGCGATGCACAACGTCGATGGCATCACCAACTTTGTTCTTCTCTGCAGGCATAACTTCTTGGCAGATGCGGATAGCCACTCCTCACACATCTTCATTCTCCACCTCTGGCAAGCCGTAGAGTCTCAGGTTCCATCTTCATTCTCCACCTCTGGCAAGCCATAGAGTCTCAGGTTCCATCTTCATTCTCCACCTCTCAGGCATCTTCATTCTAGAGTCTCAGGTTCCATCTTCATTCTCCACCTCTGGCAAGCCATAGAGTCTCAGGTTCCATCTTCATTCTCCACCTCTGGCAAGCCATAGAGTCTCAGGTTCCATCTTCATTCTCCACCTCTGGCAAGCCGTAGAGTCTCAGGTTCCATCTTCATTCTCCACCTCTGGCAAGCCGTAGAGTCTCAGGTTCCATCTTCATTCTCCACCTCTGGCAAGCCGTAGAGTCTCAGGTTCCTGCTTCATTCTCCACTTCTGGCAAGCCGTAGAGTCTCAGGTTCCATCTTCTTGTGTATTGTTCCAGATCAGTGAGACGTCTATGGTAGACATTGTTATTCTTTTCTACACTTTTTTCAACTTTTTTCACTCTCGTTTTCACATCCTTGATTTCACCACATGCAAACTCCAGTCTTTTTCAAGCCTTCGATAACCATGGTGTTTGCGCCTACCATTTTCTCAATGGCATCAGACCTGGAGTTGATGAGTAAGGAGAGGGTAGCCACGATGTCAGAGTTCATGTTGGGTTTTTTGGAGGGTGGAGGTTTGCATGGAGTAACCGGTAAACGGGAATTCGTCATCTTCAACAGCATGATATTATCCATTGGCCAAGTGTAGTTATGGCAGTTGTCTATAAGCACGTTTCTCTTGTTGATTAGCAATAGAACGGCTAACTTCTTCCTTTCTTTTTTTGTCACGATTTCACATGGACATGCCAAAATAAATGATCCAATTCTTATTCCAGTCACAGGAAAGTTTGTATATCTTGAACAAATAAAAACAGTAATAGTAGTGACTGTACATTTTTATTTTATTTTTACAATCTTTCTGAAGTCTGGTGCGGAGCTCTGTAAAAAAGCGTCTGTTCAAGCCGCCATCTTGGCCTCCTTCGGCATGGGAAACATAAGTTAACATTGCCAAAGCAAGTGACTGTAGTTATAACGAGCGGAACTAGTTGATTCTTCACTACCCTGTTCTTCATCGATTAAGTTTAACAGCGGTTGGCATCCAATAAATGTTGCATTACCGCCATCTACTAGACTGGAGTATAAACTCCTTTATACTTTGCCTGGGAAAAAAAATAAAAATACCCTACCATCTAACATTAAACTCACAAAAAAAAGTACTACATTTTTTTTCTAAAAATTCCATTCTCCACTATTTAAATATATTTAGTCCTACTTCAAGCCAACAGCCTGAAAGGATGGGACACCAACACTTAACACACCCTGTAACTATTCTGACATCAAACCTTGCACACCCAAATAGCTCTCTGCAGCTGCCACCACAACCTCAATTTTCTGCGATTTACATTCCATCCCTGCAAGTACAGTTGATAACAATTGCTATAAAATCACCAACATCCAATCTTACTGAAACATATCACTTGTTGGTTTATCCCTCTGTACAGGTACAGATCTTCTACTCAGAACCACTCCTCTTAGGATCCCTCCCACTTGACCCATCTTCCTCTACAGTACTTTCTTCACTGCCTCAGCATATAACAACTTCTGCACTACTCTAACCCTGGAAACCTCAACCTGCCTCTACCGCACGGGGCATTTCTGATTCCCAGCCCCATGGGCACCCCTACAATTAACACATACCACTATTTTCCCCAATGTTACACATTCCTTTGTCTCATGCCCTTCTGCACTCTTCTCACACCTAGGAACCTTCCTCCTACACAATGTTGCCACATGCCCATAAGCTTGATACCTGTAACAACGTAATGTATTTCAAATAAAAGCTCGTACAGGATAACTTATATATCCTAACGTCACTTTGTCGGGCAAAGACTCAACATCAAAACAAAATAAGTTTACACCATTTTTAACTGACTCAAGCTCACCATCTTCCTCCCTCCCTCTCTTAGACCTCCTCTACCTCTCTTTTTCCCTCCATTCCTCCTCTGTATTCCAAGTATAAGTCTCCTTACGGTGACGCAATCTCAATCGCACTCCACACTGCCCTTTCCCACCTGGACAAAAGGAACACCTATGTGAGAATACTGTTCATGACTACATCTCAGCGTTCAACACCATAGGGCCCACAAAGCTCATCACTAAGCCAAGTACCCTGGGACTAAACACCTCTCTCTGCAACTGGATCCTGGAGTTCCTGACAGGCCACCCCCAGGTGGTAAGGGTAGGCAACAACACATCTGCCACACTGATCCTCAACACAGAGGCCCCTTAGGGGTGCGTGCTTAGGCCCCTCCTGTACTCCCTGTGCACCCACGACTGCGTGGCCAAGCACGACTCCAACACCATCATTAAGTTTGCTGACGACACAACAGTAGACCTGATCACCAACAATGATGAGACAGCCTATAGGGAGGAGGTCAGAGGCCTGGCAGTGTGATGCCAGGACAACAACCTCTTCCTCAATGTGAGCAAGACAAAGGAGATGATCATGTATTACAGGAAATATCGACGGGGCTGTAGTGGAACGTGTTGAGAGTTTCAAGTTCCTTGGTGTCCACATCACCAACACACTATCATGGTCCAAACACACCAAGGCAGTCATGAAGAGGGCACGACAACACCTTTTCCCCCTCAGGAGACTGAAAAGATTTGGCATGGGACCCAGATCCATCCAGGACCTATATACTAGGCGGTGTCAGAGGAAGGCAGAAAAAAATTGTCAAAGACTCCAGCCACCCAAGTCAGACTGTTCTCTCTGCTACCGCACAGCAAGCAGTAGCAGAGCGCCAAGTCTAGGTCCAAAAGGCTTCTACCCCCAAGCCATAAAACTGCTGAACAATTAATCAAAGGCCACCTGGACTATTTACATTGACCCCATTTGTTTTTACACTGCTGCTACTAGCTGTCTATTATCTGTGCATTGTCACTTTACCCCAACCTACATGTGGAAACTATCTTGACTAACTGTACCCCTGCACATTGACTCGGTACTGGTACCCCCTGTATATAGCCTCGTTATTGTTGTGTACTTTTATTGTCCTACTTTTACTGAAGTTAATTTAGTAAATATTTTCTAAGCTCTATTTCTTGAACTGCATTGTTGGTTAAGGGCTTTTAAGTAAGCATTTCGCGGTAAGGTAACAGCTGTTGTATTCGGCCCATGTGACAAATAACATTTGATTTGATAATACTACACGTCTGACATACATCTTGTTCTTGCCTTGTACGCCATTTAACTGTCTGTAACAATCTCTGAACATGCAGCACAAACCCCTCTGGATGTAGCACTCAACAGTGCCTCCCGCTTGTAAAGCAGTTGTTTTGTCTTGATGTTCCTCTTTATCAAAGCTACCGCAACGCTTTTCCATTTCAAACAAGCGCGCTCTCTTTCTCCCGATTCCTTGTTTCGCTTGCTGTGAAACAGCACAGTAGTGGTCATGTTGCTCCCTTGACGGCTTCACAACCCTGTCAGCTGATTTGGGAATTTGTAGTTGGGAAGTGCTTGGTAAGGGTGGCAAGAACGAACGAACATCACACAGTAAGTGATGTTCTGAATTGAAACCCTCGCCATTCTCTCGTGTTTTCCCATGACTTTAGCCAGTGTAAATCAGTGAAACGACATTGATGGCTTCAGCAATGCACAGCTTCAAATCAAATCACTTTGTATTTGTCAAATGCGCCGAATACAAAAGGTGTAGACCTTACAGTGAAATGCTTACTTACAAGCCCTTCACCAACAATGCAGTTTTAAGAAGAATAGATGTTAAGTAAAAAATAGATAAGTAAAAAATAAAAGTAGCAAATAATTAAAGCGCAGCAGTAAAATAACAATAGCGAGGCGATATAAAGGGGGCACTTGCACAGAGTCAATGTGGGGGGCACCGATTAGTCGAGGTAATTGAGGTAATATTTACATGTAGGTAGAGTTAAAGTGACCAAGCATAGATAATAAACAGAGTAGCAGAAGCTTAAAAGATGATATAGGTTTAGGATGATATAGTTGATATAGGATCTAAAATACAATAAGGCTGTCTGTCTGTATTTATAAATAATATGTTTAAGGCCTGAATGGACCAGTCATGTGCATCATCACACAGATCAGAGGTCTGATACCATACACACAGTTTAAAACAGGAGAGATGTTTGATGTAGGGGGAAGTCACATGGATGTCTACCATGGCTGAATGTGTCACTAAATTCATCATGATGACCATTCTTCCCACTCTTCAGAGGAACCTCAACTCAGCTGACAGTGAAATAACTACATCAAGCTCACAATGATATAGACAAAAGTATGTTCCAGGATCAACAATGTTTCTTCACTGATCACTGTGTGGAGTGGTGATGGTGATATAGACCAAACCTGTTTTCTCTGTCTGATTGTCACTAACCTAATTGGCATCCTCCTTCATGCATTTACATGAAAGGATTAGAGGTAGCCCACCACTTCATTTATTGGTTTAAACAGAGTGCATGCACTCCAGGTATGTTTGATCTTGGGATGAGGGTACAAAAGGATTATCTACAGGTGGAACGGACAGATGTGAAAATACAGTTTCTTCTCCAGAAATATTTTTCAACAGACTCGATGATTAGTTTCTTTCCCCCAATTTTTTTTTCATCATTCAATTGCCATTGATTGCTGTCTCCCATCCTGAGGGGGTGTAGCTTCCCTCCACTCTGACACCCCACCCTCATTGAACCCCAGGCCTGAAAATACTAGAGGAAAGGAGCATTACAATACATCTATCTGACACGTTATCTTATGGATTTACATGATTTAGTGATCTTATAGATTCCAGTAATTCCTCATGGTTAATAAAAATACTCTGTTTACATACTTAAATCATTGGTATTTGTAATGACTCGGGCTCCAAGGTTTCCTAATTAGGTCACGTGGTCAGGGTAAACTCCTGGCCCTAGCAGCGCTGACAGTACAGCTGACATATATATAAGTCCTTCTTCCTTTTCTGTCATTGCCCAATCCTGTTACTGTGATCTGAAGAACTAGCTTTCCTTTCCCAATTTACTACTTCTCCAGGAATTGTTAGGGAAGTTTTTATAAGCCTGCTGTCGGCTGTGTTGGTGGTTTGTTTGCTGAATCACTGTGTGAGTGTGTTCTCACTCCTCTTTGCCTCCCCTCCCCCTTCCTTGATTCTAGAATCTACAACCCTTACCTGCCTTAAGTGTGCTATGCAGACACACCCGGAAATCCTGCATCAACCAATCACAGACAAGGGAGAGACACCCAGGAGGTGTACTTCCTGTATTTGGTGAGAGAGGAATGGAGCAGGAGAGTGAGAGAGTGAGAGAGAGATAGTGATAGTGAGTCAGCGAGCTTTATCTCGGGGTCAACAGTAACTGATCACGTCAGTGTTGGAGGAAGGAGAACAGATTGATTTGTGAGATACAGTCCGCAGCCTTTCATTTGCTTTGTCCAGATTCCTCTGTTCATTAACAGCGGCTGTGATGACAAGACAGAGACAAAAAGAGGAGGGGGAAGGTAAGTGTCAATCTGTTCAGACTTGTTTGGGAATTTGAGCAGGGAAGGAGGGAGGAGGGAGGAGGGGTGAAACAGCAAGAGGGAGAAGAGCAGAGGGGAGAGGTTGACAGACAGACCAAGAAGGAAACAGATGCGGAGAGAGACAGAGGGTCAGGATTGGATTAAAGTTGAAATAGAACTTTGTTCGCCATTCTGAACCCCCCCCAGCAGATCTGGAGAGGAAGGAGGATTGCTTGTGTTGTGCAATCGTTGTTAGTTCACACTACTGAACTAATTGAGAGCTGCAGAGAGAAGGGAGACTGGACATCTCTAGTGTACTAAACTCAGGTGAGTCCCTCAGATCTCTTTACTGTGTTTCTCTACTGATCTACCAGTCATTCTACAGTTCTAACATTGATTCATGGCTAATATGTCTAGTGGTTTATGTGTTACATGTGTTTTCATTGTGTGTAAGAGAGTCCTGTTTTAGGGTTAGTTGGTGTGTTGAGCGATGTTATGTGGACAGTGCTATGCAGACGTGTGCTGAGCGTTGTTATGTGGACTGTGCTATGCAGACGTGTGCTGAGCGTTGTTATGTGGACTGTGCTATGCAGACGTGTGCTGAGCGTTGTTATGTGGACAGTGCTATGCAGACGTGTGCTGAGCGTTGTTATGTGGACTGTGCTATGCAGACGTGTGCTGAGCGTTGTTATGTGGACTGTGCTATGCAGACGTGTGCTGAGCGTTGTTATGTGGACTGTGCTATGCAGACGTGTGCTGAGCGTTGTTATGTGGACAGTGCTATGCAGACGTGTGCTGAGCGTTGTTATGTGGACTGTGCTATGCAGACGTGTGCAGACGTGTGCTGAGCGTTGTTATGGACTGTGATGCAGACGTGTGCTGAGCGTTGTTATGTGGACAGTGCTATGCAGACGTGTGCTGAGCGTTGTTATGTGGACTGTGCTATGCAGACGTGTGCTGAGCGTTGTTATGTGGACAGTGCTATGCAGACGTGTGCTGAGCGTTGTTATGTGGACTGTGCTATGCAGACGTGTGCTGAGCGTTGTTATGTGGACTGTGCTATGCAGACGTGTGCTGCGTTGTTATGTGGCTGTGCTATTGTTATGTGGACTGTGCTATGCAGACGTGTGCTGAGCGTTGTTATGTGGACTGTGCTATGCAGACGTGTGCTGAGCGTTGTTATGTGGACAGTGCTATGCAGACGTGTGCTGAGCGTTGTTATGTGGACTGTGCTATGCAGACGTGTGCTGAGCGTTGTTATGTGGACTGTGCTATGCAGACGTGTGCTGTGCTGTGTTCAGTAAATCAGTGTTCCCAGGTGTCACATAATCTGCTAGGCTGTTTCTGTCATTATCTACAACACTTTACTGTTGGCTCTATTGTTGTATATATACTTGGTGCTTATTAAAGGGAACAGATCGTTTTTGAGTGGATTTTCCCTTTAAATGAACTCAAGCAGTTAGCAGTAGAATCCATTAAGTTAAAGTGTATTGAATTACAGGGTTGGCTTTTGTGGGTTGGCTATTAATTGTTGTCTGACTATAGGTTGTGATGCTGTGGTCTCAAACTGATCGCATAAACACATTGTTGCCTGTGATTCTTATCATCATAACACCTACAGTTATAACACATTGGACTTGTGTTGTATTATAGTTAGTATTTTCACCTTTTTGTAATTTACATTTGTTTTACTACCTATTTGAATAAATGAATAGTGAAGCATTGGTCAGGGCTGGTAAAGACACTATTCAGCTTCAGTGTTTGAGGACCACAATAGGCCTAATGCTGTTGTTAACCTTCCATTTTCATTGATCTCAACATTCGTTTATCTCCATTTAGTGATTGAAAGTGTTTCTACTTCAAGTGATTCTATTGGTTGTAGCAGTATCCTTGCAGAATGTCCAGATTGTGATGAATTATACATTAATGAATATTACCGTCTTTCAGGTTCTAAAAAAAGTATGTTACCATGGGGACCAAACGTCCCAGTCTGACTCCCTTTGATACATTTGATCCATCCAATCAAAGCGCTTCCTACCGGAACCCTCAGCCAATCAGCCAGATCTGCCGCGAAACAAGTCCCAGACCTGGAACTGTGGCCCGGACAGACAGAGAGAGGGAGAGGATCCGAGAGGAGGAATGGAGGAGAGAAAGAGAAATGGAGAGATTGAAGGACAAAACAAGAAATAGAAGAAAAGAGATGGAACCCGGACCAAGAGAGAGGAACAGAGAGAAGGAGTGTGCCCTCATATTCAGAGGAAGGGAGGAGGAAAGGGAATGGAGAGAGAGAGAAAGGGGGGGAGCGGGAGAGAGACGTGCCAATGGAAGACCTACTTCAAATCTGGAGATCAGGAACCACAGAGACATAGAAAAGGAGAGAAAGAAAGGAGACACGTTTCCTAGAATTATAAAACATAGCAAAGAGAGAGACAGAAGAATGAGTGCATTTGTGGAGGAAGATGTGGGGAAAGAAGGAATGAGACAATTGGAGAGATCGAAGGGAACAGAGATGGACGACTGGGAGAGAGAACGAGAGACAGCAGCAAAGATACAGCGGTATCGAGATGCAGAGTGGGACTTCCAAAGCCACAGAGAGAGGGAGAGGGAGAAGGAGAGAATCAGGGCACAGGAGGACAGAGAGAAGAATGGAGGAAAGCCCATGGAGGATAAGACCGTGAGACGGAGGGAGAGAGCGAGGGAAGCAGAGACAGATTTCAGAGAGAGGAGAAGAGAGAGGGATTCAAAGGGTAATGACCTATGGAGCAAAAGAGAGAGGTATATGGATGGAGAGAGAGAGAGGTATATGGATGGAGAGAGAGAGAGGTCAAAACTCTGGCAGGGAGAAAGAGAGGATGGAAGAAGAGAGGGAGATTCACAGAACTATTCGGATAGAGAGGGCAGGGGTGGAAGGAGGGAAGGAAATACCGAGGGACAGAGGGACACTAGGAGTGAGGGAGACAGTGATGGAGAGAAGAGGAACGAGAGAGTGAGAGATGACAACAGAAGAGAACTGAAACATCTGCACAGTAAAAGTGAGGGGGACACTGAGGGGAACGCAGCATGGGATAGAGTGAGGGAGAAAGAGAAGGAGAGACAGAAATGGAGAGGGGGTGAGATATACAGAAAGAGGGATGGAAGGAAAGATGCTTATAGACAGAGAGTTAGGGAAGGGGACAGGGATGGAAGGAGAGATGCTTATAGACAGAGAGTTGGGGAAGGGGACAGGGATGGAAAGAGTGACATGGAGAGATACAGAGAGAGGGACAGGAGAAAAGTGAGGGAAGTGGAGAGAGAGAGGGATGATGTGAGAGAAGGGGGCAGGCGAGAGGACAGACCAAGGGAAAGGAGGGACCTAGAGAAAGTGAGGGTGGGAACACAGCCCAATGTAACAGGAGAGAGAGGGAAGAGGATGGATGGAGAGAGATTCAGAGAGAGGGAGAGATATTCCAAGGGGGAGGATGAAGAGAGGAGGTGCAGGGAGAAGAGGGACAGAGAGACAGATCTCAAAAGGGAGGGAGGAGCAGACGGAGCTAGTCGTTCGCTGAGAGAGACAGATCTCAAAAGGGAGGGAGGAGCAGATGGAGCTAGTCGTTCGCTGAGAGAGACCGATCTCAAAAGGGAGGGAGGAGCAGACGGAGCTAGTCGTTCGCTGAGAGAGACAGATCCCAAAAGGGAGGGAGGAGCAGATGGAGCTAGTCGTTCGCTGAGAGAGACAGATCCCAAAAGGGAGGGAGGAGCAGATGGAGCTAGTCGTTCGCTGAGAGAGACAGATCCCAAAAGGGAGGGAGGAGCAGACGGAGCTAGTCGTTCGCTGAGAGAGACAGATCCCAAAAGGGAGGGAGGAGCAGACGGAGCTAGTCGTTCGCTGAGAGAGACAGATCCCAAAAGGGAGGGAGGAGCAGACGGAGCTAGTCGTTCGCTGAGAGAGACAGATCTCAAAAGGGAGGGAGGAGCAGACGCAGCTAGTCGTTCGCTGAGCGAGACAGCCCCAAGGGTGCCACCACGAGTCCAGAGCAGCGGAGAATGGAGCAGTGACATAGAGAGGGAAAGACAATGGAGAAGAGGAAGAGAAAGTCATGAAGAGAAGGAGTCAGAGGGAGAGAAGGATGTGGACAGGGGGCAGAGAGACTGTAGTGAAAGAGAGAGACCAGATAGAGTGAGGGGGAGAGAAGAAGGAAAGGAAGAGACGATACCAAAGCGCCCTGAGCAGAGGAGGATGTGGTTAGTACCACAGAAGGTCAGATATAACAAAGACTCCTCTTTAGAGGATGATGTTATAGAGCGAGAAAGAGATAGGCACACTAACAGATGGAGAGAGAGAAGTGAAGAAGAGGACAGATCCGTGGAACAAAGGACAGGCAGAGATAAAGAGAGGAAGACAGAGGGAGAAGGACAAGAGGACAGGTCGGTGGAACAAAGAAAGTCCATAGACGAAGAGAGAGAAGCTGAGAGGGAGGGAGGGAGGGAGAGGTATTTGGAGAGAGGGTTAAATGTAGATGAAGACGATGAGACAGAAGCCTGGAGGAGTTATAGCAGAGGAGAGGAACACCAGACTTACAGCGATGGAGAGAGAGAGGAACGCTGGCAGAGGGACAGGGAGACGGAGAGAGAGAATGTGACAGATAACACAGAAGGTGACAGAGAGGAAGAAGGAGGAAGTGATAGATATACACTCTTCGAGAGCGATGGAGGAAGTGATAGAGAGTGGGAAGGAGGGAGGGATAGAATCCCTTCCTCTGAGGACGGCTTTATCACTGTGTCCAGTGGTGGAGAAGAGGAGTTTGAGGACTGCAAGGAATTCTTGGAAGTTGGGGTTGCTATTCATGTTACCAAGCAACCTGTTAGCTTTCAGGGGAGCGAGGGAGAGATGAAGAGAGGTGGAGGGAGAAGACATGAAAGAGAGAGAGAAAGAACAGAAGAGAGGACAGAGCAAAAAGATGATGCAGTGGTGGGAGAGGTGAATGATGGAAAGGGGAAGAAACCACCCACCTATGTATTCTGTGTGATTGGACAAACACTGCCCAGGTCAAAACCCAATCAGACAGCAGTCTTGGGTGACATGGAATCAGAGCAGACCAATCAAAATCCTGGATATGGTCATAGGGACAGTGATGACATCACACACCTCCCTCATGAGAACCCTTCCAGAGATGGAGACCAAGGGGCAGAGGATGAGAGAAAAATAGTGAGGGATGAGATCCATGTGCCAAAGGAGGAGAGAACAGACACAGAAGAGAGCTCCATAGTGGACGTCAGTCACACCACCCTAGAACGAGAGAGCGGAGAACGACTGAAGGTCATGGAGGAGAACCCATACGCTGAGATAGAGCGAAGGAGGAACTCTGAGACTGAAAAACTCCTCAAAGAGTGGAGAGAAAGACATGAAGAGTACACAGAAACAAGAGAGAGGGACCCAACAGACAGGAGGAGGACAGAACCAGAGATAGGTCCATCTTCACATCCCAGTGGAGAATACCACCACCATGGGATCCCTGTAGTTGACCAAGCCACCTCTGACCAGGATGACCCTGGAGTGATGAGCCCAGAGGAAGCTGTGGCCACCCAAATCTGTATAAGGGGAGCCTGGAGCACAGAAGAGGAGGCCAAGCGCCACTCCCAGGCCTCACACATGAAGTGGGCCAAGAACGTATTGAGCGAGATCCTTGGCAGCTCGGAGGAACCAGCCCTCGGCAACCCCCAGCCAGAGTCACAGGGAGGTCAAGAGGTCAGCCAGACTACGAGAGGGACCGAGAGGGTAGAAGAGGAGCTAGAGGAAGAAAAGGATGAGACGCTAGAGGGGGGAGGAGCCTCACCCGTCTACGCCACGGTTCAGAAGAGGAAGAAGCGTGGGAGGAAGTCGGTGGAGGAGAGGCTGGCTGAATGGGAGGCAGAGCCAGGGAAGCTGGAGGATGAGAGAGGTACAGGGGAGAAACTAGCAGACGTGCATGCTGAGGCTTTCACAACTATGCTTGGTGATGGCAAACCCATAGACATGCATGCTGCCCTTACCCTACACAATACTCATGGTGACACACCTACAGACACACAGGGAGAGGAGGTGGAGGGTAACAATGTGTGTGCGGACAGACAAACAGACAGTCATATACATATCCAGGTAGAGATGGTGACAGAGGTTGAGGGTGAGATGGAGAAAGGGGTCGAAGTTGGGGACGAGGTTCATATACTGGATGCAGAGAAAGAAGCGAATTCCCAGAAAGAGGAAGATCTGTTTCTCTCTGTGAGCAACACCCTGTACAAACCAACCAGCTGCCCCAGCCTTATATACAACCCTGATTCAGAACAACCTATCACCACCATAGAGGAAAAGACAGAGGAAGAAGGGGAGAAAGAGAGGACTGTGGGAGAGGGGGAAGAGAATAGTGTGGTAGAGAGGAAGCAGGAAAGGAGCATAGAAGATGGGACCGAGGACAGGGGGAAAGTGGGAGAGGCGACTGAGGAAAGGAAAGTGGAAAGGGAGGAGGAGAAGAGGGTAGGAGGGGAAGAGGAGAGGATGAGGGAGGGCAAGGAAGAGAGTAAAAAAACGGGGGGAGGGGGGGTGAAGAGCACTTGTAGCTTCCAAGATTTGGGCACCGATGTTCGGTATAGGAGGCGGGGGTTCCGCAAGACAACAGAAAGAAGAAACGAGGAAGAAGAAGAAGGAAGAGGAGATGCGAGGGATCGCAGAACAAGAATCTTCCAGGCGTCAGGTGAGACAGACAGAAAGAGACGGAGGAATAAATCAAGAGAAAAGCAGCTCAACACCTCACACAGATTAACATTAGAACATCCTAATTATAATCTTAATACTCAACACCTCACACAGATTAACATTAGAACATCCTAATTATAATCCTCAACACACAGATTAACATTAGAACATCCTAATTATAATCTCAACACCACAGATTAAATCAACATTAGAACATCCTAATTATGATCTTAATACTCAACACCTCACACAGATTAACATTAGAACATCCTAATTATAATCTTAATACTCAACACCTCACACAGATTAACATTAGAACATCCTAATTATAATCTTAATACTCAACACCTCACACAGATTAACATTAGAACATCCTAATTATAATCTTAATACTCAACACCTCACACAGATTAACATTAGAACATCCTAATTATAATCTTAATACTCAACACCTCACACAGATTAACATTAGAACATCCTAATTATAATCTTAATACTCAACACCTCACACAGATTAACATTAGAACATCCTAATTATGATCTTATTACACAACTCATTTCATGATCATCTCAAATCATCTCATTTTGTCAACCTAACCAAACCTTTTAGAACGCCAGACAGTTATATAAACAAATGTTAATTATTAGTTATTGATACCCACATGAAAAAATACTATAGTATACTATTGTATAAATACTATATTATAAACCAGGTGTTTCGAGCCCTGAACGCTGATTGTCTGAAAGACGTGGTATAACAGACTGTCTAACACTGGTATGACAAAACAGTACTTTTACTGTTCTAATTACGTTGGTTACCAGTTTATAATAGCAATAAGGCACCTCGGGGGTTTGTGGTATATGGCCAATATACCACAGCTAAGGGCTGTATCCAGGCACTCCACGATGCGTCGTACATAAGAACAGCCCTTAGCCGTGGTATATTAGCCATATACCACTACCCATCGGGCCTATTTGCTTAAGTATTCGCTGTAGTGTTTTTGCAGAATACTGGAATATTTACGGTAGCATACTGTAGTATTTACAGTTAACTATAGTATAAATACTGTAGTAAAATAACTGTAGTATATACAAAAGTAATTCATGTAGTTGTAATATACTGTAGTATTTACTGGAGTGTTTTTGCTGACTGTAGTGTTTTTGTGGACATTACTGTAGTATTTACTATAGTATGTTACAACATTGTAATATTCTATAGTAAACTGTAGTATTTTTTTCATATGGGATCTCACAAAAATCTTAATGAGATCCAACCTCTGATGCTAACTAACCCAACCTTACCACAACTGTGGAATTCTGTTTTGCTGTTTAAATTTCCTTATCTTGAGGTGTGAATTTCATCATCAGTTCATTGAAGTGATTTTATGCGGATACTTACAAGAAACTGCCATCAGCTGAGTCACTGAAATGGGGGAAGGAGGTGGGGGAAATGGAGGATGACAGTGGAGGTGTGGACAGAGTGGCAATCCCAGAATCTCGCAATAAATAGGCAGGGTTAGACTGTCTGGAACCAGAACTCTTTCTTCCTCCATGACTCTTCTAGCCATTCTATCCCAGCTCTGTTGTCAGTTCAGTAGTTCTGTTTAGAGCACAGCACCTAGAGTGGAGCACAGCCAGGGGAGTTCTGCAAACAACCCAAAACAGATCGGGCTGATAGGCCATATTGGGCTGAGCTGTTCTCAGCCACAGTATATTACATTATTGGGTTATGTTGCTCTACCTCTCTGGACGACACTGGAACCAATATGTTCTGCTTCCAGATGAGGAGGAGGAGGAGGTGAGCTTCAACTGGGGAGACGTGGACCTGAGGTGAGTAAAAGATAGCAGGGGGAAGGAGAGGGCACATGTAATGTAGGTGCACTGGGCTACCACAGTGACTGTGTGTTTTTATTACATTGTCATATTTTATGGCCACCTGCCATGTATAGAGTCAGTCTTTTGATGTCATGCATGCAATAAGTACAGTTAGATCTGTTGCCTGCAATTGAACCCTAACTCTAGGCTGTGTTAGTTAGTGCCTGAGTTAAAATAGTAGAGATAAAATGTACCACACTACTTCTGTAGATGAAGTGGGAACGATTCCCTGACTTGACTCCTGTCTCTCACTCTGTCCAGGAATGTCACGGATACCATCAGAATGGCTAGGAGGAACTCCAAATTTTACAGTGAGTATCTCTGCTCTACCTCTACTGCACTACTTCTATGTGCTCTACTTCTACTGCACTACCTCCACTGCACTACCTCTACTGCACTACTTCTACTGCACTACTTCTACTGCACTACCTCTACTGCACTACCTCCACTGCACTACCTCTACTGCACTACTTCTACTGCACTACCTCTACTGCACTACCTCTACTGCACTACTTCTACTGCACTACCTCCATTGCACTACCTCTACTGCACTACTTCTACTGCACTACCTCTACTGCACTACTTCTACTGCTCTACTTCTACTGCACTACTTCTACTGCTCTACTTCTACTGCACTACCTACTTGTACTGCTCTACTTCTACTGCACTACCTCTACTGCATTACTTCTACTGCTCTACTTCTCTACTTCTACTGCACTACCTCTACTGCTCTACCTCTACTGCACTACCTCTACTGCTCTACTTCTACTGCACTACTTCTACTGCTCTACTTCTACTGCACTACCTACTTGTACTGCTCTACTTCTACTGCACTACCTCTACTGCATTACTTCTACTGCTCTACTTCTACTGCACTACCTCTACTGCTCTACCTCTACTGCACTACCTCTTCCTCTACTGCTCTACCTCTTCCTCTACTGCACTACCTCCACTGCACTACCTCTACTGCACTACCTCCACTGCACTACATCTACTGCACTACTTCTACTGCTCTACTTCTACTGCACTACCTACTTGTACTGCTCTACTTCTACTGCATTACTTATACTGCTCTACTTCTACTGCACTACCTCTACTGCACTACCTCTACTGCTCTACCTCTACTGCACTACCTCTTCCTCTACTGCTCTACCTCTTCCTCTACTGCACTACCTCCACTGCACTACCTCTACTGCACTACCTCCACTCCACTGCACTACCTCTACTGCACTACCTCCACTGCACTACCTCTACTGCACTACTTCTACTGCACTACTTCTACTGCACTACCTCTACTGCACTACCTCTACTGCTCTACCTCTACTGCACTACCTCTACTGCACTACCTCTATGTCTTCCTCTACTGCACTACCTCTTCCTCTACTGCTCTACCTCTACTGCACTACCTCTACTGCACTACTTCAACTGCACTACTTCTACTGCCTACCCACTGCACTACTTCTACTTCTACTGCTACCTCTGCTTCCTCTACTTCTACTGCTCTACTTCTGCACTGCACTACCTCTTCCTCTACTGCACTACCTTTACTGCACTACTTGTACTGCTACTGCACTACCTCCACTGCACTACTTCTACTGCTCTACTCTCTGCTCTACCTCTACTGCACTACTTCCTCTACTGCTCTACCTCTTACTCTACTGCACTTCTACTGCACTACCTCTACTGCATTACTTCTACTGCTCTACTTCTACTGCACTACCTCTACTGCTCTACCTCTTCCTCTACTGCACTACCTCTGTCTTCCTCTACTGCACTACCTCTTCCTCTACTGCTCTACCTCTTCCTCTACTGCTCTACCTCTACTGCACTACCTCTACTGCACTACTTCTACTGCACTACCTTTACTGCACTACGTGTACTGCTCTACTTCTACTGCACTACCTCTACTGCATTACTTCTACTGCTCTACTTCTACTGCACTACCTCTACTGCACTACCTCTACTGCACTACCTCTTCCTCTACTGCTCTACCTCCACTGCACTACCTCTACTGCACTACCTCTACTGCACTACTTCTACTGCTCTACCTCTACTGCTCTATCTCTACTGCACTACCTCTGTCTTCCTCTACTGCACTACCTCTTCCTCTACTGCTCTACCTCTACTGCACTACCTCTACTGCACTACTTCTACTGCTCTACTTCTACTGCACTACCTCTACTGCACTACCTTTACTGCACTACTTGTACTGCATTACTTCTACTGCATTACTTCTACTGCTGTACTTCTACTGCACTACCTCTACTGCTCTACCTCTACTGCACTACCTCTTCCTCTACTGCTCTACCTCTTCCTCTACTGCACTACCTCTACTGCACTACTTCTACTGCACTACCTCTACTGCTCTACTTCTACTGCACTACCTCTACTGCACTACTTCTACTGCTCTACTTCTACTGCACTACCTCTACTGCACTACTACTTCTACTGCACTACTTCTACTGCTCTACCTCTACTGCACTACCTCTACTGCACTACCTTTACTGCACTACTTGTACTGCTCTACTTCTACTGCTCCAACTCTACTGCACTACCTCTACTGCATTACCTCTTCCTCTACTGCTCTACCTCTTCCTCTACTGCACTACTTCTACTGCACTACCTCTACGTCTTCCTCTACTGCACTACCTCTTCCTCTACTGCTCTACCGCACTACTTTTACTGCTCTACCTCTACTGCACTACTTCTATTGGTCTACCTCTTCCTCTACTGCTCTACCTCTTCCTCTACTGCTCTACCTCTGCCGCACTACTTCTACTGCTCTACTTCTACTGCACTACTTCTACTGCACTACCTCTTCCTCTACTGCACTACCTCTTCCTCTACGGCTCTACCTCTACTTCTACTGCACTACCTCTTCCTCTACTGCACTTCTTCTACTGCTCTGCCACTTCCTCTACTGCTCTGCCACTTCCTCTACTGCTCTGCCTCTACTGCTCTACCTCTACTGCCCTGCCTCTCTTTTCTCTCCTTCATCCCTGAGGCACTCACATCCACTTTCACACATCCACTTCTCTGAAATGTATTTTATATGTAATAATATGATAGTAATGTTAGTTCAATAGCACATTTTATGCTACAATGAGCAGAGAGAGCTAGTCTTGTGTTTATGGCTATGTAGGTATGGAATCTGTGAAGGCACATGTATTTCTAGGTTGACTACGCTCCTTGTAATTTGAAATGAAAAAGTCACTAAAATCATACAAGATATTTCCACAGACAGATATTATCTGCCAGTGAAGGTACTGTTAAACAAACGTGTCCACAGACAGATTGAATCTGAGACTAGATATGACTGTATAGCAGTGTACTATCAGTCCCAAGACAGACTTCTTCCTGTGAATGGCTTAATCATGTAAACAGTGTGTGCTTGATCCCTTTCTGTATTTTCCCAGATTGTTTTCCAGCTCAAACATGTTGTAGGTTTCTTCCACGGAACCTATAAACTGTAGGATTTCATTTTCAGTTCTACTTTCCAACCCAATCGTTTAAACATACCAACATGGCAGCAGGTTTGCAGGTCTATGAGTCATGGTGAAATTGCATGAAATGGGGAAGTCGTGTGTGCGTGCGTGCGTGTGTGTGTGCGCTCCAGGGCCACAGGCAGGTTTGTGCAGGTATTCATATCTCTTAACGCCAATTAATATCAACTGTTGCTGCTATAGCATGGCATTCCAAGAAGTGTAAAATGCAAACCATACATTTCTGGCTAACCCACTTCTCTGTCTCTCTCTACCTTTTCCTCTCTTGATATTTCTCCCCTAACTCTGTTTTTCTTCTCACTGTCCTCTTACTGTCTTCCACTTTCTCCTTTGCTTTCTTTCTCTGCCTCTCTCTCACTTGTCTTCTTCATCAACACCCATTCTGTCCCTGTCTAACTTTTCTCTCTCTCTTACTCTACTCATCTCTCTCGTCACCTCTCTTTGCCTCCCCTCCTTTCTCTCTCTTCCCTCTCCCCTCCTCTCAGATTCCCAGCTCTACCAGGAGTACAGTGAGACAGCTCAGAACAGGGAGATCCTCAGCCAGTCTTGCTCTGACGCCCTCTCCATCTACGAGGAGCTCCCTGTCCCCCTGGCCCCCTCGCTCCCTCCGGCTCGCAGGCCCTTACCCTGTCTCCCCCCAGTCATCCACCCCCACTCTCTGTCCCACTCTGGCTCTACCTCCAGTGGCACCAGTGCCAAGTTCCTACCCGTACCACAGCCGCCCCAGCCCCCCCCGGCCAGGCCTTCCTCTCCCCGCCTCTCCACCTCCCTCACCCAGTCCCCCAGCCTGTGGCAGGAGATCCCTGAGGTCAGGAACAGTGCTGCGTTTGGGGAGCTGACTAACGACCAGAGACGCCTGCAGGAGGTAAACAAAAACAAACAGTTGACCCTTCAACCAGCGATGTCGATGATGACATTTGCCAGGGGCCTAGTAGCTAATGTTGATTTCCTAGAGCCTGGATCTATGGGTCCTTGGGGTAGTTGGAACAGTGCCTGTAATCTCCCCCTCTCCTCTTCCTTTCTTCTTCCTGTCAGGTGCAGTTTGAGGTTGTAACTTCAGAAGCGTCGTACTGTCGTAGTCTGGATATTGTGGTGGATCACTTTGTCAAGTCTAAGCAGCTCGGGGAGCTGTTGACTACTCAGGACAGGAGCTGGCTGTTCTCCAGGCTGGCTGATGTCCGAGCAATCAGCCACAGGTGAGAGGACTGGGACTTATTTGTTTCTTCCTCAAACTAGCAAACCCATAGGCTGAATGTCATTGGCCTCTCTATGCCCCTCTTTATCTTGTTTCTGTCAATGTTTACCTCGTAGTCTTTCTCTGTATTTGTTGTTCTCGTAGTTTTCTGTCGAAGCTGGAAGAGAGGGTAGAATCTGATATGATGCACTTCACCGTGTGTGACATCATCGTTCGCCACTGTCAACGCTTCAAGAAGGTCTACGTGCCCTACCTCACCAACCAATCATATCAGGATGCCACTTACCAGAGACTCATGTGAGTCCTCCCCCAGGGTTCACTGACTGGACAGACTCTTTCTGACACTCTTTGTATTACTGCACATTTATATGTGTTTACGTTGACTTACAAACAGCATCTTCTTTCTCTCTGTCTGCCTTGCAGGGATGAGAACCAAGGGTTCAGGCGGGTAGTGGAGAAGTTGGAACGCAGTCCAGTGTGTCAGCGCCTTCCTCTTCGCTCCTTCCTCATCCTCCCCTTCCAGAGGATCACACGAATCAAACTCCTTGTGCAGGTGTGTTTGTGTGACTGTGTGTATGTTTTAAGTGCACAATCGAAGTATGCGACTCCTTATAATCCTCTCTTCGACTCGATCTCACTCTCCCCTTCTCAATCTCTCTCATTCTCCCCATTTCTCTCTGTATTTTTTGCCTCAGAACATTGTGAAGAGAACAGCCCAAGGCACAGAGGAGGAGGTCCAGGCCATCAAAGCTATGAAGCTACTGGAGAGGGTATGTTACACCCCCCCCCTCCTTCTGGTGGTGCACTGTTACATGATGTAGCCAAGAGATAACTGTTAACCATCTCTCTTCTCTCCCTCTGTCCTTCAGTTGATCCAGGAGAGCAATGACAGTATTACTCAGATGAAGAGCATTGAGTCACTTGTCTCTCTCAGTGCCAGAGTGGACTTTGAATGCAGGGTGTGTAATAAACTACATCTCCCACGATCCCCTGCTTTACATGCTGTCCCTTGAACATGTGTTGAACTGATCACAATAAAAAGTTACAATACAAGTACAAGTTTAACCTATGTGTGTGTGTTGTAGACTCTCCCCCTGGTCAGTCAGTCTCGTAGACTGGTGAGAGAGGGACCGGTGACTGAGATGATGGATTTCTCTCTGAAGGAGACAGAGAGGAGTGTCTACCTTCACCTCTTCAATGACTACCTGCTGCTGTCGCTGAACAAAGAGTGAGTCCCTTCAGACAAACACACTCACACAACGAACCAAAGCAAACCAAGCATTAGGAAATCTAGACCAATAGGACTTTCTATTGACGTTGAAGTTTTTCAATGTTCTCATCATTGGGCATTATTTACTCTCCACTCTTCTCCTCCCTCGCTCTAGAGGGGGCAGGTTCACGGTGATAGACCATGCTCCGGTGTCAGAACTGCGAGCTGAGAACTGTCGGGTCAAACTGCACTCTCTACAGAAGAACCTTTTCCGCCTCCACCTTAACAAGAAAGCCCTGCTACTTAGCACCGACACACAGTAAGACAGAGGGTTGTGTGTGTGTGAGTGTGTGCCTGTGTGTGTGTTACAAAGAATGAGAGTAGTTTAATCCACAGGTGTGTGTTATTGTGTGTAAAAAAGTGTGTTTTCTTGTGATCTTTCAGAGGTGATAAACTGCGTTGGATCTCAGCTGTCTCCAGGCCCCATCCTGTTATTGACTACTCTGCAGAACAAGGTGGGTTGAAAATTGCTATATTGCCATCCAGCCTAGCAAGGCCAGACAATGGGGACATCTTGACCCTGTTGTATTTGACCTCTGACCCTCTCTCCCACTCACAGACTTCACACAGATGCAGTGCGTCCGAGCCTTCGTTGCCCACCAACCAGATGAGCTGTCCCTGGAGAAGGCTGAGGTCATTCTCGTCCACCAGCAGAGCAGCGACGGTAAGGAAGACAGAACCACCCACTTCCTGATTGGTTGTGAGAATACACATCTCCATACCTCAGCATTATTGAGTGCTTAAAATGTGTTGCTTTTTTAGTAGCTTTTTGTTAAAACTCTTTCCCTTCTGTCCCTCTTTCCTCATCCCCCTCCCTGCTTCTCTCTCCCTCTACCTCTGTCATTCCTCAGGTTGGGTGGAGGGGACCAGGCTGTCAGACAGACACAGAGGATGGACTCCTGAGTCCCATTTGGAAACCATAGCCAGCCTCAGGGTCCGACAGCGCAACCTGCTGGATGCTCTAAAGATTACCACAGCCACGGCTGCAGTATGACAAACCATCCACTGTCTGACTGCGCTGGGGGAATCCTAGTCACTGTGTATCAATGTGGTGGAGTTACTGTGGACCTGTGGATTTGGACAGTGGATGAAACATAGTGTTTCAGACTGGAGTTGTCCTTCCCGGCCTCAGCCTGCTTATTGGGGATGAATGGCTTTAGGGGGAGTGCCTTAGATGGGGGTGCCTTAGAGAGAGGCACTGGACTGACATGAATACCTGTAACACTTACAGGAGTGTCAACGTAAATTATTGGAAGGGTTTTGGAGGTGTCTGGGAGTGTCTAGGGTAGCCTTGTAAATCAAACCTTGCGAATGAATGCCGATGGACTGTTACAGGATGTATTGGAAATCAGCCATCTAAGAACATCAGTGGATTGAGGACCTGTGGCCCCGGAGAAGGACAGAAGTTTCTCCATAACTACTTTACTTGGGGACTTTAAAAAGACATGGTATGGGGCCTCCCGAGTGGCGCAGCGGTCTAAGGCCGCTACAGGTCACTACAGACCTGGGTTCGATCCCAGGCTCTGTCACAGCCGGCCGCGACCCGGGAGACCCATGAGGCGGCATACAATTGGCCCAGCGTCGTCCAGGTTAGGGGAAGGTTTGGCCGGCTGGGATGTCCTCGTCCCATTGTGCTCTAGTGACTCCTGCACGCTGACTTCGTTTGCCAATTGTACAGTGTTTCCTCCACATTGGCTGGCTTCTGGGTTAAGCAAGCAGTTTTGGAAGACGCCTGGCTCTCGACCTCTCCCGAGTCCGTACAGGAGTTGCAGCGATGAGACAAGACTGTAACTACCAATTGGATATCACAAAAAAGGGGTAAAAAGTACAAAAACAAAACATGGTATGATACACCTTGGCAGAGTTTTGCAATAGAGGTTATTGTATTTGAACAAAATGTTTCTACATATTCAGGGAAATTTATTATTTGTGTATATTACAAAGATTTAATAAATGACTTTTATGGGGGGTACTTATTGGTTGACGGCTCAAATTGAATAGTTCCGCTGCTCTATGTTCACTACATACTTCAGGATAAGACTGCCATCGTTGAAGTCGTTTGTGGTCTAAATGAGGGGTGTTGTACAAAACAAATGAATCAGCGACTTGATCATCTTTAACCAATCAGAGTATCAAAGCCAATGACAAATGTTTTAAACGCCCCTTTACTGACGTGTCCTCTGGATCTGGCCCAACCCATTGGTTTCTGGGACCAATCAGAATGGTTAGAATGTGTTTGCTTTCTAGAAATCGTCAGGGAGGTACTCAGATTCAGATCCGGAGAAGAAACTAATGTCTGTGGGCATGGCGTAGCATTTGGCTGGAGAAAAGAGTTTGAGTAGCCTGGCAAGGATACTTAATCCCATTTGAGATACAGAAGACTATGAGATAAAGAGAGGTTGCATGCACATTGTTAAGAATGTTGAAAGGGCTGTAAGTGCAATACATTTCCAGGACTGTATGTAGCCTACACAATATCATTTTATGAAAAAGATGTGCAATGATCAAAATAAGCAGTTCTGTCTGTGTTGAGGAGACTGAGAAAGTATGCTTTGGAAATAAATGACGATACTCATGAATATTACTTGTCCTCCACCTGTAAATCAATGTAGGCTTATGTGAAATACATTTTTCCTTTTCTGACTTTTGTTTTTGATAGCAAATAGTGAAATTGGAACAGCAGGAGAACTTGGCCTACGCCACAGACTTTAGGGCTAAAATCAATCGTAGACCCTGGTCAAACTGAACGTTTACAGTCCTTCTTCTTCTATGAGGCTTAACGGCGGGTGGCATCCAATTTGTTGCATTACCGCCACCTACTAGACTGGAGTACAACTCCCTTATTCTTTGCTTGAAAAATAAAAATGTACTAATTAAATCTAACACTACACTCACTCACAACTCACTCATTTCAAAATTATAAATTGTGTTGGATCTCAGCTGTCTCCGGGCCCCATCCTGTTATTGACTACCCTGCAGAACAAGGTGGGTTGAAAATTGCTATATTGTCATCCAGCCTAGTATGGCCAGACAATGGGGACATCTTGACCCTGCTGTATTTGACCTCTGACCCTCTCTCCCACTCAGAATTCACACAGACGCAGTGCATCCGAGCCTTCGTTGCCCACCAACCAGATGAGCTGTCCCTGGAGAAGGCTGAGGTCCTTATCATCCACCAGCAGAGCCGTGACGGTAAGGAAGACAGAACCACCCACTTCCTGATTGGTTGTGGGAATACACAACATCTCCATACCTCAGTCTTCAGCTCCCTCTGCTTACACTTTCTACAATTCTTTAACAAACAATCTCCCTTTTCCCCACCATTTTTATCCGACTCAAGCTCACCCTCCTCCCTCCCTTTTTCTTTTTCCCTCCATTCCTCCGCCGTATTCCAAGTATTACGTCTCCTTATGATAATACTGCACTACTCCTGACAACCATGTTGTTCTTGCTTTCTCTAGGGACTCCATTTCCACTGAAAGAGTTCGCTTCGATCCGTTTACAGCTCTGATTTAAGGTGTACTTTTTACATGACAAGTCTGGCACGTAGTGGAAACAGCTCATGGCCCAGTTTTCCAACAATTTAATTGGTTGACTAAAACGTAATTCAAGCAAAAACCGAGTCAGGGAGGCGGGAAACAGCACTATTACTCCAATGTGAGCATTGTAAACAAACATGAACGCCGTCCCCCAACTCTACCCGAGTGGTTAAAAACGTTGTCCATCAACGCGAAGGACGTTCGTTGGTCTAAATAACTCAAATTGGGCGTGACTGTATTTGTTGTTGTTTCTGGGTCAAGAAGTAGCTAGCTAGTTAGAACAGTCGGCTATTTAAGAATATATTTCGTTTAAATAATTTAATACAAAAGTACTGTTCGTCGTACTCATTATATGATAGCGTTGATTACGTGAAGAGTCGGTGGGAAAGATCGGTGTGGAATTTTCACTTGTATTTGTTTTTATTACGTTTTTCCAAAGAAGGTGAGTGTCTTGACTGTTTAATATTCCTTGTCTTCGCTTTGACATCGTGCAGCATATTCCTCAATCTCGCAAAAATATCTCATTGGCTTCGAAAGATTTGTTGGCAGGTATTGGCTCTCTTTTGGATGCCATTGTGAATACGTTTTTCACCCAGCGATAAGGATTCGCCATAACATCCGCTTGCAACATAAACTAGCTGTTGGAGGCAGCTGACGTTAACCTTCGCCTACTCAGCTGACCAAGCCCAAAACTGTAAATAATGACGTGGCTACCTTGCCATTGTCTGAAAAACCACAACAGTAGGCTACTGTAGTTGGCTGTGATTGAAACAGGGCTATGCAGAATTCAACCTGTAGCTATTATGATAATACATTTTTAGCTAACGTTACCTTGGCTATCACACGATGTTTGTAAATAAGCTGTGTAGCTCATTAATGTATCCACTAGAAAGCAAGACAGTGTGTTCACGTAATGTAGACTAAATTGTACAATTTCATATCTAATCTCAATATTTAGTTTACCAACAAGAGCAAATATACGACTTTATATGGATATCACATTTATAAAGTTGAAAGAAAATAGAGAAACGTTATAAACATTGTAGGCCCGTCTACATACAATACATTATTTAAATGATTGAGTTGTCAAGACCTAATAAAATAGCCTATCTGACTCTCCCTGACGAGTTTACTTTTGTGTACCTGATCCATTATCTCATCATGGTCATGTGTACCTTCATATCAAGACAGGGTGGTGTTTACAGCAGATAAGTGGCTCCAGTCTTCACACATACAGTCAGAGCTGGCTAGGCTATATTTTACTTTTACATTGACTATACACATTAGAATTGGTGTTGTTTTAAGAACATCAATTAACATATTTTATATGGCATTATTATATGCACATTATTATATGCACATGCACATTATTATATGCACATTATTATATGCACAACTGCAAATAACAACAATATACAGATACAGTGGTGTTGCAATGATAACGGTGCATATGATGTATTATCAAATGTTAACCACTGTTGACCTGTCCCTGTGTGTCTCTGTAGATGGACAGTCAGTACCAGCGCTCTGTACCACTGGAGGTGAGGAGGGCAGAGGGTGAGAGGGTGCGAGCCAAGCATCCTGACAAGATACCGGTGAGTGTGAACAGAATAAATGCCAGTAGTGTTGAATAGCTTCCTCTCCTTAACTCCTTTCTCTTATGACCATTGGCCACTGATCTTAAAGGACATCACACTCATGTGATTGTGAATTAATTTTCAGGGCCTAAAAACCCTGTCCATCCTTTTTATCAGCTGATAAGTGATCCTGGCATAGGATGAAGGGAAAGGAAGCTAGTAAGGTATTATTAAGGTCAGATAGGTTACATGCCAAGATTCTTGGCTCCAGTTGAATGGGACATGATGGTGCAGTGTGTAATTACTGACCAAGTACTGTGTTCCCTCCTAAACCAGATCATTGTGGAGCGGGCTGCCAGGTCAAGAGCTCCTGACCTGGACAAGAAGAAGTACCTCGTACCCTCTGACCTCACAGGTGAAACTGACGAGATGTCTGTCTTTCTCACAATTATTTAACTCTCTCCCAACTCATGACCTTGTTCTCACCCTCTTCCCTTCCCTCTCTTCCTTCTCTCCACCTTCCCTATTTTCTCCACTATTGCGCCACTCTTCCTCTTCTTTTGAAATGAAAGTCTATATAATGTGTTAGTTTTGTTCTGTAAGTCTCTGCCTGAGCATCTCTCTATTTTTCTCTCTCAGTGGGTCAATTGTGCTTCCTGATCCGACAGCGTGTGTCTATGAGACCTGAGGAGGCTCTCTTCTTTTTCGTCAACAACTCCCTTCCCCCATCCAGTTCTCCTCTCTCCGCTGTCTATGAGGTAAACACACATGCACACTGACACAACCTTGTATCCTACCCCCATGACCCCCTAACGCCAGATCCAGATGCCAGGCATTCCCTCACTATCAGTGACACAACTCCATTACATTGAGATTGTGTTGCGTGGGTTTTGCCTATGTTATAAACGATTACAATATCATGTTTTATTCAGTGTACATACTTCAGTTATTATCAACAGTTCTGCTTTTGCCATTTTAAATCCTTACTTCTCTCCCTGTCCGTGTCCTCCCTGGTCCCTCACAGGAGCACCATGAAGAGGACCTGTTCCTATACATGACCTACAGTAACGAGAGTGTCTACGGTGCCTGAGACGGGACAAAAAGGAGGAAAGAGAGAGAAAGACAGGAGATGAAGAGAGCTCTTTGTAATATTTCACCACTGTTATTCTTAACTATTTAGGAGATGGCTGTGGGGAGGACAGTTAGTGGGTAAGGTTTTTATACATTTTGTCAGTATTTTTGGGGTGATTACATTCTGTGTCAGTATACTCTAAACCATGGTAAGCCATTCTGAATTTGAAAAATAACGGGGTAGTTGGAAATAGGGGGAGTGAAAAGGAGATTTCAGTAAAAGAAGAGTGTTAAGTGGAAAGCTCTTGATTTCCATATTTTTTTCTCAGCCAGTCATCTGTATTTAATGCAAATTGTATTTTTTTGTAAATTAATATCATGAGTTTTTGTGGAAAATAAAATAAAAAATGCATGGTTTGCTAGTTCTGCAGTTTGTCATTTAATTTTTGTTTGTTTTATTCAAGCAAGTTTGTGTGCGCATATGTGTTTTCACATCACAATATCACTTCACAAACTGTCCCCATCTCATCCCGTCTCAAGTTGTGAATGTAAGACATGTATTTCTAAGTTTTCTAAATGTAAGATGTTACATTTGGATATACTATCTCATTTCCCATAAATATCCCAATTCAAATCAATTGCTGACAGTCAGTAATGGCGAATGGGAATGACGAATCATCTTTTATAAAAAAATGTAAAAAGAGTGAGTGAGCCAAAGATAAATCAGTGAGGAAGTGTAACTTGTAAATGACAGGAGGGATCACTTTGCACATGGTTTATTTTGTATTCAAGTGACACTAGCTACAGAGACTAAGGGATATAATTTAAATAGACATATTTGGTTTGTGTGTGGGAGACTTGCTACACAAGTAACTTTCTGGAGTTTTTGCTGAACAGGCTTATAGGCTTTCCAGGGAAATAGAAGGTTCGAGACCCAGACAGAAAACGAGAGAATCATGGAGATACAAGAAACCCCCGAGAGGAGGAAAGAGTCGTGGAAGTGGACGAGAGTCAGAGAATGCTGGAGACCTCAGGTAAAGAAAGAGAACATCTTCATCACCAAACTTCAGCTACTGGGGTAAACCACTTTCCTCGGAATACATCAGCATATTTTCATTTCTCTTACTGTAGGCTATATGCACATTTTTGTTGTGTTCTGAGATGATTAATTTGGTCCTAAGCTTCCACATATTTGTGTGTCTGCATGTCTGTCAGTCGAGGAAGCTGAATCTACAGTCTACTCCAAACTGAAGAGTTCATCTGAGGACATTTATGCTGAAGCTTCTCCTGGCCAGCCCTGTGCCAAAGACAGACCAGGTACATCAGTTACAGGTGGCTACAGCACAGTTATTATATTATTCATCAAATCAATTAAATACATTTTATAAATCCCTTTTTTACATAAGCAAATGTCACAAAGTGCTTTACAGATGCCTGGCCTAAACCCCAAATATTATTATAATTATAATATTATTACATGATTATTACATATGTCTGAACTAATCCTAAATAAATGGAGGTCTAAAATGTCCTATTAAAGTGAAATACATTATTTCTACTTTTAATACGCAAGAGAGGAAGAATAGAGGAACAAGAGGAATATAGAGAGACTGAAAGATTGTGTGTGAGTGAGAAAAATAGTGGTCAGTACTACAGTGAAAGTACAGATTTCCCATTTCCGAATTTTGATTATGACACATTTCCTTGGTCTAGCCTACTATTAATGTTGTGTGTGGAGTGCAGCTTGCAGTTTGCATGTTACAGGTGAGGTTGTTATAACAAAAACAGAATGTCAATGTTCCAAAATGTCTCGTTTTAGGGGAGAATATTATCTAGCTTGTAACATAATGAAAGCCATCTGGCAGGGAAGGACCTGTTTGTCTGTCTGACGCACAAGGGTGCGTTCTGAGCCCTCTCCTGTACTCCCTGTTCACCCACGACTGCGTGGCCACGCACGCCTCCAACTCAATCATCAAGTTTGCGGACGACACAACAGTGGTAGGCTTGATTACCAACAACGACAAGACGGCCTACAGGGAGGAGGTGAGGGCCCTCGGAGTGTAGTGTCAGGAAAATAACCTCACACTCAACGTCAACAAAACTAAGGAGATGATTGTGGACTTCAGGAAACAGCAGAGGGAACACCCCCCTATCCACATCGATGGAACAGTAGTGGATAGGGTAGTACGTTTTAAGTTCCTCTGCATACACATCACAGACAAACTGAATTGGTCCACTCACACAGACAGCATCGTGAAGAAGGCGCAGAAGCGCCTCTTCAACCTCAGGAGGCTGAAGAAATTCGGCTTGTCACCAAAAGCATTCACAAACTTCTACAGATGCACAATCGAGAGCATCCTGGCGGGCTGTATCACCGCCTGGTACGGCAACTGCTCCGCCCACAACCGTAAGGCTCTCCAGGGTAGTGAGGTCTGCACAACGCATCACCGGGGGCAAACTACCTGCCCTCCAGGACACCTACACCACCCGATGTTACAGGAAGGCCATAAAGATCATCAAGGACAACAACCACCCGAGCCACTGCCTGTTCACCCCGCTATCATCCAGAAGGCGAGGTCAGTACAGGTGCATCAAAGCTGGGACCGAGAGACTGAAAAACAGCTTCTATCTCAAGGCCATCAGACTGTTCAACAGCCACCACTAACATTGAGTGGCTGCTGCCAACACACTGACACTGACTCAACTCCAGCCACTTTAATAATGGGAATTGATGGGAAATTATGTAAAATATATCACTAGCCACTTTAAACAATGCTACCTAATATAATTTTACATACCCTACATTATTCATCTCATATGCATACGTATATACTGTACTCTATATCATCTACTGCATCCTTACGTAATTCATGTATCACTAGCCACTTTAACTATGCCACTTTGTTTACATACTCATCTCATATGTATATACTGTACTCGATACCATCTACTGTATCTTGCCTATGCTGCTCTGTACCATCACTCATTCATATATCTTTATGTACATATTCTTTATCCCCTTACACTGTGTATAAGACAGTAGTTTTGGAATTGTTAGTTAGATTACTTGTTGGTTATTACTGCATTGTCGGAACTAGAAGCACAAGCATTTCGCTACACTCGCATGAACATCTGCTAACCATGTGTATGTGACAAATACAATTTGATTTGATTTTGATTTGATTTGACAATCAAGGCTGAGACATGATAATAGCAGACCTCCAAGCAGAAGCCCAATCTATTGTTGAGAAACACTGCAAGGCTGAATGGACATCTCTCCAAGGACTAGATATTTTTTTATTTCACCTTTATTTAACCAGGTAGGCAAGTTGAGAACAAGTTCTCATTTACAATTGCGACCTGGCCAAGATAAAGCAAAGCAGTTCGACAGATACAACGACACAGAGTTACACATGGAGTAAAACAAACATACAGTCAATAATACAGTATAAACAAGTCTATATACAATGTGAGCAAATGAGGTGAGAAGGGAGGTAAAGGCAAAAAAGGCCATGGTGGCAAAGTAAATACAATATAGCAAGTAAAACACTGGAATGGTAGTTTTGCAATGGAAGAATGTGCAAAGTAGAAATAAAAATAATGGGGTGCAAAGGAGCAAAATAAATAAATTAATTAAATACAGTTGGGAAAGAGGTAGTTGATTTGGCTAAATTATAGGTGGGCTATGTACAGGTGCAGTAATCTGTGAGCTGCTCTGACAGTTGGTGCTTAAAGCTAGTGAGGGAGATAAGTGTTTCCAGTTTCAGAGATTTTTGTAGTTTGTTCCAGTCATTGGCAGCAGAGAACTGGAAGGAGAGGCGGCCAAAGAAAGAATTGGTTTTGGGGGTGACTAGAGAGATATACTTGCTGGAGCGTGTGCTACAGGTGGGAGATGCTATGGTGACCAGCGAGCTGAGATAAGGGGGGACTTTACCTAGCAGGGTCTTGTAGATGACATGGAGCCAGTGGGTTTGGCGACGAGTATGAAGCGAGGGCCAGCCAACGAGAGCGTACAGGTCGCAATGGTGGGTAGTATATGGGGCTTTGGTGACAAAACGGATTGCACTGTGATAGACTGCATCCAATTTGTTGAGTAGGGTATTGGAGGCTATTTTGTAAATGACATCGCCAAAGTCGAGGATTGGTAGGATGGTCAGTTTTACAAGGGTATGTTTGGCAGCATGAGTGAAGGATGCTTTGTTGCGAAATAGGAAGCCAATTCTAGATTTAACTTTGGATTGGAGATGTTTGATATGGGTCTGGAAGGAGAGTTTACAGTCTAACCAGACACCTAAGTATTTGTAGTTGTCCACGTATTCTAAGTCAGAGCCGTCCAGAGTAGTGATGTTGGACAGGCGGGTAGGTGCAGGTAGCGATCGGTTGAAGAGCATGCATTTAGTTTTACTTGTATTTAAGAGCAATTGGAGGCCACGGAAGGAGAGTTGTATGGCATTGGAGCTTGCCTGGAGGGTTGTTAACACAGTGTCCAAAGAAGGGCCGGAAGTATACAGAATGGTGTCGTCTGCGTAGAGGTGGATCAGAGACTCACCAGCAGCAAGAGCGACCTCATTGATGTATACAGAGAAGAGAGTCGGTCCAAGAATTGAACCCTGTGGCACCCCATAGAGACTGCCAGAGGTCCGGACAGCAGACCCTCCGATTTGACACACTGAACTCTATCAGAGAAGTAGTTGGTGAACCAGGCGAGGCAATCATTTGAGAAACCAAGGCTGTCGAGTCTGCCGATGAGGATGTGGTGATTGACAGAGTCGAAAGCCTTGGCCAGATCAATGAATACGGCTGCACAGTAATGTTTCTTATCGATGGCGGTTAAGATATCGTTTAGGACCTTGAGCGTGGCTGAGGTGCACCCATGACCAGCTCTGAAACCAGATTGCATAGCAGAGAAGGTATGGTGAGATTCGAAATGGTCGGTAATCTGTTTGTTGACTTGGCTTTCGAAGACCTTAGAAAGGCATGGTAGGATAGATATAGGTCTGTAGCAGTTTGGGTCAAGAGTGTGTCCCCTTTGAAGAGGGGATGACCGCAGCTGCTTTCCAATCTTTGGGAATCTCAGACGACACGAAAGAGAGGTTGAACAGGCTAGTAATAGGGGTGGCAACAATTTCGGCAGATAATTTTAGAAAGAAAGGGTCCAGATTGTTTAGCCCGGCTGATTTGTAGGGGTCCAGATTTTGCAGCTCTTTCAGAACATCAGCTGAATGGATTTGGGAGAAGGAGAAATGGGGAAGGCTTGGGCGAGTTGCTGTTGGGGGTGCAGTGCTGTTGACCGGGGTAGGAGTAGCCAGGTGGAAAGCATGGCCAGCCGTAGAAAAATGCTTATTGAATTTCTCAATTATGGTGGATTTATCAGTGGTGACAGTGTTTCCTATCTTCAGTGCAGTGGGCAGCTGGGAGGAGGTGTTCTTATTCTCCATGGACTTTACAGTGTCCCAGAACTTTTTTGAGTTAGTGTTGCAGGAAGCAAATTTCTGCTTGAAAAAGCTATCCTTGGCTTTTCTAACTGCCTGTGTATAATGGTTTCTAGCTTCCCTGAACAGCTGCATATCACGGGGGCTGTTCGATGCTAATGCAAAACGCCATAGGATGTTTTTGTGTTGGTTAAGGGCAGTCAGGTCTGGGGAGAACCAAGGGCTATATCTGTTCCTGGTTCTACATTTCTTGAATGGGGCATGTTTATTTAAGATGGTTAGGAAGGCATTTAATTTTTTTTTTTTTAAAGGACTAGGACTAGATATCTCTCCAAGGACTAGATATCTCTCCAAGGACTAGATATCTCTCCAAGGACTAGGGACTAGATATCTCTCCAAGGACTAGATATCTCTCCAGACAGTTGTTCAGAACTCTGTCTTATCACACACACAGCAGAGATAGAGAGTAGCAGCAGCAGCAAACGGATTTTGGGACAGACTGAGTATTGTGTTACAGGAATTAATTATAAATCTAAAAGGGGCACGTTGCTATAGAGACGGAGAGGGAGGTTTTTTAAAACCACAGTGCTTTACAGTCGCAGTCGGTGGGTCAGGAACAGCAGCAATGTATATCAAGTTTTGCCGTATTGTAGGAAGTGGAGGGAATCACAAATTACCAGATGAGGCAAACGCAAAGTTTTCGGTTGAAGTGAAGAAGCAGCAAGGGAAAGGTAAGCAGGATTTCAGTTGTTGCTCGTAGTGATTGCTTATAAAATGTCTGATTGTGCCATATGCCACATAACAAAGCCAGGGCCATCCAAGAACGACACCTATAACGAACTATAACATCAAACAATTAAAATCGTTCTAATTCAAGTGAACAGGAGCGTTCACACTACAACGATAACTACAAAAGCAGTGGATAACGAGATCTATCGTTTGCGGTCACTTTCAGAGCGATTTCCCCCTGTCCCTCTGACGATTAAACATCAACAAACAATAAAAAATGCGTTCTTGGTTCTAGCTGCGTGAGGCTGCTCATAGAGGAGGGAACAGTAAACTTGCCTTAAGAAAATAATTAACTTTTTACTTCGTACATTTTCGTGACACCCAAAAGTACTCGTTACATTTTGACAGGAAAATGGTCCAAGTCAAGCACTTATCAAGAGAACATCCCTGGTCATCCCTACTGCCTCTGATCTGGCGGACTACCTAAACACAAATGCTTCATTTGTAAATTCATGTTGGTGTGTGCCTCTGGCTATCCGTAAATAAAAAATGTAATACAAATTGTGCCGTCTGGTTTGATTAATTTAAGGAATTAGACATTATTCATACTTTTAATTTGATACTTAAGTACGTTTATAACCAAATACTATTTGACTTTTACTCAGGTATTATTTTACTGGATTAACTTTCACTTTTAATTGAGTCATTTTCTATTAAGGTATCTTTACTTTTATTCAAGTATGATATTTCAGTACTTTTTTCACCACTGCTGATATAGGACGACTTGGGAGAATGATGATCCATGACAAACAGCCCATATCATTATAAGGCCATATTTTCCGATGGTACAGTACCAGTCAAAAGTTTGGGCACACCTTCTCATTCAAGGGTTTTTCTTTATGTTTGACTATTTTCTATATTGTAGAATAATAGTGAAGACATCAACTATGAAATAACACATATGGAATCATGTAGTAACCAAAAAAGGTTTCAAAAAATCTAAATATATTTGATATTGAGATTCTTCAAAGTAGCCATCCTTTGCCTTGATGACAGCTTTGCACACTCTTGGCATTCTCTCAGCCAGCTTCATGAGGAATGCTTTTCCAACCGTTTTGAAGGAGTTCCCACATATGCTGAGCACTTTTTGGCTGGAGGTGTGTTGGGTCACTATTCTAAAATGTGGAAAATAGTACAAATAAAGAAAAACCCTTGAATGAGTAGGTGTGTCCAAACTTTTGACAGGTACTGTATATGTTAATGCCAATACATCCGGACAAATAAACACTCTGACTGGCCTGCTAATGTGCCTTTTGGGAACCTTGTAAACTGTCGAGAAAAGATCCATTACTGATCCAAATGGCCTAGACTAGATTATTATTATTTCAAAATGAAACTGGCATTCAAAATACAAGGCTTATTAGCGGTTATTGAAGTTATATATTTTTATACACAGTGTACAAAACATTAGGAACACCTGCTCTTTCCAAATCGGGCACTAGAATTACTTAAAACATATGTATGCTTACATGACTATTTTATTGATTTCCCATCGTTTTATAAGTCAGAAGACAAAGCTTCATATGACCTTGTCAACATCCTCTGTCGAATAAACTGGTATTTGCCTCCCTCTGGTGTTCGGCTGCATTCACTCATACTTCCGGCGCCGACAGAGATGGCTGCCTCGCTTCGCATTCCTAGGAAACTATGCAGTTTTTTTTTTACGTGTTATTTCTTACATTGGTACCCCAGGTCATCTTAGGTTTCATTACATACAGTCGAGAAGAACTACTGAATTTAAGAGCAGCGTCAACTCACCATCAGTACGACCAAGAATATGACTTTCGCGAAGCGGATCCTGTGTTCTGCCTTTCACCCAGGACAACGGAATGGATCCCAGCCGGCGACCCAAAAAACCAACTTCGTAAAAGGGGGAAACGAAGCGGTCTTCTGGTCTGACTCCGGAGACGGGCACATCGCGCGCCACTCCCTAGCATTCTTCTCGCCAATGTCCAGTCTCTTGACAACAAGGTTGATGAAATCCGAGCAAGGGTAGCATTCCAGAGGGACATCAGAGACTGTAACGTTCTTTGCTTCACGGAAACATGGCTCACTGGAGAGACGCTACCGGAGTCGGTGCAGCCAGCTGGTTTCTCCACGCATCGCGCCGACAGAAACAAACATCTTTCTGGTAAGAAGAGGGGCGGGGGCGTATGCTTCATGGTTAACGAGACGTGATGTGGCCACAACAACATACAGGAACTCAAGTCCTTCTGTTCACCTGATTTAGAATTCCTCACAATAAAATGTCGACCGCATTATCTACCAAGGGAATTCTCTTCGATTATAATCACAGCCTTATATATTCCCCCCCTAGCAGACACATCGATGGCTCTGAACGAACTTTATTTGACTCTTTGCAAACTGGAATCCATATATCCTTAGGCTGCATTCATTGTAGCTGGGGATTTTAACAAGGCTAATCTGAAAACAAGACTCCCTAAATTGTATCAGCATATCGATTGCGCAACCAGGGCTGGAAAAACCCATGGATCATTGCTATTCTAACTTCCGCGACGCATATAAGGCCCTGCCCCGCTCTCCTTTCGGAAAAGCTGACCACGACTCCATTTTGTTGATCCCTGCCTACAGACAGAAACTAAAACAAGCAGCTCCCGCGCTGAGGTCTGTTCAACGCTGGTCCGACCAATTTGATTCCACACTCCAAGACTGCTTCCATCACGTGGACTGGGATATGTTTCGTATTGCATCAAACAACAACATTGACGAATACGCTGATTCGGTGAGCGAGTTCATTAGAACGTGCGTTGAAGATGTCGTTCCCATAGCAACGATTAAAACATTCCCAAACCAGAAACTGTGGATTGATGGCAGCATTCGCGTGAAACTGAAAGCGCGAACCACTGCTTTTAATCAGGGCAAGGTGACCGGAAACATGACCGAATACAAACAGTGTAGCTATTCCCTCCGCAAGGCAATCAAACAAGCTAAGTCAGTATAGAGACAAAGTAGAATCTCAATTCAACGGCTCAGACACAAGAGGTATGTGGCAGGGTCTACAGTCAATCACGGATTACAAAAAGAAAACCAGCCCCGTCACGGACCAGGATGTCTTGCTCCCAGGCAGACTAAATAACTTTTTTGCCCGCTTTGAGGACAATACAGTGCCACTTACACGGCCCGCAACCAAAACATGCGGACTCTCCTTCACTGCAGCCGACATGAGGAAAACATTTAAACGTGTCAACCCTCGCAAGGCTGCAGGCCCAGACGGCATCCCCAGCCGCGCCCTCAGAGCATGCGCAGACCAGCTGGCTGGTGTGTTTACGGACATATTCAATCAATCCCTATCCCAGTCTGTTGTTCCCACATGCTTCAAGAGGGCCACCATTGTTCCTGTTCCCAAGAAAGCTAAGGTAACTGAGCTAAACGACTACCGCCCCGTAGCACTCACTTCCGTCATCATGAAGTGCTTTGAGAGACTAGTCAAGGACCATATCACCTCCACCCTAACTGACACCCTAGACCCACTCCAATTTGCTTACCGCCCAAATAGGTCCACAGACGATGCAATCTCAACCACACTGCACACTGCCCTAACCCATCTGGACAAGAGGAATACCTATGTGAGAATGCTGTTCATCGACTACAGCTCGGCATTTAACACCATAGTGCCCTCCAAGCTCGTCATCAAGCTCGAGACCCTGGGTCTCGATCCCGCCCTGTGCAACTGGGTACTGGACTTCCTGACGTGCCGCCCCCAGGTGGTGAGGGTAGGCAACAACATCTCCACCCCGCTGATCCTCAACACTGGGGCCCCACAAGGGTGCGTTCTGAGCCCTCTCCTGTACTCCCTGTTCACCCACGACTGCGTGGCCACGCACGCCTCCAACTCAATCATCAAGTTTGCGGACGACACAACAGTGGTAGGCTTGATTACCAACAACGACGAGATGGCCTACAGGGAGGAGGTGAGGGCCCTCGGAGTGTGGTGTCAGGAAAATAACCTCACACTCAACGTCAACAAAACTAAGGAGATGATTGTGGACTTCAGGAAACAGCAGAGGGAACACCCCCCCTATCCACATCGATGGAACAGTAGTGGAGAGGGTAGTAAGTTTTAAGTTCCTCGGCGTACACATCACAGACAAACCGAATTGGTCCACCCACACAGACAGCATTGTGAAGAAGGCGCAGCAGCGCCTCTTCAACCTCAGGAGGCTGAAGAAATTCGGCTTGTCACCAAAAGCACTCACAAACTTCAACAGATGCACAATCGAGAGCATCCTGTCGGGCTGTATCACCGCCTGGTACGGCAACTGCTCCGCCCACAACCGTAAGGCTCTCCAGAGGGTAGTGAGGTCTGCACAACGCATCACCGGGGGCAAACTACCTGCCCTCCAGGACACCTACACCACCCGATGTCACAGGAAGACCATAAAGATCATCAAGGACAACAACCACCCGAGCCACTGCCTGTTCACCCCGCTATCATCCAGAAGGCGAGGTCAGTACAGGTGCATCAAAGCTGGGACCGAGAGACTGAAAAACAGCTTCTATCTCAAGGCCATCAGACTGTTCAACAGCCACCACTAACATTGAGTGGCTGCTGCCAACACACTGACTCCAGCCACTTTAATAATGGGAATTGATGGGAAATGATGTAAAATATATCACTAGCCACTTTAAACAATGCTACCTAATATAATGTTTACATACCCTACATTATTCATCTCATATGTATACGTATATACTGTACTCTATATCATCTACTGCATCTTTATGTAATACTTGTATCACTAGCCACTTTAACTATGCCACTTTGTTTACATACTCATCTCATATGTATATACTGTACTCAATGCCATCTACTGTATCTTGCCTATGCCGCTCTGTACCATCACTCATTCATATCTTTATGTACATATTCTTTATCCCCTTACACTTGTGTCTATAAGGTAGTAGTTTTGGAATTGTTAGCTAGATTACTTTTTGGTTATTACTGCATTGTCGGAACTAGAAGCACAAGCATTTCGCTACACTCGCATTAACATCTGCTAACCATGTGTATATGACAAATACAATTTGATTTGATTTGATTTTCATTACATCAATTTATATCACTACGCTGCAACATTAGGTCAAAGGGGTTGTCCTTAGGAAAACATTTTTCCAGCTTGACTGCTTCATGGCACAGACATGGCAAAGCAATCGCTGAATTTGTCTCGAGTAGGCGGATCTAAATACATAACTTTCATAGCTTTATGATAAAGATTGCAACCTACACACTTCCTTAAACCTAAAATAAGTAAAGAAGTAATTTTGTGTGGAAGTCAAACATTTTGCATTGGAGGCAGACACATTGCATATGTTCAGAATGACAAATCGAGCCCTTTTACATGGCTCTTCTCCCCTTGTCTATAGGAGAGACGCAAGCTGTTTAAATGGCCCAAATGTTGATTTAGACGTTCACAAATTTAACAGATTTAGACTATCATTAATGTAACAAAGAAGGTGAAATATTTTGGGTAGATAAAACAGATTATAACTATATTCATTCACAAAAAAATAAATAAATCATATTATCATATTTGTATATGTTTTGTTATACTTGTAGTGTGTACTAGATTTTATGGGTTGAAAAGTGTTATTTTCTCAGACATAAATAAACAATTCCAGGTGAAAGCCAAAGGTCATAGCTTTCTAGGGGGAGAAACACTACTACATTAATAAAATATTGACCTCTTGCTAGATTGATGAGTAAAACCACAGTGAAACAGTGCAGAACGGCTGTCAGCTTTGAAAGGTTTTTAAGCGTTGAGACATTTGAGACATGGATTGTGTATGTGTGTCATTCAGAGGGCGAATGGGCAAGTCAAAACATTTAAGTGTTTTTGATCGGGGTATGGTAGGTAGTAGATGCCAGGCGTCCCAGTTTGAGTGTGTCTGGAACTGTAACGCTGCTGGGTTTTTCACGCTCAACAGTTTCCTTTGTGTGACACAACTGTGGGAAGCATTGGAGTCAACATGGGCCAGCATCCCTGTGGAATGTTTTCAACACCTTGTAGAGTCCACCTTGTAGAGTCCGACGAATTCAGGCCCTTCACAAAGGGGGGCTTAAAGGGGGTCCAACTCAATATTAGGAAGGTGTTCCTAATGCTTTGTACACTCAGTGTATAATGTTATTGTTGTCGTTATAGTTATCGTCTTTGGTGTGGATGGCCCTTAAGACTATTCTTTCCTTGTCTAGACCTGCAGGTCCTGGGGAACGTTGGTCTGTACCGCGCAGTGTGTTTACTACTGTCTGTCATCTGTCTGGTTCTACTGCTCGTCATCATCATCCTCTGTGTCAAATGTGAGTATCATAGACATTCTATTCTAGAATAGTGATTTAGAAACAGGCAATACTCCTTTTAGGGATGGCAGGTAGCCTAGTGGTTAGAGCGTTGGGCCAGTAACCAAAAAGTTGCTAGATCAATTCCCCGAGCTGACAAGGTAAAAATCTGTTCTGCCCTTGAACAAGGCAGTTAACCGACTGTTCCATTGTAAATAAGAATTTGTTCTTAACTGACTTGCCTGGTTAAATAAAATTGTTTTATTTTATTTTGATAGAATATCCAGCATGTTGGTTTAAACAGCCTTCTATGCAAGAAAGAACAAAACAAATGTAATATGTAATATGATTCCATTCTCTTATTCTTTCTTTCTTCATTATTCTCTAGTTCCATTCCAGCCTCAAGTCTGTCATGGGACTGAAAAAGGGATTGAGGCTAAAGAGAAGGGGAGTGTGACTGAAAAAGGGATTGAGGCTAAAGAGGAGAGGTTCCAGTCCACTGAGGTGTGCAGCCTGCAGACATGCCAAGCACAATACTTCCAACAACAGAGCCAGGGTGAGTCCAATGTAACCTGTTCAACTATATCGCTCTACATATTGTCGATGTATCGATCTAATGCTTTGAGATGTATTGTACCACTACAATGTTTTCTCTTTGACTTCATACCATGCTAATAATAATGCTAATAATAATAATTGAACCTACATACATTAACTGAACTACATGTTGTACTTGAAGAGCAATTTACCTCCTTTCCTCCAGTCCCTGCCTGCCACATGTGTGATGAAGGCTGGCTGCACTTTGAGAGCTCCTGCTACTTCCTCTCCAGAGACAGAATGAACTGGGACGAGAGCAGGGACGAGTGTAAGAAGAGAGGGGCAGATCTGGCTGTCATAACAAACAAAACAGTGCAGGTGGTTCTACTACAATTGTTACTCCTCTCTACCTCTTGTTTCTCTTCTTTGTATAACAGTGACCATACAATGATGATAGCAACACACCAGTGATTGTATGACAACCACATATAACAGTTGGATTGACGAAGGTTACTAATAGTCCAATAAAAACTGTGTATTCTCCCAGACCTTTCTAACGAAGAAGGGAAACCTGATGTACTGGATCGGCCTGAGACAGAGAACCAGGAACTGGGTTTGGGTCAACAACACTGCACTGGGACAGAGGTGAGACAACCGATGATGATGTTTATTGGCCTTCAAGATGGCAAACAGACTTTGTTATACAGAAATGAAAACAAGTGTAATATTTTAGTATGGACAGTACTGAGCTGTTGTTCCCTTTCCTCTCATTGGTAGTTACTGGTCAGGATCCAACAGACAAGGGGATTGTGGGTTACTGACAGGAAGGGATCCTCCTGAGAGAAGCTGGAGCTCCACATCATGTGACCAGTACAGCTTCTACATCTGCCAGAGGGGGCGCTAAAGGACAGACTTCACCATCTGCCAGCAGTCACCAACCCTGATCCTGGAGAGCTATACGATGTACAGGCTTTTGTTCCAGCCCAGCAGTAAGACACATGATTTAGCTAGTCAATGAATCACCTTGATTAGCTGAATCATTTAAGTGTTGTACACCATGTAGGTCAGCAGGGTTAGTGGCCACTGCCATATTCCAACTAAGAAACCTGTCAATACGGATTCTCTTTAGACTTCTATCATTCAGTCCTATTCCATAGCCTTTTATCCCATGATTACACATCTCTATCAACAGCCTTTTAAACCTTGATTATACACTGTATGACCTAATTCTATGTTATAATTCATTAGACATCCAGGTATAACCAATGATGGTAAATAAAATCACATTACAGTTAGTTATGCCTTGTGAAGAACAATCAAGTCGGCCTGCCAGTTTCAGTTAGTCTGCACTAATGTAAAAGATTAACACTGTATATTGCACTCATTTACTTGTTCTGCTGAGATGTTTTCTATATGTGTTCTCAATGCCTTTGAATGTGATAATGACCGACATGATTATGTGCATTAACCAATCATTAGGTTTTAAGTACTGATTCACAATCCTGAAAGAAACAAACTTTTAATATCATTTGTCCATGTAATAAAGAATCAGTTATTATACTGTCTCATCAAATCTTTCATAAAAAGTGTTCATGTGCTTTACTTGGAATGATAAAGTAACATATATGGTCCAAGAAAATTGAAAATGGATCTAGTCTACATTTCAACCCAGTCAAGTCATACCCATGTACAAATATTTTGTTTTTGACATGTAAAACTGCATAAACACAGTACCTGTCAAAAGTTTGGACACACCTACTCATCCAAGGGTTTTTCTTTATTCTTACTCTTTTCTACATTGTAGAATAGTAGAGAAGACATCAAAACTATGAAATAACACATATGGAATCATGTAGTAACCTAAAAATTGTTAAACAAATCAAAATAGATTTTATATTCTTCAAAGTAGCCACCCTTTGCCTTTATGACAGCTTTGCACACTCTTGGCATTTCTCAACCAGCAACATGAGGAATGCTTTTCCAACTGTCTCGAATGAGTTCCCACATATGCTGAGAACTTGTTGGCTGCTTTTCTTTCAATCTGCGGTCCAAATCATCCCAAACCATCTCAATTGGGTTGAGGTCGGGTGATTGTGGAGCCGAGATCATGTGATGCAGCACTCCATCACTTTCCTCCTTGGTCAAATAGCCCTTACACATCCTGGAGGTGTGTTGGGTCATTGTCCTGTTGAAAAACAAATGATAGTCCCACTAAGCGCAAACCAGATGGAATGGCATATCGCTGCAGAATGCTGTGGTACACATACTGGTTAAGTGTGCCTTGAATTCTAAATAAATCACAGACAGTGTCACAGACACCAGCAAAGCACCATCACACCTTCTCCATGCTTCACGGTGGGAACCACACATGTGGAGATCATCTGTTCACCTACTCTGCGTCTCACAAAGACAAGGCGGTTGGAACCAATAATCTCAAATATGGACTCATCAGACCAAGGACAGATTTCCTCCTGTTTGTGTTTCTTGGCCCAAGCAAGTCTCTTCTTCTTATTGGTGTCCTTTAGCAGATGATGTTGCTACCAGAGGCAGTTTGGAACTCGGTATTGAGTGTTGCAACCGAGGACAGACCATTTATACATGCTAGGTGCTTCAGCACTCAGCGGTCCCTTTCTGTGAGCTTGTGTGGCCTACCACTTCGCAGCTGAGCAATTGTTGCTCCTAGACGTTCCCACTTCACAATAACACCACTTCCAATTGACCAGGGCAGCTCTAGCAGGGCAGACATTTGATGAACTGACTTGTTGGAAAAGGTGGCATCCTCTGATGGTGCCACATTGAATGTCACTGAGCTCTTCAGTACGGGCCATTCTACTGTCAATTTGTGTCTATGGAGATTGTATGGCTGTGTGCTCTATTTTATAAACCTGTCAGCAACGGGTGTGGCTGGAATAGTCTAATCCACTAATTTGAAGGCATGTCCATATACAGTGCCTTGCGAAAGTATTCGGCCCCCTTGAACTTTGCGACCTTTTGCCACATTTCAGGCTTCAAACATAAAGATATAAAACTGTATTTTTTTGTGAAGAATCAACGACAAGTGGGACACAATCATGAAGTGGAACGACATTTATTGGATATTTCAAACCTTTTTAACAAATCAAAAACTGAAAAATTGGGCGTGCAAAATTATTCAGCCCCTTTACTTTCAGTGCAGCAAACTCTCTCCAGAAGTTCAGTGAGGATCTCTGAATGATCCAATGTTGACCTAAATGACTAATGATGATAAATACAATCCACCTGTGTGTAATCAAGTCTCCGTATAAATGCACCTGCACTGTGATAGTCTCAGAGGTTCGTTAAAAGCGCAGAGAGCATCATGAAGAACAAGGAACACACCAGGCAGGTCCGAGATACTGTTGTGAAGAAGTTTAAAGCCGGATTTGGATACAAAAAGATTTCCCAAGCTTTAAACATCCCAAGGAGCACTGTGTAAGCGATAATATTGAAATGGAAGGAGTATCAGACCACTGCAAATCTACCAAGACCTGGCCGCCCCTCTAAACTTTCAGCTCATACAAGGAGAAGACTGATCAGAGATGCAGCCAAGAGGCCCATGATCACTCTGGATGAACTGCAGAGATCTACAGCTGAGGTGGGAGACTCTGTCCATAGGACAACAATCAGTCGTATATTGCACAAATCTGGCCTTTATGGAAGAGTGGCAAGAAGAAAGCCATTTCTTAAAGATATCCATAAAAAGTGTCGTTTAAAGTTTGCCACAAGCCACCTGGGAGACACACCAAACATGTGGAAGAAGGTGCTCTGGTCAGATGAAACCAAAATTGAACTTTTTGGCAACAATGCAAAACGTTATGTTTGGCGTAAAAGCAACACAGTTCATCACCCTGAACACACCATCCCCACTGTCAAACATGGTGGTGGCAGCATCATGGTTTGGGCCTGCTTTTCTTCAGCAGGGACAGGGAAGATGGTTAAAATTGATGGGAAGATGGATGGAGCCAAATACAGGACCATTATGGAAGAAAACCTGATGGAGTCTGCAAAAGACCTGAGACTGGGACGGAGATTTGTCTTCCAACAAGACAATGATCCAAAACATAAAGCAAAATCTACAATGGAATGGTTCAAAAAGAATGGTCAAGTCAAAGTCCAGACCTGAATCCAATCGAGAATCTGTGGAAAGAACTGAAAACTGCTGTTCACAAATGCTCTCCATCCAACCTCACTGAGCTCAAGCTGTTTTGCAAGGAGGAATGGGAAAAAATGTCAGTCTCTCGATGTGCAAAACTGATAGAGACATACCCCAAGCGACTTACAGCTGTAATCGCAGCAAAAGGTGGCGCTACAAAGTATTAACTTAAGGGGGCTGAATAATTTTGCACGCCCAATTTTTCAGTTTTTGATTTGTTAAAAAAGTTTGAAATATCCAATAAATGTCGTTCCATGATTGTGTCCCACTTGTTGTTGATTCATAATACAGTTTTATATCTTTATGTTTGAAGCCTGAAATGTGGCAAAAGGTCGCAAAGTTCAAGGGGGCCGAATACTTTCGCAAGGCACTGTACTTTTGGCCATGTGGTGTGTATGGTATCATAAGACAAGAATTAAAGCAATTTTTGTATTTTCTAAAGTCTAGAAACCTTGCCGGCTGGCATGTCAGCTAAGCTAGTTAGACAAGCAATTCTAACTTAATTGATAGCCTGAAATGACATGGTAGCTAGTTACGAGATTGTGAGATTGGGAACCCATCTAGCTGGCTAGCTAAAAAATATATATAAAATTGCTAGGTGGCTAGTATGACAGAGAAACTTATTGTGACCACGGCACTCAGAACAGGTTCCGGTAGCAAAATGAAATAGAATTCCTAAATTGTTTAGCTGGTCCGCACTCAAAAAAGAGATTCAAGGTTTATTTAGATTATTTATTTAATTCAAGGGGGGGTAGACAAATGTTTCAGCCTTTGTCAGTGTCATCAGCATCCCCTCTGAAGGTGCACTTCTTTAATGCTTGTTTTATTTATTTGTCTAGAAGGAATCAACAATGTTAATTTACAAACAGTTCTGCCCATCACCGGCAGCTAAAATCAGAAGAAACTCTGTCTGTCACTAGACACTCTCTCTCCTCCTCCACTCATGGTACTGTCTTCACACATATATTTGCTTAGTGGTTCACCTAGGAAGGAACCACTTACTTTGGAGAGTATGGGGGGAAGGGGCACTGATTAGGATGCTGTATACACTTTCATCATGGTTTTCAGGTATTTTTATGGAGTATGTAGGAGAGACTATATGTGTGTGCCTGAGTGTGTGTTTGCTTGTGTGTGTGTCAAAATGTGTGTGTGCCGTATGGGTATGACGCCTCTGCATTCATGCTTGTGTCGTGTCTCTACTATCATTAACTGAAGACTTATAGTTTTTATCAAAGATTCTCTGTAATTAAGTATTACGCTATTAGACTGATTAATCATGTAACCGTAATTACTAGGAAGTCGGGGCACCAAGGAAAAATATTCAGATTACAAAGGTATCATTTCCTAAAATAACTTTTCAGATATTTTCATATCTGATCCATAGTCTTCTGATTAATGAATTATTTACTTTACCTCACGTTAGTCTCATTCAAAACATCATAAATCTGCACGAACCCAGTCTTCACTATGAGTCATCCATACATCAACTGTCTTAAATCATTTATTTATTATTAACTAAGTAATTCACAGAAATGCATAAACAAACAGTTAATATGGTTACAAGAAATGATAGGAGAATGTGCCCTAGTGGGCTAAACCGGCATGGCGGCTTGTTAGACAAAAGGGAAGTGGGGGTCGACTAAGAAGTCACTACAGAGTGATAATTATAACAATTGAAATGCTAATCCTTTACACATGAACGCTCACTCATTCGGGAACAATTGCAATCAATATATATATTTACGTTCAGTGTGTCGTCTTGATCGCTGGTGAAAAGTTTGTTTCTTTTGTAGAATTGTCCGTCTCTCTCTCTCTCTCTCTCTCTCTCTCTCTCTCTCTCTCTCTCTCTCTCTCTCTCTCTCTCTCTCTGTGTCGTGGTTATAGTGGATAGTTCAGAGTGACATTCATTCGTTTCGTTATGGATGGATGTTTCGGCGGTTGTCGTTCTTCGCGTTCAATGATACCGAATTCCTAGCTGCAGACTAGTAATTAATATCAAAGACTTATTCTTATTCTGTCGGTATCGATAGTCTAAGAGTTTAACCATGTGGTATGGTTAAAAGATTCAGCAATGGTCTACAACCTTTGTCTCCCCTAATGGAGAAAAACATGGTCTGCAACCTTTAGCCATCTCGTAACTGAGGTAAGCTCCGTCTGCTGATCGAAAACCCGAGTGGGGGTTTTATTCGGAAGGGCCGAAAAAGGGCTGTCCCAGGAGGCCTGACCCTAACTGGGCTCAGGGGCGGTCCTCTGATTTAGTTCAAAGCAAAAGGGAATTGTATTTTTCTTCATTAAACAGTTCAAAATCATATTACACAATTATACAAACAGTATCATACTCACTCATTCATCTTATACAACAGTTAGATGTAAACCTCATATCTGAGGCTATTATATAAACAGTGTTATGGTAATGTGGACCAGTTCGTAGCTGGATTCTTCATCGATCTTTTATACTTTCTCCGGAACACGAAATTTGTTTGTACCTCAAGTTCTGTGAGGTGGAAGGATTTCCTTTGTCCTCTATGAAAATGTACTCTCTATACTTGTTACTGTAATTGAGTTATTCCAATATGTTTTCATTAATTGAATTCCCTTAATCTATTTTGTGAGAATTTGTAAGATTTCTAGTTTGCATAAAATAGACGGAGACCAGTCTTTTCAATAATAGGTAACAGAATTTATTCTCGGAGCGCGCTGCCACGTTACCACGAGCAACAGTTTATATACAATAACATGACGTCATTTCATTGCTTAAAAAATGAATCTCCTCCTCCAGCCCGGGACAAAGGGAACTTTAAACGTTAATTCAAAGTTCATTCTGACCCCCTAGCACATACACAGGACACACAACAAAACTGAATTAACTTTTGACTCCTCACCATTATCGATCACCACTTAGCTGACAGTTCTAATTAACAGAAAACCTAGGAATGCACTCACTGCCTTATCTAAAACACCCCAGAGCTCAGTTTCGTCGGTTCAACCATAGGTTAACTACCTTATCTGTTTAATCCACAAACCATTCCTTTCTTCCTAGTTGGAATGGTGTTCATTAACTTTAATCACTCCTTGTCCGTGTCACACAATCCCTTCTTATGAACTCATATTGTTAATCAGATATAATAAAACAGAGTATAAGTTTACTTAGTTACAGTTCCATTACAGTTCCATTTAAAATGATTTGTTCAGTCATTTAATCATAATTTTCCTAACAATACTGTGTCCATGAGGAGATCCTTAGGAATTTACAAAGTCTCTCTGACCACAGCAACCTAGTTGAAAGAGGAAAGGGGGAGGAAGGGAGAGGGGGATGGGGCTTGCTATACCCAAAGAGGCCAACGTCATGACACTTGCATCACACATACATTATATAATAACAATATAATGATCTGTTTTACTGTCTTAAACCTCAGATCTATCTTACTTCCTGGTCATCCTCTTCCTGTTCCATGTCTAAACCCAGAGAGTTGTGGTGAATCATCTGCCAGAATGCCAGGTTTCCAGGTCCTTTTGATGTGTCAGTGTTCTCCAGCTTGCACGTAGTGACGCATCTTTTGCACCAGTGGGTCGTTGCGATCCTCAACCCTGCAATGGAGACATTAAGATAGCCATTATAATACAAAGCCTGTGTATGATGGGGATGGGGAAACACTGTTAACACCACCACACCTAAGACAGAGAGTACAGTAATAGGCCAGTTAGATGACGTGTTGTTGTCTTACCGGAGGTACCACCGCTCCCCCAGGCCATAGAGCAGTCCACACACCCCCAGCCGGGGCCACAGGCAGCGGGGCAATCTTCTCTCCAACATCAGGGTAGTGGCCACCACCTACACACAGTGAGCAGGGACAAAGGATGTAAGGATCATTAGAATGGCACTGATTGGGATGCTGTATACACTTTCATCGTGGTTTTAAGCTATTTTTATGGAGTATGTACATTTGTACAGTATGTACATTTTTTATTTGATATAGGAGAGACTGTGTGTGTGTGTGCCTGAGTGTGTGTGTGTGTCAAAATGTGTGTGTGTGTGTGTGTGGCACACCTGTATCCTCCAGAGCTCATCCCTCTCCTGGGCAACTCTCTGTTGTGTATCAATCATCATGGCTATGAGCAGGTTGAGCAGCAGCATGCAGGCCACAGAGAAGGTGCAGTGCAGCACATGGACAATTGGGGGCGTTGTGATGGTGTGGTCCACTGGCAGGTCTATCAGACCCACACTCAGCTCAAACTGGGAGAACAGAGTGATGGGGAAGGAGCGGTACGCAGGTAGAGAGTCTGGGTCCTGAGTCATATACACCATCCACAGGGCTGGGAGGGAGGGAGGGAGGGAGGGACAACAACAACCAGGGTATAAAAATAGGATTTTTATTTATACACTTGTTGGCAATTTGCTTATTTGAAACGTCAAGATCTGCTAATGCAGTTTCTCTTAAACAGAATGTACTAACAGGTAGAAAACCCCATGAGCACGATGAAGCTCAGCCACATGAACTTGGTCAGGTCTCCAAATATAATCTAGGAGGAAATTAGACATAACACCACAACAGTTTAACATGGGAATCAAAACAGCAAAACCATACATTCTACAGTAACATCATGCTAATGCTTGTGTGTGTGTGCATTCACATGTGTGTGTCTGCTTCCCTTACATACCTTCTGTATCATGATGACGTAAGGCCCCAGCATCTGAAAGCCTCGGGCGAAGAACATGACATTGCTCCAGCCCAGCACCAGACACACAGCCATGACAACTGTCTCCCCCTGCACCCCACTGACCCTGAACACACACAGCAGCACCACCAGGAACGCATAGGCAATACTGGGGAGGAAACACAGATTATTACACAGGTTATGAATGCTTCATAGACATGACATAACACAACAACATCACTAGACAGGTAATAAAGGCTACATAGGCACCAAGGTTGACTTACAGAATGACATGGAAGGGTCCCCCCAGAGCCGTCTGTCCAAAGTACTGCTTGGCCCCCACTCTCAGCATATCTGGGATCTTAGGGATTGGGAAGAACACAGATTATATTGACAGCCAATAATGTGATCTAATCTACAGTGTAAATATAAGTGACATGTAAAACTATTGGGTGATGTATGTTTTACCTCCAGTAGCAGAATAACCAGGGCACCCAGGACACTGATCATCTCTCCTGCCAGACGCAAGTTGTCCCCATAGGTCACATAACTCTCCTACAGGGACAGAGAACAGGGCACGTGGATCACAAAGGGTTCAAATGAAGACCTCTGATTGAGGTTTGCACACAGGCTGTCATATGAAGATGCCTTCATGTCTCCCACACCTTCAGAGTTTTCTGCACGCGGATGGTTTTGTCCATGTCAGATACAGTGTAATTCTCTGGAGCGTCCTTTAGAGGGCGATACACACAACACAGTGTGAAGGTCCCAATGTACAGGAGGTACAGCAGCAGCAACAACCTGAACACAACACAATAATAAAATTACAATAGTAGACATAAACAAATGACAGCATCTCAAACACAACATCAGAACGTGATCCACTGTATGTGTGGTTACCTAAAGTAGTGTTTTCCATAGAGGTTCCACTTGAGACTGACCAATTGCCTAACAGGAGTCACTTCCAGTATCCTTCTTGCCTGAGGGAAGAGATCACCCTCATCATCAGTTTCCCTGTAGTGTATATTAGACCGTATCATGTTTGTGTTCTGTAATGTACCTCTCTCCTCTGGCTGCCCACGATGAGCTCCAGCACAGAGAGGTTGTCGTCGGCGACCAAGGAGTCGATCTCTGTGAGGTCATAGAGGTTAGAAGTCAGTCGTCCCAGGTTCCACTGGACGACTCGCCTCCGGTTGACCAGGTGCTGGAAGGCCTGGGAGAGACAGATTATTATATTTTGTTTTTTACTGACCCCTTCGTCCTATCCCTCCATCCATCCTCACCACAAGGTTGCCCTCCTTGGCAGCTAGTTTGAAGGGCGTTAAGCCACGATAGTTGGCCACCATGTCCAGTGGCACAGTCTGGTCCAGCTCAACGTCGTGTGCCAACAACAGATCCAACGCCAGGCATGCTAAAGTCTTATTGGGCTGCAGGACCAGAATATGGAGCACTGTGTTACCTAGGGGGGATAGATGGAGATGAAAACGGGAGAAGAGAGAAGAGGGGGAGGGGGAGGAGATGAAAGAGGAATGTTTATACCAATGGAGTCCTGGGCCCTGGTGCTGGCTCCTGCGTTGATCACCATGGAAATAATGTCCTGATTCCCCACACAGGCCGCAAATGCCAGGATGTGCTCACCTAAAGTAAAGCAAACGGAATAAAATACCCACATTTCCCAGAATGCATTTTTCTACTCCTTACAGACCACAAACAGTCATCTTACCATAGTAGAGCAGCCCTCCTCTTCTCTTCCTGAAGTACAGGCCTGTGACTCTGGGCGTGGCCACATCCGCCCCTTTACCAATCAGACTGCGGACCAGGTTAAAGTTCTGATTCACCACAGCAATGTGGAGAGGTGTCATGCCTGATTGAGAGTGAGTAAGAGAGAGAATATATTATTGTGTGATTAAATATCTGTGTGAGTTTTATGATATTATAGTTTATTTGTCCATTGTGTGTGAGACTATATGTACTAGAGGTCGACCAATTAATCGGAATGGCCGATTAATTAGGGCCGATTTCAAGTTTTCATAACAATCGGAAATCGGTCATTTTGGACGCCGATTTTGCCGATTTTTTAGTTATTTTTTAAATCTTTATTTAACTAGGCAAGTCAGTTAAGAACACATTCTTATTTTCAATGACTGCCTAGGAACGGTGGGTTAACTGCCTTGTTCAGGGGCAGAACAACAGATTTTTACCTTGTCAGCTCAGGGATTCAATCTTGCAACCTTACGGTTAACTAGTCCAACGCTCTAACCACCTGCCTCACGAGGAGCCTGCCTGTTACGCGAATGCAGTAAGAAGCCAAGGTAAGTTGCTAGCTAGCATTAAACTTAATCAATCATAATCACTAGTTACACATGGTTGAGGATATTACTAGTTTATCTAACGTGTCCTGCGTTGCATATAATCGATGCAGTGCGCATTCGCGAAAAAGGACAGTCGTTGCTCCAACGTGTACCTAACCATAAACACCAATGCCGTTCTTAAATACACAGAAGTATATATTTTTAAACCTGCATATTTAGCTTAAAGAAATCCAGGTTAGCAGGCAATATTAACCAGGTGAAATTGTGTCACTTCTCTTGCGTTCATTGCACACAGAGTCAGGGTATATGCAACAGTTTGGGCTGTCTGGCTCATTGCGAACTAATTTACCAGAATTTTAGGTAATTATGACATAACATTGAAGGTTGTGCAATGTAACAGCAATATTTAGACTGATGGATGCCACCCGTTAGATAAAATACGGAACGGTTCCGTATTTCACTGAAATAATAAACGTCTTGTTTTCGAGATGATAGTTTCCGGATTCGACCATATTAATGACCCAAGGCTCGCATTTCTGTGTGTTATTATGTTATAATTAAGTCTATGATTTGATAGAGCAGTCTGACTGAGCGATGGTAGGCACCAGCAGGCTCATAAGCATTCATTCAAACAGCACTTTCGTGCATTTCGCCAGCAGCTCTGCTGTTTATGACTTCAAGCCTATCAACTCCCGAGATTAGGCTGGTGTAACGATGCGATGTGAAATGGCTAGCTAGTTAGCGGGGTGCGCGCTAATAGCGTTTCAAACGTCACTCGCTCTGAGACTTAGAGTAGTTGTTCCCCTTGCTCTGCATGGGTAACGCTGCTTCGAGGGTGGCTGTTGTCGTTGTGTTCCTGTTTCGAGCCCAGGGAGGAGCGAGAAGAGGGACGGAAGCTATACTGTTACACTGGCAATAGTAAAGTGCCCATAAGAACATCCAGTAGTATATGAAATACAAATGGTATAGAGGGAAATAGTCCTGTAATTCCTATAATAATTACAACCTAAAACTTCCTACCTGGGAATATTGAAGACTCATGTTAAAAGGAACCATCAGCTTTCATATGTTCTCATGTTCTGAGCAAGGAACTGAAACGTTAGCTTTCTTACATGGCACATATCGCACTTTTACTTTGTTCTCCAACACTTTGTTTTTGCATTATTTAAATCAAATTAAACATGATTAATTATTTATTTGAGGCTAAATTGATTTTATTCATGTATTATATTAAGTTAAAATAAGTGTTCATTCAGTATTGTTGTAATTGTCATTATTACAAATAAATTGTAAAAATCGGCCGATTAATTGGTATTGGCTTTTTTTGTCCTCCAATAATCAGTATCGGTATCAGCGTTGAAAAATCCTAATCGGTCGACCTCTAATATGTACCAAGGAAGAGGTCAGAGGTCATGGGCTCATTGATGAGTTCAGGTGCTCCGTCCATCAGAGCTATGGCAGCATCCATGTTATCATTCAGAACTGCCACATGCAGCGCTGTCTCCCCCAGAGCACCTCTCTCAAAGATGTTAGTGGATGCACAGTCCAGAAGTTTCTTAATGCAACCTGCACTGTTCTCTTTGGCCGCAAAGAAGAGAGGGATGTCATTTGTCCTATGGGAGAGAGAGTGTGTTCGCAAGTTAGAATTCAAACACTACATTCATAAAATATATCACTAGCCACTTTAAACAATGCTACTGTCACGTTCTGACCTTAGTTCTTTTGTTATGTCTTTGTTTTAGTATGGTCAGGGTGTGAGTTGGGTGGGTTGTCTATGTTAGTTTTTATATGATTTGTTATTTCTGTGTTTGGCCTGGTATGGTTCTCAATCAGAGGCAGCTGTCAATCGTGTTCCCTGATTGAGAACCATATTTAGGTAGCCTGTTTTCTATTGTGTTTCGTGGGTGATTGTTTTCTATTTTGTGTCTACACCAGATAGGACTGTTTCGTTTCGTTCATTCTCCTTTGTTATTTTGTTTAGTGTTCTCGTGATAATAAATAATGGACACTTACCACGCTGCACATTGGTCCGATCTCTCCTACTCCTCCTCAGAGGAAGAAGACGAGCGTTACAGAATCACCCACCACCAAAGGACCAAGCAGCAGCAGCAGCGATCTCCAGACTCCTGGACATGGGAGGAGATCTTGGATGGCAAGGGACCCTGGGCACAGCTGGGAGAATATCGCCGCTGGAGGCAGCGAAAGCCGAGAGCGCGGTTGGAAGCCCGAGAGGCAGCCCCAAACATTTCTTGAGGGGGGCACACGGGAAGTGTGGCTAAGTCAGGTAGGAGACCTGAGCCAACTCCCCCGTGCTTACCGTGGAGAGAGGGGGACCGGGCAGGCACCGTGTTATGCCGTGAGGTGCCCGGTGTCCCCGGTGCGCAGGCATAGCCCGGTACCTCGTATTGGCCGGGCTAGAGTGGGTATCGAGCCAGGTGCCATGAAGCCGGCTCAGCGCATCTGGTCTCCAGTGCGTCTCCTCGGGCCAGGGTACATGGCACCAGCCCTGCGCATGGTGTCCCCGGTTAGCCAGCACAGCCCGGTGCGGGCTATTCCACCTCGCCGCACTGGCCTGGCTACGGGGAGCATCAAGCCAGGTAGGGTTGGGCAGGCTCAGTGCTCGAGACCTCCAGTGCGCGTCTATCCGGTGCCATCTCCACGCACCAGCCCTCCAGTGGCAGCCCCCCGCACCAGGCTGTCTCTCCGTCTCCTTCCTAAAGGTGCTCCCGCCTGTCCAGCGCTGCCAGAGTCTTCCTCCTGCCCAGCGCTGCCAGAGTCTCCCATCTGTCCTGAGCTGCCAGAGTCTCCCGTCTGTCCTGAGCTGCCAGAGTCTCCCGTCTGTCCTGAGCTGCCAGAGTCTCCCGTCTGTCCTGAGCTGCCAGAGTCTCCCGTCTGTCCTGAGCTGCCAGAGTCTCCCATCTGTCCTGAGCTGCCAGAGTCTCCCGTCTGTCCTGAGCTTCCAGAGTTGCCCGTCTGTCCTGAGCTTCCAGAGTCGCCCGTCTGTCCTGAGCTGCCAGAGTCGCCCGTCTGTCCTAAGCTGCCGGAGTCGCCCGTCTGTCCTGAGCTGCCGGAGTCGCCCGTCTGTCCTGAGCTGCCGGAGTCGCCCATCTGTCCTGAGCTGCCGGAGTCGCCCGTCTGTCCTGAGCTGCCGGAGCCGCCGGTCTGTCCTGAGCTGCCAGAGCCGTCCGTCAGCCAGGAGCTGCCGGAATCGCCCTTCACTCCGGAGCTACCGGAGTCTCCCGCCTGTCCTGTGCTGCCGGAATCTCCCGTTTGTTCGGTGCTGCTGGAATCTCGCGTCCATTTGGGACCCATTGCTAGGGTCCCCAGTCCGGCTTGAAAGAGGCCACGGAGGCGGTTGAGGAGGCGGACAAAGACTATGGTGGAGTGGGGTCCACGTCTCGCGCCATAGCCGCCACCGCGGACAGACACCCACCCAGACCCACCCCTATAGGTTCAGGTTTTGCGGCCGGAGTCCGCACCTTTGCGGGGGGGGGTGTACTGTCACGTTCTGCCCTTAGTTCTTTTGTGATGTCTTTGTTTTAGTATGGTCAGGGTGTGAGTTGGGTGGGTTGTCTATGTTAGTTTTTTTATGATTTGTTATTTCTGTGTTTGGCCTGGTATGGTTCTCAATCAGAGGCAGCTGTCAATCGTTGTCCCTGATTGAGAACCATGTTTAGGTAACCTGTTTCGTGGGTGATTGTTTTCTGTTTTGTGTCTACACCAGATAGGACTGTTTCGTTTCGTTCATTCTCCTTTGTTATTTTGTTTAGTGTTCTCGTGATAATAAATTATCAATATGGACACTTACCACGCTGCGCATTGGTCCGATCTCTCCTACTCCTCCTCAGCGGAAGAAGACGAGCGTTACAGCTACTTAATATAATGTTTACATACCCTACATTACTGATCTCATATGTATATGTATATACTGTACTCTATATCATCTACTGCATCTTTATGTAATACATGTCTCACTAGCCACTTTAAACTATGCCACTTTATTTACATACCTACATTACCTACATTGTTGGAACTAGAAGCACAAGCATTTCGCTACACTCGCATTAACATCTGCTAACCATGTGTATGTGACAAATAAATTTGATTTGATTTGATGTCGTAATTATCAGCATACGACTGGGAAAAATCCACTTGAACGCCCCTCCAGCTGGTAATTACTACATGCTGAGCTCTGATGTCACATTCCAGTGGGCACAGACATCAGTTCAACGTTTAATTTTGATTTACATTTGGTTTAGTTGTCAACTATTGTGAATTCAACAGGAAATCAACAAGAAATGTTGCCATGTCATTGGATTTAGTTAAAAGACGAAATGCCCTTATGTTGATGACTTTTTCCAAATCCAATAAGTTTTTCATGTGGATTCAATGTCATCACATAGATTTATTGGGTTGAAATGAAGTGGAACCTATAGGAAACTCACCAATAGGAAACTCACCTTTTGTTCTGCAACAAAAAAGTTTCATCCAGCGTCTCTTTCCACCCCTTCCTGTTCTGGAGGCGAAACCTAAGCTGGCTCCACCAATGGTTGAGCTCACCTGGAGCAGATCTTGCCAAAGGTGGGGCCATCCTCTCATATGGTGAGTCTATTTGAAACGGCTGGGAGGAGAGAGACGTGCATGTGTGTGAGAGAAATTGATTGTCAGAAACAGAGATATGTTCTACCGTCAGACTTAACGCATAAATAAATGTATCCTTCTCCTTATGTACTCGGGACTCAAATCAAATCTAGAATGTGAGAGCCAGCAAACTAACTGACAAATCGTTCAGGTCAGCACCATCCCACAGACCAGAGCTGAACCATATACAGACCTACTCATTCCAGTCATGTCCACAATAATGTCGTTTTTCTCTATTCTATCCTATTCTAAACAGTTCTGTAAAGCGTAAAAGGTAAATACTTATCGTTCCACAAAAAAGAGTGCGTTTTGCATCCCTTCGATATATCAAGTAGAAATTGTGCACCAATATTGCATTTTAAGAGCCTGTTATATTAAATGAAGTGCCTTTGACATTTAAAAACATATTTTTTACATTTTATTCGTTTTAGCAGACACTCTTATCCAGAGCAAATTAAAGTAGTCAGTGCGTACATTTTGTACTGAATTCCCCCCATGGGAATCGAACCCACAGCAACCCTGACGTTGCAAGCGCCATGTACTACCAACTGAGCAACACACAAAATGAACTGACACACCTCGAGAAAACAACCACTCACATATCCAAGATTGTGTCCCAAATGTCACCCCATAGCCTATGTAATACACGACTCCTGACCAGAGCCCTATGGCCCCTGGTCTAAAGTGGTGCTCTTTAACAGGGAATAGGGTGCCATCTGGGACACAGCCTTAGAAAGGCCATTCTCTCCTTCTCTTATCGCTTTAATACATACCACATGGAGAATTCAATAAATCAGATTTTTTATATGAATAAAGACTTGCTAAAGTGCCCAAATTCAGTATTTTGACATGTCCCGCTGTGCCCCCTATGTGACTTGTAGTTAGATTGCTACCCACTTAACCCAAACATTTAACCCAACATCATTTCTGAAAATGATTATTTATTTAATGTCTGTCCCTCATTTTAAGGTCCACCCTGTTGTGTGAACTGAATTCAAAATTGTGAACTGTTCCTTTAAAAAAAAAAAATTCTGAAGAAACATTTGACATCTAATAGTCAAATCATAGTATAAAAGTAGGTGAGCTGGTTCTACTCTTTTTGTCTATTTTATGTTGTTTTGTGGTGGAAAACTAAGCGGGTCAAGCTCAACACACCAACACTATTACCCATAGGTAGACAGGCTAGAAATGTTTTAACAATTACACTTTTATTGTGAAGCATGTATTCAATTGCAACTCCCTGTTGCAAATAACAAGCTTCAATTCTGCCTGTAACAAGGGGATTCATGGCTGATTTAAGATGAAATCATCAACCCTGTTACTTTATTTGACACTTAGGTGGTAATATTAAATGAAAAATACTACACTGAGATGGGGAAAAAAATACTATGACAGAATGTTAACATTTTGTGAAATATATATATTTTTTTATCAAGTTACACTTCTCAAAAGGCACCGAATTGGTGGAACGACCTACTTACCTTTATGAAAGAAAACAGTTAGTCCTTTACTCCTAATTGACAGTCAGGTACACAGACAACATGTTGATTTGAGAAAGAGAAGGGGGATTCACAGGTGGGGATCTATATATATGCAGACAAGACAGATAAGAGAGGGAGGAGATAAAGGAGAGGAGGTCAAGAGGAGGATGGATGGATGAGAGAGGAGGGAGGAGAGAGGGAGGGGACAAATGGTGGAAAGGAGTAGTAGTTAAATTGAGCATTATCTTTTGGAAAGATCCATCATTTTATTGGAATAATTTACTGCAGTATACCAAGGCCATTTGACATTTTGCTAAAACGTCTCGAACACTAAAGAGTGCTCTGGCCTTGCGCTTGACCGCCACACTCAGTTTACCTGGCAGATGTCCTGAGACTGGTCCACGGTCCATAGGTCTCCCCCTTGGCCCCCTTGGCTCATTTTCAGCCCCTGCATCACCCCCATGTAAAAATGGCCACGCCCATCATTATCATATTTTCCAGCATGCTCTATTGAAGGTGGATTTAATTTTAATAGTTTTTTCAAAATGTATGTTTTTCACGTACATTGATTGATTAATTCATCTTATGCTACTCAAATATAAATAACATACATTTTTCTAAACAATTCCAATCTGTTACTTGGATTTATTGCACCCATTACTGAAATTGTTGTCCCAGTTTAGATGTTTAAGGTAGTCTCATATCTTAGTCTTCCCAACCCTAGCACTGTCAGTCATTCTGAATGCAGGTTGGGGGTGACTAAAATATTCCAATTGTTGTATATCCCCACTCTGGTTTGATTTCAATAGGAATTACACATCACTTCGCAAGCCAGCATAATGTGAATTTCAGGCTTTATGAAATATGTCATGTATTTTCTTAAACAATGACAACATATTTAGAATCTCACTTGGTGTAGGCCACAGAACTGAACATGAATGAATGCAACAACCACCTCTCGGTCACCAGCGAACACGGTCATGGGTGGTACTGGTAAATAGTGATGTTACGTTTAAAACTGGAGCTCTGAGGCAAGCATCAAGATCGCCAAGCAGCTACCTTCAAAGCGTTGTGCCGATGCTTGTATCACTTTATCAGAAGTACTTTATCAAAGACACCCGAAGCTTTGTTTGGTCACGTGCTTTTTTAAACTGTGTTGCAAAATGCGTGATCACACTGATATCTCGGTGGTTTGGGCGCTTTCTTCGATTCCAAGCTGCCTTCAAACACTGACCTCTTCTGGACACCGTACTTGCAAATATAGTTAGGATTTTGTACCAAAATGTTCACCTTATCGGTAGTTTAGCAAGTAGAGTAGGGAACTATGGAACATTCATGGATGAGAGGATATGAGGTTGAATCCTGTTGTAGGCACATTACTTAGAAAATAGTTTTATTTATGTGAAACCACACTTTTCTGCATTTGTTTTATTAATATATATAAGCTTCTGTCTTAATCATTCTAAATAAAGCCTTAGATTCAGTTTGTTTTTATTTTTTAGATTCAGTTTTTGAAAACAGGGAACCATGATGTAAGATGCAGACCAACTGATTATAGGCTACTAACGCCAATGACTTACCGCTAGGGTGGCGACTTTGAAGAGAATGCCAATAGTGTGCAAAGCTGTCATCAAGGCAAAGGGTGGCTACTTTGAAGAATCTCAAATATAACATATATTTTGATATGTTTAACAGTATATTGGTTACTACATGATTCCATGTGTTATTTCACAGTTTTGATGTCTTCACTATTATTTTACAATATAGAAAATAGTAAAAATAAAGAAAAACACTGAAATGAGTAGGTATGTTCAAACTTTTGACTGGTACATTTTGTGATGTTTTTGTTCGTTTTGGACTTTGGTGAGTTTATTTTTAGCTGTTCGGGCACGCCAAACATTTCTGAAGGCAAGCTGAAGTCCGGAGCTGAAGTTTACGCCCTTTCATTTGTAATTGGTCAACAGTAGGGATTCTTCAATAAACTCTTTGTTGCCATTCAACGTGAACCTTTAGCTCCCACTTCCCTATTGTGTGATAGTTATTTGTAATGGCTGTCAATGGTTTTACATTTGTTGTCTTAGGTCTGTTAGGTCTTTAGGTCCCTCTTTATGTAGTGTTGTGTTGTCTCTCTTGTCGTGATGTGTGTTTTGTCCTATATTTTTATTTAATTTATTGACATTTTTAATATCAGCCCCCATCCCCGCAGGAGGCCTTTTGGCTTTTGGTAAGCCGTCATTGAAAATAAGAATTTGTTCTTAACTGACTTGCCTAGTTAAAGAAAGGTTAAATAAAAAATAAACAAATGAAATAAAACATGCCTACATGCCTCCCCCCAAATATTTTTTATTCTAAAATACTTTGAATAATAAAGAAACATTTTAATAGTAAAAAAATGTTTAGCCCCCAAATGTTGGGGAGTGTAGGTGGGTAAAAAATAAAACAAATAAACATAAATATACTGTAGAATGAAACAACCTCATCTGAGGGCGGTCGACGTCACCGGTCTTCTAGCCATCACTGATCCATTTTTCATGTTCCATTGGTTTTGTCTTGTCTTCCTACACATCTGGTTTCAATCCCATTCATTACCTGTTGTGTATTTAACCCTCTGTTTCCCCTCATGTCCTTGTCAGAGATTATTTGTTGTTCAGTATTCGTGTTGTTTGTATTGGTGCGCGACGGGTCCTCGTACCCACTTTGTTTTATTGTATTCATGGTTTTGGAGTTGTTTGTTTTGAAGTTATTAAACAACTCCATTCCACTCAGTTTGATTCTCCTGCGCCTGACTTCCCTGCCACCTATACACACAACTCTGACAGAGTTGATGTAAAATAGGAATTAGAACAAGTAGTGAATAATCGAGAATACACTGTTACAATCAGTGGTGTTAAATAAAAATACTTTAAAGAACTACTTAAGTTGTTTTTGGGGGTGTCTGTACTTTACTTAACTGTTTATATTTTTGACAACTTTTACTTTTACTTCACTACATTCCTAAAGAAAATAATGTCCTTTTTACTCCATACATTTTCCCTGACACCCAAAAGTACTCGTTACATTTTGAATGCTTAGCAGGACAGGAAAATGGTCCAATTCACTCACTTATCAAGAGAACATCCCTGCCTCTGATCTGGTGGACTCACTAAAAACACATGCTTTGTTTGTAAATGATGTCTGAGTGTTGGAGTGTGCCCCTGGCTATCTGTTAATTTTTTAAATATATAATGATGCCGTCTGGTTTTGTAACGATCGTCATAGGTGGAAGAAGAGGAGGACCAATGCGCAGCGTGGTAAGTGTTCATCTTTTTTTCATAAAGTAATTGAACACTGAACAAAACAAATAAAAAACAGAAAACAATCACCCACAACTCAAGGGTGAAAACAGGCTGCCTAAGTATGGTTCTCAATCAGGGACAACGATTGACAGCTGCCTCTGATTGAGAACCATACCAGGCCAAACACAGAAATACCAAATCATAGAAAAAATAACCTAGACAACCCACCCAACTCACGCCCTGACCAAACTAAAACAAAGACAAAACAAAGGAACTAAGGTCAGAACATGACATGTTTGCTTTGTTGGCAAATTTTTTGTTGGCAGATTTTGTCAAAGTTCTCTGGATTTATGGTGCTTTCAAAACAACTGGGAACTTGGAAAAAAACAAGGTTGAATCATGGTGGCGTCATTGATCTTCAGGCCGTAGCTCTAGAAATAGGCCGAATTTACAATCCGAGTTGGATGACCGTTCAAAACAGATTTTCCCAATCAGAGCTCATTTATTCCTGCCTCCGAGTTAACAGTTGTTAATCAATTGAAATCAGGCTTCATTGACAGCATGGCCAATGTTGAATGTTTATCATTTTAAACTTGGAAAAGAGCCCCTTAAACTATGATTACACATCTCTATCAATAGCCTTTTAAACCATTATTATACACTGCATGACCTAATACGGATTCTCTTTAGACTTCTATCATTCAGTCCTATTCCATAGCATTTTATCCCATGATTACACATCTCTATCAACAGCCTTTTAAACCTTGATTATACACTGTATGACCTAATTCTATGTTATAATTCATTAGACATCCAGGTATAACCAATGATGGTAAATAAAATCACATTATAGTTATTTATGCCTTGTGAAGAACAATCAAGTCGGCCTGCCAGTTTCAGTTAGAATCTGCACTAATGTAAAAGATTCATAATATCTTGCACTTATTTGCTTGTTATTTTTTTTTTTAATGACTTTGAATGTAATAATGATCTACATTATTATTTGCATTAACCAATCATTTGGTTTTCTGTTTGGATTTACAATCCTGAACAAAAAGGTTCCAGTAAAAAGTAAAGTTTAATATACTGTCTTGTAAAATCTTTAATAAAAAAATATTGATGTGCTTTACTTGGAATGGTAAAGTGACATACATGGTCCAAAAACACTGAAAATGAATCGAGTCTACATTTCAACCCAGTCTTGCCCATATACACTTGCTACTACAATACAATCATTTGTTTTCGACAAATAATACTGCATACATACATAATTGCATCACACATATATTATATAATAACAATATAATGATCTGTTTTTCTGTCTTAACCCTCAGACGTATCTTACTTCCTGGTCATCCTCAGGCTCTTCCTGTTCCACATCTAAACCCAGAGCGCTGTGGCGAATCATCTGCCAGCATGCCAGGGACTTCCTGTTTCCATCTATCCCACCTCTGTGTTTGGGTCTGATCAGAGGGCTTCCAGTTCCTTTTGACATGTCAGTGTTCTCCATCTCCTCCCGCTCCTTGCTCTGGTCCTCATCCTTAGAGAAGGCTTGCACGTAGCGACGCATCTTTTGCACCAGTGGGTCGTTGCGATCCTCAACCCTGCAATGGAGACATTAAGAGAGTCATTATAATACAAAGCCTGTGTATGATGGGGATGGGGAAACACTGTTAACACCACCACACCTAAGACAGAGAGTACAGTAATAGGCCAGTTAGATGAAGTGTTGTTGTCTTACCGGAGGTACCACCGCTCCCCCAGGCCGTAGAGCAGTCCACACACCCCCAGCCGGGGCCACAGGCAGCGGGGCAACCTCCTCTCCAACATCAGGGTAGTGGCCACCACCTACACACAGTGAGCAGGGACAAAGGATGTAAGGATCATTAGAATGGCACTGATTGGGATGCTGTATACACTTTCATCATGTTTTTAAGCTATTTTTATGGAGTATTCACAGTGCCTTCAGAAAGTAGTCACACCCCTTAACTTATTCCACATTGTGTCGTGTTACACCCTAAATTCAAAATTGATTAAATATATTTTATTTCTTAGCCAACTACACACAATACCCCATAATGACAAAGTGAAAACATGTTTTTAGAAATGCATATTTATTGAAAATGATAAACAGAAATATCTAGTTTACATAAGTATTCACACCCCTGAGTCAATACTTTCTATAAGCACCTTTGGTAGAGATTCCAGCTGTGAGTCTTTCTGGGTAAGTCTCTAAGAGCTTCTCACACCTGGATTGTGCAACATTTGCCCATTATTCTTTTCAAAATTCTTCAAGTTATGTCAAATTGGATGTTGATCATTGACAGATAAACATTTTCAGGTATTGCCATACATTTTCAAGTAGATTTAAGTCAAAACTTTAAATCGGCCACTCAGGAAAATTCACTGTCTTCTTGGTAAACAACTCCAGTGTATATTTGGCCTTGTGTTTTAGGTTATTGTCCTGCTGAAAGGTGAATTAATCTCCCAGTTTCTGGTGGAAAGCAGACTGAACCAAGTTTTCTTCTAGGATTTTGCCTGTGCTTAGCTCCAGTCCGTTTTTCTTTTAATTCTGAAAAACTCCCCAGTCCTTAACGCTTGCAAGCATACCCATAACATGATGCAGCCAGCAACATGATTGAAAATATGGAGAGTGGTACTCAGTAATGTGTTGTATTGGATTTGCCCCAAACATAACACTTTTTATTTAGGACAAAAAGTGAATTGCAGTATTACTTTAGTGCAAGCATGTTTTGGAATATTTGTATTCTGTACAGGCTTCCTTCAATTAGGTTAGTATTGTGGAGTAACTACAATGTTGTTGATCCATCCTCAGTTCTCCTATCACAGCCATTAAACTCTATAACTGTTTTAAAGTCGCCATTGGCCTCATGGTGAAATCCCTGAACGGTTTCCTTCCTATCCGGCAACTGAGCACCTGTATTTTTGTAGTGACTGGGTGTAATGATACACCATCCAAAACATAATGAATAACTTCACCATGCTCAAAAGGATATTCAATATCTGATTTTTGTATTTTTACCCATCTACCAATGCCTTCCTTGCAAGGCATTGGAAAACCTCCCTGGTCTTTGTGGATGAATCAGTGTTAGAAATTCACTACTCGACTGAAGGACTTTACAGATAATTGGGGTGCAGGGATGAGGTAGTCATTCAGAAATCATGTTAAACACTATTATTGCACAAAATAAAAATCTGAAATGTCTAGAGTCAATAAGTATTCAACCCCTGTGTTATGGCAAGCTTAAATAAGTCATGCAAGCCATGCAAGTCATTATGTAACTTCTTAAAAACATTTTTACTCCTGAACTTATTTAGGCTTGCCACAACAAGGGTTGAATACTTATTGACTCAAGACATTTCAGCTTTTCATTTTTAATTCATTTGTAAACATTTAGAGAAACATAATTCCACTTTCACATTATGGGATATTGTGTGTAGGCCAGTGACAACAAATCTCAAATTAATCAACTTTAAATTCATGCTGTAACACAACAAAATGTTGAAAAAGTCAAGGGGTGTGAATACTTTCTGAAGGCACTGTAATAGAAAATGTGTGCTTGTGTGTGTGTGTGCATGTGTGTGTCACACTGATGCACACCTGTGTCCTCCAGAGCTCGTCCCTCTCCTGGGCAACTCTCCAGTGTGTATCACTCATCATGGCTATGAGCAGGTTGAGCAGCAGTATGTAGGAGACCACAGAGAAGGTGCAGTGCAGCACATGGACAATTGGGGGCGTTGTGATGGTGTGGTCCACTGGCAGGTCTATCAGACCCACACTCAGCTCAAACTGGGAGAACAGAGTGATGGGGAAGGAGCGGTACGCAGGTAGAGAGTCTGGGTCCTGAGTCATATACACCATCCACAGGGCTGGGAGGGAGGGAGGGAGGGAGGGACAACAACAACCAGGGTATAAAAATAGGATTTTTTTTTATACACTTGTTGGCAATTTGCTTATTTGAAACGTCAAGAACTGCTAATGCAGTTTCTCTTAAACAGAATGTACTTACAGGTAGAAAACCCCATGAGCACGATGAAGCTCAGCCACATGAACTTGGTCAGGTCTCCAAATATAATCTAGGAGGAAATTAGACATAACACCACAACAGTTTAACATGGGAATCAAAACAGCAAAACCATACATTCTACAGTAACATCATGCTAATGCTTGTGTGTGTGTGCATTCACATGTGTGTGTCTGCTTCCCTTACATACCTTCTGTATCATGATGACGTAAGGCCCCAGCATCTGAAAGCCTCGGGCGAAGAACATGACATTGCTCCAGCCCAGCACCAGACACACAGCCATGACAACTGCCTCCCCCTGCACCCCACTGACCCTGAACACACACAGCAGCACTACCAGGAACGCATAGGCAATACTGGGGAGGAAACACAGATTATTACACAGGTTATAAATGCTACATAGACATGACATAACACAACAACATCACTAGGCAGGTAATAAAGGCTACATAGGCACATAGGTTGACTTACAGAATGACATGGAAGGGTCCCCCCAGGGCCGTCTGTCCAAAGTACTGCTTGGCCCCCACTCTCAGCATATCTGGGATCTTAGGGATTGGGAAGAACACAGATTATATTGACAGCCAATAATGTGATCTAATCTACAGTGTAAATATAAGTGACATGTAAAACTATTGGGTGATGTATGTTTTACCTCCAGTAGCAGAATAACCAGGGCACCCAGGACACTGATCATCTCTCCTGCCAGACGCAAGTTGTCCCCATAGGTCACATAACTCTCCTACAGGGACAGAGAACAGGGCACGTGGATCACAAAGGGTTCAAATGAAGACCTCTGATTGAGGTTTGCACACAGGCTGTCATATGAAGATGCCTTCATGTCTCCCACACCTTCAGAGTTTTCTGCACGCGGATGGTTTTGTCCATGTCAGATACAGTGTAATTCTCTGGAGCGTCCTTTAGAGGGCGATACACACAACACAGTGTGAAGGTCCCAATGTACAGGAGGTACAGCAGCAGCAACAACCTGAACACAACACAATAATAAAATTACAATAGTAGACATAAACAAATGACAGCATCTCAAACACAACATCAGAACGTGATCCACTGTATGTGTGGTTACCTAAAGTAGTGTTTTCCATAGAGGTTCCACTTGAGACTGACCAATTGCCTAACAGGAGTCACTTCCAGTATCCTTCTTGCCTGAGGGAAGAGATCACCCTCATCATCAGTTTCCCTGTAGTGTATATTAGACCGTATCATGTTTGTGTTCTGTAATGTACCTCTCTCCTCTGGCTGCCCACGATGAGCTCCAGCACAGAGAGGTCGTCGTCGGCGACCAAGGAGTCGATCTCTGAGAGGTCATAGAGGTTAGAGCTCAGTGGTCCCAGGTTCCACTGGACGACTCGCCTCCGGTTGACCAGGTGCTGGAAGGCCTGGGAGAGAGATAGAAAAACCTTAGAAACCTAGAAATGCAGCACAATTAATTTGTAGGTTAAATACATTCTAATAACAACATATGCTGTATAAAGAATACTACGGAGGCGAAGGTTATGACTACAGGTTAAAGATAATAGGGGAAACATTATCCCTCTTCTCCTCTCATACATTGTCTCCTGTTTCTTTCTCTATCCCTCTATCCATCCTCACCACAAGGTTGCCCTCCTTGGCAGCTAGTTTGAAGGGCGTTAAGCCACGATAGTTGGGCACCATGTCCAGTGGCACAGTCTGGTCCAGCTCAACGTCGTGTGCCAACAGCAGATCCAACGCCAGGCATGCTAAAGTCTTATTGGGCTGCAGGACCAGAATATGGAGCACTGTGTTACCTAGGGGGGAGAGATGGAGATATTAAACTGTTGAAAATGGGAGAAGAGAGAAGAGGAGGAGGGGGAGGAGATGAAAGAGGAATGTTTCATACCAATGGAGTCCTGGGCCCTGGTGCTGGCTCCTGCGTTGATCACCATGGAAATGATGTCCTGATTCCCCACACAGGCCGCAAATGCCAGGATGTGCTCACCTAAAGTAAAGCAAACGGAATAAAATACCCACATTTCCCAGAATGCATTTTTATACTCCTTACAGACCACAAACAGTCATCTTACCATAGTAGAGCAGCCCTCCTCTTCTCTTCCTGAAGTACAGGCCTGTGACTCTGGGCGTGGCCACATCCGCCCCTTTACCAATCAGACTGCGGACCAGGTTAAAGTTCTGATTCAACACAGCAATGTGGAGAGGTGTCATGCCTGATTGAGAGCGAGTAAGAGAGAGAATATATTATTGTGTGATTAAATATCTGTGTGAGTTTTATGATATTATAGTGTATTTGTCCATTGTGTGTGAGACTATATGTACCAAGGAAGAGGTCAGAGGTCATGGGCTCATTGATGAGTTCAGGTGCTCCGTCCATCAGAGCTATGGCAGCATCCATGTTATCATTCAGAACTGCCACATGCAGCGCTGTCTCCCCCAGAGCACCTCTCTCAAAGATGTTAGTGGATGCACAGTCCAGAAGTTTCTTAATGCAACCTGCACTGTTCTCTTTGGCCGCAAAGAAGAGAGGGATGTCATTTGTCCTATGGGAGAGAGAGTGTGTTTGCAAGTTAGAATTCAAACACTGCATTAATAACATGTTGTAATCAGCATATCAGCATACGACTGGGAAAAATCATCTTGAACGCCCCTCCAGCTGGTAATTACTAGTGGGAAACTGTCTATCATCTCTGAGCTCAGACTTCCCCCACATACTGAACTCTGATGTCACATATTTATCAAACGACCTCGATTACACCATTTGCAACAGTTAAATCCAACATCAAATCAATTTTCATAAGAACCAAATTGTTCAAAGGGTTTTTGAACACTACATTTTGTTTTCAAGCACGATAGCTGTACTTTTAGTTTATGGTTGATGCAGCTTGTTTGTCATCAGCCAATCTGCATTCTCAATTAGTTAAAAGCATGTGAACACACACAAGTGATGCTCCCAGATTACAAGTAGTATTTTCTGAGTTTCTCTCTTGTTATGAACGCAGCATAATAACAACCAATACTTGTCAGTAGCTGTTTTTTTTTACCAATAGGAGTCTCACCTTTTGTTCTGCAGCAAAAATGTTTCATCAAGCATCTCGTTCCACCCCTTCCTGTTCTGGAGGCGGAACCTGAGCTGGCTCCACCAATGGTTGAGTTTACCTGGAGCAGATCTTGCCAGGGGCGGGGCCATCCTCTCATAGGGTGAGTCTATTTGAAACGGCTGAGATGAGAAAGAAATTTGCATGTGTGTGAGACAAATTAAGTGTCAGAAACCGTGAGCTATCCTGCAACATGGTCTCAGAGCATTTAGTTTTATTCTGTATGTAAATCCGAGACACTCCATTTAGTGTGATATGTTACATTTCGAATGGCATGTATTTTAATTTCTTGATCTCTATCACCCATTTCGTATGTTATGTTACGATTTACAATTTGAATTGTTACTAATTTCCAAAACGCACAATATATTACGAATTTGCAAACATACTCTATGTTATGGTTTAGCAAAACTGTTACTTTATTGGGCACTTAATAGGCACTTACTATAGTCTTTTATTTTATTTTTTATTTAACCTCTTGATATGGGAAAATGTGTTTTTTTTATGACAGAATGTTAATATTAGGTGACGTACAATTTGTTCCGAATTGCAAAACGTATTATATGTTACAGTTTTGCAAAACGTATGAAATGGTACAAATTCTAGTTAGGCGGCAAACGTTAGCTAGCTGGGTAATGTTAGCTAGGCTAGGGGTTAGGGTTAGGGTTAAGGTTAGGGGAAGGGTTAGCTAAAAGGGTTAAGGTTAGGGTTAGGGGTTGGGTTAGCTAAAAGGGTTAAGGTTAGGGTTATGGATTGGGTTAGCTAATATTCTAAGTAGTTGCAAAGTAGATCAAAAGTAGTAAGTAGTTGAAAAGTAGCTAATTACGTAAAATGCTAATGTTGTCCATGATCAGATTCTAACTCTCAACCTTTGGATTGCTAGATGTTGGCGTTATAAGCCAACCCTTCCACCCCAACCAATTAAACATTTGTTTTATGTAACCATACCAAACGTAACATATCATACTCATTTGAGGAGCCTGGATTTAAATGTATTATGTTATATAATATTATTATATTATATTAGTCTATGAGACCAGACTCTACCATCAGACGCAGCTCATTAAAATGGTACTAAAATCAAAACTAGAATGGGTGAGCTGTTCAGGTCAGCACATTCCCACAGACCAAACATTTTCTGGTGTTTTGTGGTGGAAAACTGAGCGGGTCGAACATAACACGTCAACACGATTACCCATAGATAACAATATATTTGTTTTTGTGAAGCTTGCATTCAGTTGCCACTCCCTGTTGCACACAACAAGCTTACATTCTACCTGCCACAAGAGAATTCATGGCCGATTTAAGATGAAACCGTCGACCCTGTTACGGTCAACACTGTTATGGTCAACCCTGTTACTTTATTTGGCACTTAATAGGCACTTAATATAGCTTTTTTTTCTTATTTAACCTCTTGATATGGGATTTTTATTTTATTTTTTTTATGACAGAATGCTAATATTAGGTGAAATCCCCCCAAACAATTTGACCAAGTTACACTTTTCAACAGGCACTGAATTGGTGGAGTGACCCACTTACCTTTATGAAAGAAAACAGTTAGTCCTTTACTCCTAATTGACAGTCAGGTACTACGACAACATGTGACCCCCAGCTGATTTGAGAAACAGAAGGAGGATTCACAGGTGGGGATCTATATATATGCAGACAAGACAGATAAGAGAGGGAGGAGATAAAGGAGAGGAGGTCAAGAGGAGGATGGATGGATGAGAGAGGAGGGAGGAGAGAGGGAGGGGACAAATGGTGGAAAGGAGTAGTATTTAAATTGAGCATTATCTTTTGGAAAGATCCATCATTTTATTGGAATAATTTACTGCAGTATACCAAGGCCGTTTGACATTTTGCTAAAACGTCTTGAACACTAAAGAGTGCTCTGGCCTTGCGCTTGACCGCCACACTCCTGAGACGATGTCCTGAGACTGGTCCACGGTCCATAGGTCTCCCCCTTGGCCCCCTTGGCTCATTTTCAGCCCCTGCATCACCCCCATGTAAAAAATGTCAACATCATGACAGTCAACACTTTTTGGTCTTTATTCTCAGTGAACCGTTCAGATAACTGGTTCGAAAGTCGTCTACCTTTCAATTGTCTCAATGCTGGTGTGTAATCAAAAAGCTCATATTGAGGTGAGCTTGTCTACCTGGACAAGTATCTGCTGATTCAGCTGTATGATCCTACAGCTTACCTGTCAGGTCTATAGAAACTAGTTTTGACTGGCTGTGATCTAGAAGTACATTCTAGTCCGACACCAGTCAACACCTACAGTACATGCTAATCTAAGGGTTCTTGTTCAACCAATTAGTTGGGGTAAATCATGTTTTCACAATGTGTGTTTGACTGAACTGTCAACAGCATTGCTCATGAACATGATAATTGTTACTATACAAAAACCATAATACTTGAGTACTTAGTGTAATCCTATGAGCATTATGTTTTTCCTTTTGACAAAAAGACTTGATGGTAGATTTGATTTCTTACGAACCAAACCTCTTCTGCAGTAAAGCAAATAGTCTAAACTGATACACAGTATTTTAATTTCCACATATTTGATGACCATCTATTATACATAACAACCCAGACACCCAAAACACTTTCCAAATGCCATGGTTTGGTGTGTGTATTCAGGTGTTTGTGTGTCCCATGTATAGGTCATGAGTAACATGTTGGTTACCCACAGCGTGTTAAAGGGTTTCAATGAAGGGTTTATATCAGACAGGCCTGGGTAATGGTTCTGACTGAGCCAGTCATCTTGTGTTGTCTTGATAATAGCTATTTACAGCGCCTTGCAGTGAGACACCGGAGTGCTGCCATATAGACCAGTGGTTTCAATTGTCATAATGTCTTTATTTAGGCACAATAACAAGGTTCCATTGCAGTGTGTGTGTGTGTGTGTGTGTGTGTGTGTGTGTGTGTGTGTGTGGTTTTGGACTGGCTCTCCTTATAAGCTCAGTAGGGGAGACCTGGGTTGGTTGTCTCATGGGTTAGCTGTCACAACTGGTCAATTCATGTCAGCAAGACAAAACAATGAGGTGAGGGGAATGTATGTGATTTTCATAGCTGAAAGTAAAAAAATGATATATATTGGTAGTTTCTTTGAAAACTGTTTGAATTATGGGAGTATCCATAAATAATTATGTTTGTTGAACCGAGAAAAGGGAGAGCTGTTTCAAACCAATTTCTGAGTTCCTAGGTCAAGCCATGTGGTAAGTAATATCTTAACTAGCATTAGTGTTGCCTCTCTCTGACACTCATATTTTTCCTGTCACGCACCCACACACGCACATACACACATACATACACATACATGCATACACACACATGCACGCATACATACACAAATGTACTCAAATTGTCATATGTTATTCTCAAGGCATAAAATGCTGTATTTTGTTCAATCAAAGAAAGGCTTAGCTATTTCTAAGGCTGTTTGTTATTTTTCTTCATTTCCTGATACAAAAGGAATAAGTTACTAGTGAACATTGTGACAACCAACCCAGCGATTGGGGTGGTTGTCACAAGTGGACAGTGTGTTTGATGATTCATAACTCCATGTTGGAGTTAAAAAGGGTAAAAACGGTCCTCATTTTATTCCAAGATCTTTATCCTAATATTGAAAAGAGTCTTGTAAGATAAACTGGTGCTGAGAAATAGATATGAGAGTAAGAAGTGCGACAACCAACTCCGGTCTCCCCTACACATGATAACCTTGGGAATATGTTGCAGAACAGGAACAAGGGGTTGCGACTGAGAGGAGTTTTGCTTTTTTACTTTAAGTCTCTAGTTTAGTCATTTATATACAGATATTGGATCTTAATTTGATGATCAGGTGAAATGGACATGGTGGTTGTGTAAGAGGCCCTCAGGTCAGATCCTATCTGATACCACCATGAGATCTGGGAGACAGGTGTCTTGTCCTCTAATGCTGAAGTCAACAGATCTCCAACAGATTCAGGTGAAATGTGCTGATCTGTCAAATCAGACATGGGAGAACATGAAGTTCATTCTGTTTGATGGAAAGGTTTTAGTGTGGATACTTTTCTGTTTTATGTCAAATAGGGTTTCCTTAACCCTAACCCTAACCCTAGATTGGTAATACATTGCACTTAAAGGGATTCATTGCCAGCATTCCGAAGTGTTCCTTTATTTACTTTCCAAGAGTCAGATGAGCTCATTGATACCATTGTTATGTCTCTGCATCCAGTATGAAGGAAGTTAGAGGGAGCTTCGCGAGCCCGATGCTAACTAGTGTTAGCGCTACGAGCATGCTAGCTGTTACCATAGACTTCCAGTCATAGCGCTGATGCTAATTAGCATTTTTTAAATGTATTTTATTTTACCTTTAGGCAAGTCAGTTAAGAACAAATTCTTATTTTCAATGACGGCCTAGGAACAGTGGGTTAACTGCCTGTTCAGGGGCAGAACGACAGATTTGTATCTTGTCAGCTCGGGGATTCTAACTTGCAACCTTTCGGTTACTAGTCCAACGCTCTAACCACTAGGCTACCCTGCCGCCCCAGGGTATTGCACTAATGTTAGTTAGTCTGACTTTGGGGAAGTAGATAAAGGACTTTTTTTGCCAAAATCCCAAAGTATCCTTTTAAGGCCAGGCACCACAGACTAAAATGACATTTTTGCATCTACTTATCAATTATGAGATATTGGGGTATTTTGGTTAAAATTTGTATAAAAAAAAGGTTAAAAAGTGAATGAAAATGTACTTTAGTTTATCATGCTACCGTCATCAACATTTCATGAATTGTAACCACTTTGTTGTTCTTAAGAAATTTTGCCACAATTTTGGAAGTATGCTTGGGGTCATTGTCCATTTGGAAGACCCATTTGCGACCAAGCTTTAACTTCCTGACTGATGTCTTGAGATGTTGCTTCAATATATATATAATTTTCCAACCTCGTGATGCCATCCATTTTGTGAAGTGCACCAGGCCCTCCTGCAGCAAAGCACCCCCACAGCATGATGCTGACACCCCCGTGCTTCACGGTTGGGATGGTGTTCTTCGGCTTGCAAGCCTCCCCCTTTTTCCTCCAAACATAACGATGGTCATTATGGCCAAACAGTTCTATTTTTGTTTCATCAGACCAGAGGACATTTCTCCAAAAAGTACAATCTTTGTCCCCATGTACAATTGCAAACCATAGTCTGGCTTTATTATGGCGGTTTTGGAGCAGTGACTTCTTCCTTGATGTGCAGCCTTTCAGATTATGTCGATATAGGACTTGTTTTACTGTGGATATAGATACTTCTGTACCTGTTTCCTCCAGCATTTTCACAAGGTCCTTTGCTGTTTGTTCTGGGATTGATTTGTACTTTTCGCACCAAAGTACCTTTCACCTCTAGGAGACCGAACGCGTCTCCTTCCTGAGCGGTATGACGGCTGCGTGGTCCCATGGTGTTTATACTTGCGTACTATTGTTTGTACAGATGAACGTGGTACTTCAGGCATTTGGAAATTGCTCCCAAGGATGAACCAGACTTGTGGAGGTCTACAATTTTTTTTCTGAGGTCTTGGAAGATTCATTTTGATTTGAAGGCAGGCCTTGAAATACATCCACAGGTTCAGCTCCAATTGACTCAAATGATGTCAATTAGCCTATCAGAAGCTTCTAAAGTCATGACATCATTTTCTGGAATCTTCCAAGCTGTTTAAAGGCACAGTGTGTAAGGGTTTTCTTGTGGTGAAGTAGAGGCGGACCAAAACGCAGCGTGGTTATATTGATTCATGTTTAATAAAAAAAGATAAACACGAACACTACAAAACAATAAACGTGGAAAACCAAAAACAGCCCTATCTGGTGCAAAACACAGAGACAAGAACAATCACCCACAAACACACAGTGAAACCCAGGCTACCTAAGTATGATTCTCAATCAGAGACAACTAATGACACCTGCCTCTGATTGAGAACCATATTAGGCCGAAACATAGAAATACCCCAAAACATAGAAAAACAAACATAGACTGACCACCCAACTCACGCCCTGACCATACTAAAATAAATACAAAACAAAGGAAATAAAGGTCAGAACGTGACAGTGCCCCCCCCCCCCAAAGGTGCGGACTCCGGCCGCAAAACCTTAACCTATAGGGGAGGGTCTGGGTGGACGTCTGTCCGCGGTGGCGGCTCTGGCGCGGGACGCGGACCCCACTTCACCATTGTCTTAGTCCGCCTTATTGTCTGCTTCCGTGACCTCCTAACCACGGCGACCCCTCTAAATGACCCCACTGGACTGAGGGGCAGCTCGGGACAGAGGGGTGGAAGCTCGGGACAGAGGGGTGGAAGCTCTGGACAGAGGGGCGGCCCCTGGCTGACTGGCGGCACTGGCGGCCCCTGGCTGACTGGCGGCACTGGCGGCCCCTGGCTGACTGGCGGCCCCTTGCAGACTGGCGGCACAGGCGGCCCCTTGCAGACTGGCGGCACAGGCGGCCCCTTGCAGACTGGCGGCACAGGCGGCGCTGGGCAGACTGGCGGCACTGGCGGCGCTGGGCAGACGGGTGGCTCAGGCGGCGCTGGGCAGACGGGTGGCTCAGGCGGCGCTGGGCAGACGGGTGGCTCAGGCGGCGCTGGGCAGACGGGAAGCTCAGATGGCGCTGGGCAGACGGGTGGCTCAGGCGGCGCTGGGCAGACGGGTAGCTCAGATGGCGCTGGGCAGACGGGAAGCTCCGGCAACGCTGGGCAGACGGGAAGCTCCGGCAATGCTGGAGAGGAAGGCTCTGACAGCGCTGGAGAGGCGGGAGACTCCGACAGCGCTGGAGAGGAGGAAGGCTCCGGCAGTGCTGGACCTCCCATGTCCATTCCTCTTTTCGCTGCTGTTGCTGTTGCCCGTTACCACGCCGCTTGGTCCTGTTGTGGTGGGTGATTCTGTAAGGGTTTTCTTTAGGTGAAGTAGAGGCGGACCAAAACGCAGCGTGGTTATATTGATTCATGTTTAATAAAAAAAGATAAACACGAACACTACAAAACAATAAACGTGGAAAACCAAAAACAGCCCTATCTGGTGCAAAACGCAGAGACAGGAACAATCACCCACAAACACACAGTGAAACCCAGGCTACTTAAGTATGATTCTCAATCAGAGACAACTAATGACACCTGCCTCTGATTGAGAACCATACTAGGCCGAAACATAGAAATAACCCAAAACATAGAAAAACAAACATAGACTGCCCACCCAACTCACGCCCTGACCATACTAAAATAAATACAAAACAAAGGAAATAAAGGTCAGAACGTGACACAGTGAACTTAGTGTATGTGAACTTCTGACCCACTGGAATTGTGATACAGTGAATTATAAAGGAAATAATATGTTTGTAAACAATTGTTGGAAAAATTACTTCTGTCATGCACACAGTAGATGTCCTAACTGACCTGCCAAAACTATAGTTTGTTAACAAGACATTTCTGGAGTAGTTTGAAAACGAGTTTTAATGACTCCAACCTAAGTGTATGTAAACTGTATCTCACCGGAGAAAACATATTAGCGAGCGAAACAGCGCCCCTCTCTCTCTGTATGTGTAGCCCATCTATCTGATTCTGTTTGGTCAAAGGGAGTATGATATTTTTGCCACCCATAGCATTGAATGCAAGGGTACACAGCTAGCATTTGTCATCCCTATTTTAAATAAAATCATAGCCAATCGGCGTTGAGATAAACTGAGAGAGCTCAACTGTGAATGGTCCTGGGCACACCAAAAATAAAGTGTCAAGGGAAGCCAGTTTGAATATTGCTTCACACCAATTACATCACATCTGAAGCCAAACGTCATTGAAAGAAAAAAATGGAATTGTTGCATTTCGTTGTCCTTCAGTGGCTGGCTTGCTTGCTAGCTAACATTGTCCCTTTCCTAAATTAGCCATGGATAGGGATAGGGATTTGGACTCATAGTTTAACGTAATTCTTCGTTCTGGCCAATGATTAAAACAGAAATTCTGATCCAACCATAAATTCATATATTGTGCCCCTGGCCTGAGAGGATGGAAGTTCAATATGTAGCTAGATGTAGTAGGCTAATGTTACCTAGCCGGCTTGTCTATGAAAGGAAGTTAGGCTAGTGAGCAAGCATTTTAGCCAGGTAGCCTAGGACAAAAGAAACAAAAAGTGTGTACTGTATGACAGTCATAGACCGTTTTGACTCCCCCTACAATTAGGGTGGGCCAACATGTTTTTAAAAAACTTGCGCGCACACACACACACACACACACACACACACACACACACACACACACACACACACACACACACACCAGTACAATGGACAGCCACATCACATTTAGCTTACATTGATTGGACTAATTTGTTTTTGGTATCTTTTAGTTGTTACTGTATTAGACTAAGCATAGGTGATTTGATGATGTTGAGATGTTTAGGTTGAAATGGTGCTGGTATAGTGGAGGCAGCTACTGTTTTCTTTACTTGAGGTAACTCTTCGTGGTCCCCCCCTCTGCTCTCACCTCTCCCAAGGTTCGGTTCACATGGTCCCCAGCTGCTGACCAGGTGTTTTCGGATCTGAAGCATCGGATTAAACCTTCGTCTCACAGACCTTTGTCTCCTCCTGTGTCTGCATCTGGGTCATATCATGAGTCATGATACCATTTGCACAAGGCTACTAGGCTATTTTAGCCTTCTTGCAATGCAATACTTCAACCACTAGAAACTGTGCATACGCATGATCTAAAGTTTGCGGGGGGGGGGATAAGCACATTCTCACCTCAATTTCAGTTTTTATAAATGCTAACTTTTGCGTAAAAATTGGCAAACGTGTTTTGGGCATATTTTGCGCATATGCAATGTTTATAGTTGAGGCCCCCTGGTCAGTGGCAACCCGTCATTCAGGGCAGGTGGGGCATATCAGTTTGCAAACAATGTAAAACATTTATTGAGTTAATAAAGTTGCATATTAACATGGTCTCTTTTTAGGTTTCTTGAGTAAGGCAGCTCCAAAACACAGGTGTTTCAGCTTAGCTCAGTTCTTTCTGTGGTGGCAGCTAGCGGACAATACAGAGCGTAGGGGTTGGTAATCTTCTCTAGTTGCATCGTGATTGGCTCAGTGTTCTGTCACTGCGAAATCTACAGGGAGAGCTAGAAATGTCAAGCCCACTTGGGTGCTGCCATAGATTTATTTACATTTGAAATGCCCATCCAAGAAGGCTCAAGGTCATTGGCCACAGGTAAAATGATGTCAAATCACGTTATATCTACCGTAGCTTTGATTGGACTGATTGGACTGACTCATGTCAACATCATACTTTCAAAATCTTAGCTAGCAAGCTGGACAAGCAGTCATCGTCATGAATCACGTTGACAGTTTACTGGCAAATCCTTTTCAATCCTTGTCATATGAAGAGAAATTATAGATAAAATGTATCAGTGATCATCGGCCATTGGACATAAACATTACACAGCATGTTCAACAATCGCAAATTCAACAATGAGTGTTTTGGAAGGAATCAGTGGCTAACTGCAAGCAATCACTATTTTGCTCCCCTACCTGCTATTCGGTGGAGAGGGTGTGTGGTCCAAGTCTGGGTTTAAGCGTTTCTTTTCCAAGCTTAAAAGGATAAACATTCACATGCAACACCATGGGTCAGAGAAGATTGAATACATTGGCCATGCTGTCAATCCAGCATGACTTCTGCCACGTTCAAAACAACTGGAAACTTGGAAATCTCAGACTTCAGTGAGTTCAACACAACTGGGAACTCCGGAGAAAAAAACATTTTGAGCAGTCATCTAACTGGGAATTCTGGCCTCTTTCTAGAGCTCCGACCTGAAGATCACTGACGTCATAATTCGACCTTGTTTTTTCCAAGTTCCCAGTTGTCTTGAAAGCACCATAAATCCAAAGAATGCCAGACTTTGATGACAAAGCTTCATGACAAAATTTGCCCACAAGAAGGACTGCCATGCCACCTTCCTGTTCAAGTGAGCACAACAGTGAGTCCAAAACTGTTTTGTATGCTGCTGCAATATGCCAGGGAGATATGTATACTGCAGATAAGATAGTAATACTAAATGTATGTTGTGTAGTGAGCTGTTAGCAGCCTATGTGCCTCACCCTAATAATTTGGTCCCTTTCCCCCTCTAAACTTACCCTACTGTTCTGACTTGGTGGTGCACATGTAGCCTATAGCCTGTTTTAGAGAAATGTCTTCAAATATTGTAAGAGTTTTCATTGTCTGCTTATATGTCCCATTAATTGATCCTACGGTCCTGACTTGGTGTACAGGGAGAATACTGTAAAAACGGCCCATGTTCTGAATTCTGTCGCTGTACATTTTAAAAGTGCTGAACAAATAGTTATATTGACTACGTCCGTCTTAGCTCGCTCATTAATGTCTTAATCAAAATTACGGCTAGCCCCTGATCTGCTCCCCGTTCCCTTATGCCATAGTTTGTACATCTCAATTGTCATTAGAAAGCACATTTGTTTAAACAAGTCAGCCATAACAGCTATGTTTTTTATAAAGGCAGTAAATGAGGCTGAATGAACTGTTTGGCTGCCAGACAAGGCTCCGCTGATAGCCAGGTGTAGCGGTGGTAAGGATCCCCTGCATGGTGCTGAAAAGAAACGGTGCCACAACAGTTTGTGAGCACCGTTTTTCACAGTTATAGTGCAGTTCATGTATTGCTTAGTGTTGTGTAGTGGCTTTGCTGGCATGCATTAAAAAAAAGTTGAGTTTGCCCCACCAATATTTACATGCTAAAATCACCAGTGATTAAACTGTTTTTATGTGTCAGACACATAACAGGCTTAATGCAGTGATTTAAATAAAATCATATTCTTTATTTTACAAATTTTCACAATAGTGGAATAGTGGTGAACAAATACAAATTAACATACTTACTCATGTGGATACACTCATACACACACACAAGAATGAGAGAAGGTGAAACTCATTACTGTAGACTTGTAGGCGCCGAGGTCCAGAGTGATGACAAATTCCAATTTATGACACTGTTTGGATGGCTGACCATCTGTGGGCTATCAAAGGGGTCGAACACACCTTATCTGAGGCTTTCTCCAGGGAGGGACGTTCCTCCAGAACCCTGGGAGTGTGGACACCATTGGAGGTGTGAAGATGGATGAAATGAATGTTACTGTGTGAATTAAACTGTCATGTTACAAATGTTTATGTTTTATTGTACTCTAAGAGCTATGGATTTATTGTTACAGGGAAACTGTGATTTTGTTAGCCGGACGACGGATAGTTCAAAGAGGAGTGACAAGGAATGGTGACCCTCCTCAGTTGATGGGGATTTCTTCACCCCCCCCCCCCCCCCCCCCCCCAAACACACACTCCTCATACAACATACACACATGAACACAAACAGACACAGAATACTCACGAAGCATAACATCGCCTTCCTTACTTCGATGGGCAATCAAATCACATAGTCCAGTTAAACCATTTCACATTCACAATGCTCAAATGACCCAGTGACTTTATCTATTCAAAAAAAGGAATGTGAACTGAAATATACACAGAGGAGGGTGCTGCTCAATGGTGGGTGACTCCATTCTGTCACAACACGAACTACACCCCCATTTCTTGAGTCTAATGGAATAATCCTCAGATGTGACCAGTCTAGTGACCGATGGGAGAAACCATTGGCTAATGTTTAGTCAACAGGGGTTGGCATTTTCTGATTTCAGTAAAGAGGTGTAGCTTGACAAATAATCATGAACAATGTTCATGATATCAACATTAATCAGCAAAAACAGTATTTGATTGTCTATGCAATTGCTTGTGACGGGAGATCCCTGTGTTCGGGTAAAAAAATAATTTTCACTGTTTTAATTTACTGAGGGTAGTGAAACTTACGAGTGAAAGAGGGACAGTAGTGAGACAATTTGGGAGGAGTGAGAGAAAGAGAGGTAGAGACCGGCAAAGAGAAAGAGAATGTAAACAGCAAACAAGTGAAATAACACAGACTTTTCTCCCTCAAATCTCCCTGTTCCTTCTGAGCAACTCTCCTCCCAGATCTCGCTTTGCCTTGGACTACAGCTTCAATAGTGCACCTCTGTTACTTCCTGTGAAGCTCTCAGGTGATTGGTGGGTTCTAGACCTCCACCTGGCCCTGGGTGAGGTGGGTTCTGAGCTGCTGGGCCGCATTGGTGATCTTCCTCTGGTGTCCCAACAGGTTCACCCCCAGGTTCTGCACATCCCTGAGGGAAGGAGAGAATGAGAGAGAGAGAGTTCAGAAAAGTATCCATTGCTTCTAAAGGCACGATTTGCATCATATGAAAATAACTTTATTGATATTGAAATGGAAGCCCAGGACTCACTCCATGGTTAGCCTGCTGACTCGGTCCAGTGTGTCCAGATGTGCCCTCTCAAACTGGTCCTTATACCTGTCCATCCTCAACGCTGTCAGCCACTCACTGACCGTCGCCACCGACGACAGGTCTGTGGGGGTGGGGCTCAGCAGTGGCTGGGTGGAGCTTGAGTTGGATAGGGAAAGATCGAGATCGAAAATTATTGGCCTAACATAGCAATGATTCAATACATTTACATGATAACGTAATACATGCTCTCCTAAGATCACTGTTTGGGAATGTGATCCGTTACGTCTGCTGTGTAAAATATGGAAGAAAAGGCAGATGGGAAGTGTAGTCTCACCGGGGTTGCTCTGCCTTGAGGGAGGCAGGGTGACGTATGAGCCTGTCCAGGGAGGAGAGGAGGGAGTCGAAGCCTAGCCGGTCGCCCCTCTCAGCCTGCCAACACTGCAGCATCAGGGAGTGGAGAGCTGGAGGACAGTTATGGGGGGCTGGGAGACGGTACTGGTCTGCTACCGCCTTCATTACCTGTATTATAGGGAGGGAAGAGAGAGGAGGTAGGGGAGAAAGAAGAGGGACAGGGGCAGGGAGAGAGAGAGAGAGGCAAAGTGAGTGAGAGAGAAGCAAAGGGAGAGAAAGAGAGAGAGAGAGAGAGGCAAAGGGAGGAAGAGCAAGAAGAAAGAGAGAGAGCGGGAGAGAGAGAGAGAGAGAGAGAGAAGGAAGGAGGAAGGGTATTAGTAACCATCTGGATGTTAACAAGCTGCCCTATATAGAGAGGTCCCATCAGTACAGAGGGACTTAGAGATGATTAACCATTCTGTTCAGCTGTCAGTGTGTTTAGTCTCTGTTTGGCTCTCGCTTAACCCTCCCACAACTCACTTCCTGATTGCTCATGTCCCAGTATGGCCGCTCGCCATATGACATCACTTCCCACATGAGCACTCCGAAGCTCCAGACATCACTAGCTGAGCTGAACTTGCGATGCTGGAAGGCCTCCGGGGCTGTCCACCTGACAGGAATCTTACTGCCCTGAGAGGAGAGAGAGGGATGAGTGGTTGAGGACTGTGAATGTTGTGATCTTCTATTAACATAAGTAGTCTTTTAGAGTGGAAATACAAGACTAATCATCATTAAACAAACACAGAAGCATATCAACAGGAAAACTCCAATTTCCCAGCAGCATGTACCAGTGAGGCAGTGTAGGTGGGCATGTTATGGTCCAGACCCCTCATGAGGCGCGACAGCCCAAAGTCAGACACCTTACACACCAGGTTAGAGTTGACCAGCACGTTCCTGGCAGCCAGGTCCCGGTGGACAAAGTTCCTCTCAGAGAGGTACCTCATCCCAGCCCCAACACCCCTCACCATCCCTACAAGCTGGAGAACACTGAACTGGTCCTCATTCTCCTGGGGAGTGAGAGAGATGGAGAGAGATAAATTATATTACATTAACTGACCATAATCTACTGTTTTCTCAGTCTCACCCTGAGGAGTTAGTTACTGTGTAGATGGGAGTTGTAGTTCTTAGTCTAACATGGTGTAGATGGGAGTTGTAGTTCTTGGTCTACCATGGTGTAGATGAGAGTTGTAGTTCTTAGTCTAACGTGGTGTAGATGGGAGGTGTCGTTCTTAGTCTAATATGGTGTAGGTGGGAGTTGTAGTTCTTTGTCAAACATGGTGTAGCTGTTGTAGCTCTCACCCTGAGGAAGGCATCCAGTGGTCCATTCTCCATGAACTCAGTGATGATTCTCTCTGGTGGGCTGTGGGTGACCACCCCTTCCAGCTTCAGCACATTGGGGTGGTCAAACTGTCCCAGCACCCCCGCCTCGGTCATAAACACTGCCTTCTCTCTGTCTGTCACGCCCCAGCGTAGCGTCTTCACCGCCACCAGCACTCCCTACGACCCAGGGGCCGGTAGCGCCCCCGAGACACCTCCCCAAACTGGGCTGGAGGGGGTGGGGGAAAGGGTGGGCGAGAGAGAGAGATATTATGAGTTGAGTTTGGACCCAGCTTGACTCCTGGCCCAACATATGAGCTATGAAAACACATTTTGTTTTTACAGAACTATCCCTACAAGCATGAATCAAACCAGGACCCCTACCTGCACCAATCACCTCTTCTATCTTGAGGTGAGAGGGGTCGATCTCACGGGCAAATTCCTTGACCGCCTCACTGGGGTCCTCATAGGTGGAAGGGTCTACGTAGTACTTCACCCCCCCTGACAGAGGGAACACACAGAGCAGGGATGGCTGTAGTGAACCAGTACAACTACAAAATAGGGCCTGTGGAGTGTGTTGATGTACAGTATTTGGCCCTAGACTTGGACATGTCTGGGTCAAGCCATGCTGCATGACATGCTGCATGATGGCAGAACACTGAGCCCAGAGGGATAATGGCACCCTCATTAAATAAAAATAAAATGTATTTCGCCCTCTCCTCATCTTTTTCTCTCCTTATCCCTCTCACTGTCCATGTCTTTTCCCCTCTATCTCTCTACACATGTCTCATGCGGTCCCTCTCTTCTTCTCTTTCTTTCCCTCCCCCTCTTTCTCCCACAAGCCCTTGGGGTTATGATGGTAATGGGCATTAGACACGTTCCTCTGCACCAACATGTCAACAACACCATAGAAGTAGCATATACTGTATGTGCAGCTGAGAATATGACAGACAGAATGGTAATAATAGCCATCATACACCCTGACTCACCTTTGTGGCTGATGTACCTCTGGAGTCTGTCACTGTAGGGGCTCTCCCTCCTCTTACTGAGTAAAGACAACAAACCAGTGTTTCAGAACATTGCACTGTGTGTGTGTGTGTGTGTATGACATGATCATGTATGTGTGGATAGGAGTTAAGGACACACTCACCTGCGGAACACAAAAACGACGACTATCGCCACAGCGACCAGAATGAAGGCTGCCCCGCCCATCACAGAACCAACCAATAGAGGGAGCCGATTCTGGATCTGCTTAGAACTCTCCTCTGAGAAAGAAAAAGTGAGAAGCAGAGAGTGATTTAGAGGGTGTGTTTGACTGTGTGTATGTGAGTGTGTTTGTGGTGCGTGCATCCGTGTGTGTGAGTTACCCAGGGCCAATGTAGTGAAGTAGACAGTATGACTGTAGGGGCCATAGCCCCTCTCGTTGCGGGCCCTGATCTGGAAGGCATAGATGGAGCCAGGAGCCAGAGAGTTGACGGTCACTGTGTTGGTCTCACTGAACACACTCACTGCACTGTCCTCATTTGAACCCTGGGAGAGGGGGGGGGTCGCTCAGTCTCTGGGTGTATGTACTTGTGTATGTACTTGTGTCTACATGCATGTGTGTGTAGCCTGTACCTTGTCATAGTATCTGAGCTGGTACTCCAGTATGTCTCCATTGGGTCTGTCAGGCTGTGGCCAGGACAGGGTGATGGAGTCTGGGGCTCGACTCAACTGGTGCAGGCTAGGGACCAGAGAGGGTACTGGGAGAGAGAGAGATGGTGAGAGAGATATATGAGTTTTGTAAAGAAGAGGGAGGAAGAAAGAGGAACAGGAGTGAGAACACAAGCTGGCCTTGCCAGATCATGTAATTTCTGTATTGACCAGATGGAGGCAGCATGACACAGACTAGTGAATGAGCCAGCTCTGTAGAGTGCTGTATGGACAAAGACTTGTATAACTAACCCAAGACAGACCAAGCCTGTCGTTTCCAATGGAAGCAAATTGGTCATTGTAGGCAGAAATCCTATTGGAGCGTTCTAGCATTTATTTGCATATTTACGTCAGGGAACGCCTACTCTGAAGTGCCTGTCTGTAATATCTAAATTAGCCCTTGCACTCTTAAACAATGCCATTTTTAGAAACGTTGGCAAAGCGTAAAGTCTACAAAACGCACTCCACTGTTTGTTACATATTATTGTTTTGGAAACGGAAAACTGTATGGAGATCAAATGTTTAATCGGTGAGAAAATGAGCAGATTCTCAGCCACTGGCCTTACTCAAATCACCATATTTGGTAGAGTTGAAACGCCAACCAGATGCTTCCCATTTATACATTGAAATATCTGTCTCATTGTTCTATCTGTGGTATGGACTTGCCTTCCAGACTTAGCTGTGCCACCACGGCTGGGAACAGGCTCAGTATGACTGGTTACAATGGTCATATCTATTAGAATTAATGTCATTTCACAACTCCAAATGCTTTCTCTAACTCACAGAAGGCAACACAAATAGAGGGTAATAATAATACCTTTATTAGCAGATCTCTGCCCGTATGGGGAATTAAAAATAATTGGCTATAAGAAATTATTTATTTTCAAAGGGAGGAAAATAGCTAATTAAAAGTTACAGGTTTCTCTCTGTCTGTCTATAAACTGTCTGTCTAAACTGTCTGTCTGTAAACTCTCTCCCTCTCTCCGTCCTGTAAACTCTCTCCCTCTCTCCGTCCTGTAAACTCTCTCCCTCTCTCCGTCCTGTAAACTCTCTCCCTCTCTGTCCTGTAAACTCTCTCCCTCTCTCCGTCCTGTAAACTCTCTCCCTCTCTCTGTCCTGTAAACTCTCTCCCTCTCTCCGTCCTGTAAACTCTCTCCCTCTCTCCGTCCTGTAAACTCTCTCCCTCTCTCTGTCCTGTAAACTCTCTCCCTCTCTCCGTCCTGTAAACTCTCTCCCTCTCTCCGTCCTGTAAACTCTCTCCCTCTCTCCGTCCTGTAAACTCTCTCCCTCTCTCTGTCCTGTAAACTCTCTCCCTCTCTCCGTACTGTAAACTCTCTCCCTCTCTCTGTCCTGTAAACTCTCTCCCTCTCTCCGTACTGTAAACCCTCTCTCTGTCCTGTAAACTCTCTCTCCTCCTGTAAACTCTCTCCCTCTCTCCGTCCTGTAAACTCTCTCCCTCTCTATTCTTCTGAGCATAATGTGATATTGAGTTCAGAGAGCAGGACTGGAAAAGATGGAGAGCAGAAAAGAGAGAGAGATAGACCCATACTCAAACTGACGCGCGCTAGCGCACACACACACACACACACACACACACACACACACACACACACACACACACACACACACACACACACACACACACACACACACACACACACACACACACACACACACACACACACACACACACACACACACACACACACACACACACCACCAGATTTGACAGTTCTTGCTGTGAGATGTTACCCCACTCTTCCACCAAGGCACCTGAAACTTCCAGGACATTTCTTGGGGGGGGGGCAGCCCTAGCCCTCACCCTCCGATCCAACAGGTCCCAGACATGCTCAATGGGATTGAGATCCGGGCTCTTCGCTGGCCATGGCAGAACACAGACATTCCTGTCTTGCAGGAAATCACGCACAGAACGAGCAGTATGGCTGGTGGCATTGTCATGCTGGAGGGTCATGTCAGGATGAGCCTGCAGGAAGGGTACCACATGAGGGAGGAGGATGTCTTCCCTGTAACGCACAGCGTTGAGATTACCTGCAATGACAACAAGTTCAGTCCAATGATGCTGTGACACACCGCCCCAGACCATGACGGACCCTCCACCTCCAAATCGATCCCGCTCCAGAGTACAGGGCTCGGTGTAACGCTAATTCCTTCGACGATAAACCCAAATCCGACCATCACCACTGGTGAGACAAAACCGCGACTCGTCAGTGAAGAGCATCTTTTGCCAGTCCTGTCTGGTCCAGCGACGGTGGGTTTGTGCCCGTAGGCGACGTTGTTGCCAGTGATGTCTGGTGAGGACCTGCTTTACAACAGGCTTACAAGCCCTCAGTCCAGCCTCTCTCAGCCTATTGTGGACAGTCTGAGCACTGATGGAGGGATTGTGTGTTCCTGGTGTAATTCGGGCAATTGTTGTTGCCATCCTGTACCTGTCCCGCAGGTGTGATGTTCGGATGTACCGATCCTGTCCAGGTGTTGTTACACGTGGTCTGCCACTGTCCATCCTGTCTCCCTGTAGTGCTGTCTTAGGCGTCTCACAGTACAGACATTGCAATTTATTTCCCTGGCCACATCTGCAGTCCTCATTCCTCCTTGCAGCATGCCTAAGGCACGTTCACGCAGATGAGCAGAGACCCTGGGTATCTTTCTTTTGGTGTTTTTCAGAGTCAGTAGAAAGGCCTCTTTAAGTTTTCATAACTGTGACCTTAATTGCCTACCGTCTGTAAGCTGTTAGTGTCTTAATGACCGTTCCACAGGTGCATGTTCATTAATTGTTTATGGTTCATTGAACAAGCATGGGAAACAGTGTTTAAACCCTTTACAATGAAGATCTGTGAAGTTATTAGTATTTTTACAAATTATCTTTGAAAGACAGTGTCCTGAGTTTGTGAAAACGGCGCATTTCTAAATTTTGTTGAAAAAAATATGAAGCTAAAAAGTAAAAAAAAAAAAAAAAAAAAAGTGATTTTCAAACACTATGAGATTCACGGTGACGTGGGGAGCAAGACTAGAAACTTCTTGCAGGATTTGAAAATGACTTTTAATCCTACAGTGTAATGTAACAGAGAAGCCTTTTAACCACAGATCATAGAAACGCTGTTTTCATGTATGTAGACACTGGTTTGGTGCTGGAGATGAAAAGTGGCAGAAGGGCCCTTTAAGCCTGACTCATGCTCTCACCTGATTGGCTAGTAGTGAAATTGATGCTGATGAATTGAGGCGGGAAAGGACTCAGAGCTGAGACATCATTGACTGCTTGCACCTGTCAATCAACAGCAGGAAAAATCAAGACAAGGTTAGGTTAACTAAGTGGATGTATATTTAATCCAGTATCTATATGAGGTAGGTGACTCTAATGCACAAGTTTTATACCTGTATGAGGTAGGTGATGGGAAATGTAGTGTCTATAGGGGGTAGGTGATCAGGGAAGTTGTAGTTCTACCTGTATGAGATAGTTAACTCTAGTACTCATGGGAGTTGTAGTCATACCTGTATAAGGTAGGTGACTCTGGTGAGCAGGTTGTTGAGGGTGACCTTGGTCTGCTTGATGCCCGTCTGGGATGGGGCGAAGGTGACCGCCTCTCCACACCAGGAGCACGCCCCCGGGACGGTGAAGGTGGCCGAGGGACAGATCCTACACACCACCCCATACCACACCTCGCTACGACCACCCATGTCCAGTGGAGGGCGCCAGCGCAGAGACACCCCACCATCACTACTCTCATACTCCCAGGAGACAGAGGTCGGAGCAGAGGGAGAGCCTGGAGGGGGGAGAGAGATATAGAGATTAAACATTTTGAACCTCTTTGGGTCAGTACTAGTGCCAGAATCAACACATTAAAACAGCACTCATCAACTCCAGTTGACACATGATCATATCTCAGGGACAGATAGAGAGAATGAGTGATGTCAGAGAGAGACAGAAAGAGAGGAGACAAATGGGGCTTAGAAAGTAAGGCACAATATATGTTAGTGAACAATAATCTAATAATAATCTTTAAATGTCATGTAGGAAGGAAGAGAGAGATGGATAAGAAGGGAAGGAAGGAGAGAGAGACAGTAAGGGAGGGAGAAAGATGGAAGGAAAGAGAAGGGCAAATTAGAGGGATGAGTGCCTTCGGAAAGTTCACCCCTTGACCTTTTCAACATGTTCTTGTGTTTCAATCTGAATTTAAAATGGATACAATTGAGTCACTGGCCTATATGGCAATCCTAAAGAAACTTTAGGAGTAAAATGTTGCTTAACAAGTCACATAAGTTGCATGGACTCTGTGAGCAATAATAGTGTTTATCATGATTTCTAAAATGACTACCTCATCACTGTACCCCGTACATACAATTATCTGTAAGGTCCCTCAGTCAAGCAGTGAATTTCAACCACAAAGACCAGGGAGATTTTCCAATGCCTCGTAAAGATATGCAGCTTTTGGTAGATGGGTAAAAAAAGCAGACATTGAATATTCCTTTGAGCATGGTGAAGTTATTAATGACACTTTGGGTGGTGTCTCAATACACCCAGTCACTACAAAGATACAGGCATCCTTCATAACTCAGTTGCCAGAGAAGAAGGAAACCACTCAGGGATTTATTTTACCATGAGGCCAATGGTGACTTTACAACAGTTTAATGACAGGAAAAGAAACTGAGGATGGATCAACAACATTGTAGTTACTCCACAATACTAATCTAATTGACAGAGTGAAAAGACAGAAGCCTGTACAGAATACAAATATTCCAAAACATGCATCCTGTTTGCAACAAGGCACTAAAGTAATACTGCAAAAAAATTACTTTATGTCCTGAATACAAAGTGTTATCTTTGGGGCAAACACAACACATCACAGATGTCACTTGTTAAATCCACTTCAATCAGTGTAAAGAAGGATTTTTAAGCCTTGAGATAATTAATGCATAGATTGTGAGAGTCCATTCAGAGAGTGAATGGGCAAGACAAAATATTTAAGTGTCTTTGAACGGGGTATGGTAGTAGGTGCCGAGCGCACCGGTTTTAGTGTTTCAAGAACTGCAACGCTGCTGCGTTTTTCCACACTTAACAGTTTCCTGTGTGTGGTCAAGAATGGTCCACCACCCAAGAACATCCAGCCAACATGACAACTGTGGGAAGCATTGGAGTCAACATGGGCCAGCATCCCTGTGGAACACTTTCAACACCTTGTAGAGAGCATGCCCCGCCCGACTAATTCAGGCTGTTCTGAGGGCAAAAGGGGGGTGCAACTCAATATTAGGAAGGTGTTCCTAACACTGGAGTGGCTTACCAAGAACACAGTGAATGTTCCTGAGTGGTGTAGTTACAGTTTTGACTTAAATCGTCTTGAAAATCTATGGCAAGACTTGAAAATGTCTGTCTAGCAATGATGAACAACAAACTTCACAGATCTTAAAGATTTTTAAAAAGAATAATGTGCAAATATTATAAGCCTCAAATATTGTGCAAAGACTCACAGCTGTAATCGCTGCCAAATGTTATTCCAACATGCATTGACTCAGGGGTTTGAATACTTATGTAAATAACATATTTCTGTATTTACAAAAATTCACTGTCGTTATGGAGAACTGTGTATAGATGGGTGAGTGAAAAAAATCAATTTAATCCATTTTGAATTCAGGCTGTAACACAACAAAATGTGGAATAAGTCAGGGGGTGTGAATACTTTCTGAAAGCACTGTGTATATTATATGTGCTGAAGTAGATACTTATCTCTGGGTAAAAGCATCGGCTAAATGACTAAATATATATGTTACGTCTCAACAAAGGTGAAAGCTTTTCAATCAGACAGATCTATTTGTTACGTAATGCTGCTAGTGCATGTAGCTAATCTGTGTCGCACACACACACACACACACACACACACACACACACACACACACACACACACACACACACACACACACACACACACACACACACACACACACACACACACACACACACACACACACACACACACACACACACACACACACACACACACACACACACAGCTCACTTGTGCAGGTGGAGGAGTTGACGTCGGCTGGTGCTCTGTAGAAGCCACTGCGACACTCACACACACGCGATCCCTCCTGACTGGTTCTGCTGTTAGACGGACACACTGAACACGGAACCGAACCCAACACCGACTTAAAGTACCCCACTGGACATTCTGCAGAGAGAGAGAGAGAGACAGGGTGAGAGAGAGGGAGAGAGAGAGAGAGACAGGGTGAGAGAGAGGGAGAGAGAGAGAGAGAGAGAGAGAGAGAGACAGACAGACAGACAGACAGACAGACAGACAGACAGACAGACAGACAGACAGACAGACAGACAGACAGACAGACAGACAGACAGACAGACAGACAGACAGACAGAGAGAGAGAGAGAGAGAGAGAGAGAGAGAGAGAGAGAGAGAGAGAGAGAGAAAGACACATTTTTGGGTCAGTACTAGTGCCAGGATCAACACATTAAAACAGCACTCATCAACTCCAGTTGACACATGATCATGTCTCAGGGACAGATAGAGAGAATGAGTGATGTCAGAGAAAGACAGAGAAAGAGGGATGGGGACTGGGGAGACAAATGGGGCTTAGAAAGTAAGGCACAACATATGTTAGTGAACAATAATCAATTAATTTAAATGTAATGTAATGTATTTATGCTGTACAGATCATACTCTACTTGTCTATTCCAAATATAACATTATTAGTTGCCGGCACTCTGAATAAGATTCAGCTGACTAAACGACTGCTTCAAAAGAAAACCCCTAGACTTAATAAATCACAATTGTCATTTTGTGGCCTAGTTTCAGTCATATCAATGTGAGTGTTGTTTTATGAATATACCAGTGACTTGTGACCTCAACATTCCACTGTCTGCCCTTAATAGTGAATAATAGACAGATAAAATCATTAAATTACTTGTTTATAATATGGTTGCCTTCCGAAGCAAAACCAAGCCAGCTAACCAAACCAAACAGATAGGAATGGGCTGCTCCTGAAATGAACTACCCTGACCCTTCTCTGAGGGAACCAAGCATAGCAGACTAAGAAATAACAATCCAATGCTTTCATCACATAGCCTCAGCAGTGATGGAGAGGTGCTGTAACAATTTGTAATTGTATTTGTATTCATTAGGGATCCTCATTTGCTGCTGCAATAGCATGGGCTGTTCTGTCATTTCACACACACACACACACACACACACACACACACACACACACACACACACACACACACACACACACACACACGCACAGACACCAAACACAAGTGCAGACATAGACACACACGCACTTAAAGAGTAATGGCATGTATGTAGCCCAGTGCACTTGAGATTACAGTAAAGTGTGAACGTGTGTTAATATGACTGCCGTTAATGTAGTCCTGAAGGTAGAATGTACTTACTGCCTATAATGTAACTCTGTCTGAACTTACTGTCATGCAGTGAGAGATTCTGCCTATTGTAATGAATTCTCAGGAGGAAAAGGTATAGATTCACGCGCAGAGCGCGGCAGGTGTTTATTTTGCCTTCCCAGAAGGCAGGACTCGTGGTCACGGGCAAGCAATGGTCATACACAGGTAGGCAAAAAGGCAGGTGAATCAAAACTAGGACTGGCTAGTCCTCACAAACAAGCTAGGAAAAAGCTTAGTTGAGTCAAAACAAACAATACCTCACAAAGGCACAAACAGAATGAACTGAACTAAGTAAGGAGCTGATGAGACCAGGTGAGTAACTAACACAGGTGAAATCAATGAACAAAAATGAAAGACAGAGCTATGTTCAAGAACACAAAGAAACAGAACACAAGGTTGACTAAGAAAATAAATCCAGAACCTTACACCTATCCTGTAGCTCTCTCTGAACGTACTGTAATGCAGTGAGATATTCTGCCTATACTGTAGCTCTCTCTGAACGTACTGTAATGCAGTGAGCTATTCTGCCTATACTGTAGCTCTCTCTGAACGTACTGTAATGCAGTGAGCTATTCTGCCTATACTGTAGCTCTCTCTGAACGTACTGTAATGCAGTGAGCTATTCTGCCTATACTGTAGCTCTCTCTGAACGTACTGTAATGCAGTGAGATATTCTGCCTATACTGTAGCTCTCTCTGAACTTACTATAATTGTCAAGGCTGTGGGTAACTGGTGAAAGGAGTCAGGCGCAGGAGAGCTGAGATGCGTGGACAAGGTATTTAATTGAAGACAACACCAGTATTAACACAATACTATGGTGCGGTAAAAATACCGGTACGTATTAACAATAATAACAAAACCCGGCAACAAAATACCAGCCGTCAGTAAACAATAAACCAAACATGCACACAAACATGCGGGAAACCAGATGGTTAAATAATGAACATGTAATGGGGGGATTGAAACCAGGTGTGTAGAAAACAAAGACAAAACAAATGGAAAATTAAAAGTGGATTGGCGATGGCTAGAATGCCGGTGACGTCGACCGCCGAACGCAGCTGGAACAAGGAGAGGGACCGACTCCGGTGGAAGTCGTGACAGTAATGCAGTGAGAGATTCTCCCTATACTGTAACTCTCTCTGAACTGAGAGATTCTGCCTTGTTTTCTAGAATGCACTTACTGTAAGGCCGTGATTAAGTGTAGAGCTGGGCCCTGAGTGTTTGAGATCGCCTAGGACAGTGTCTGATTCTGCCTAGGAGTGTGCACACTGCACAGTGAACGACATGTCTTCTCAAGCAGAGTCAGGCCCTGAGTGTCTCTACGGTTCTGATTCAGTCTGTGTGTAGAGACAGAGTCTGTACGAGTCAGAGAGTAACAGAACACCTACAGTAAGTGTGTCTATGAATGCTGTTCCAGACTTGAAGAGTGCATGTCTCTGTCTAATAAGTGTCTGCTGTTGCAGAGAGCGAGAGAGAGAGAGAGAGAGAGAGAGCGAGAGATAGAGAGAGCGAGAGAGACATCGTGTTATGAGTCATATGAGATCGTATAAAAAACGTTGTTTTTTCATTCTTGAAAATATTCCCCCGAACACTTTTAGCATGGTCTGTTCATTATGTTAGGTGATAAATACGGGGGTTTATGAGACAGACACAGAGTGAGATAAAGAGAGAGAAAGAAAAAGGTGTGTTTATCTGTCATTGTGTGTGTGTGTGTGTGTGTGTGTGTGTGTGTATCTGTCATTGTGTGTGTGTGTGTGTGTGTGTATCTGTCATTGTGTGTGTGTGTGTGTGTGTGTGTGTGTGTATCTGTCATTGTGTGTGTGTGTGTGTGTGTGTGTATCTGTCATTGTGTGTGTGTGTGTGTGTGTGTGTGTGTGTGTGTGTGTGTGTGTGTGTATCTGCCATTGTGTGCGTGTGTGACGGTCCTTGGACATGGTGGTCTGAGTGCTCTGCTGCGGTGAACACCTCTCACGTCCTCTGACCTTATTTAGATAACCTTTTCACCAGCATGTACCACCTCCAAAGGTTGACAAGAGGTGTGTGTGAGTGTGCGTCTGTGTGTGTGTGTATGCGTCTGTGGGTGTGTTTGAGAGAATGCATGTGTACAGGGAGACAGTAAAATAGAGAGAGAAAATAGAGGAGACGTAGAGAGACAGGGGAGATGTTTAAACAGATAAAAGGCTTCCTGTGTTCTCACTTGTCTGGAAGTGCACAGATCTACTCTCAGACACAGGCGTGAAGTCGGAGACGGGTGGGAAGATAGAGAGAGGGAGGGAGATAGAGAGAGACAGGGAGAGAGATGGAGAAAGAGAGAGAGAGAGAGAGAGAGAGAGAACTTGCTAGTGGAAAAGAGGAAAGAAGAAAAGGGACAGACAGAGGGCGGAGGAGAGAGTAGGAGAGAGGAGGAAAGAGGACGAGAGAGGATGAGATAGTAGGAGAGAGGAGGAAAGAGGGTGAGAGAGGACGAGAGAGTAGGAGAGAGGAGGAGAGAGTAGGAGAGAGTAGGAAAGAGCAGGAGAGAGTAGGAGAGAGGAGGAGAGAGGAGGAAAGAGGAGGAGAGGAGGAGAGAGGAGAGAGTATGAGAGAGGAGGAGAGAGTAGGAGAGAGTAGGAGAGAGGACGAGAGAGGATGAGAGAGGAGCAGAGAGGAGGAGATAGGAGGAGAGAGGAGGAAAGAGGAGCAGGGAGGAGGAGAGAGGACAAGAGAGGAGAGAGGAGGAAAGAGGAGCAGGGAGGAGGAGAGAGGGGGAGAGAGGGGGAGAAAGGAGCAGAGAAGAGGAGAGAGGAGGAGAGAGGAGCAGGGAGGAGAACAGAGGAGCAGGGAGGAGGAGAGAGGACAAGAGAGGAGGAGAGAGGAGCAGAGAAGAGGAGAGAGGAGGAGAGAGGACGAGAGAGGATGAGAGAGGAGCAGAGAAGAGGAGAGAGGAGGAGAGAGGAGGAGAGAGGAGGAAAGAGGAGCAGGGGGAGGAGGAGAGAGGACAAGAGAGGAGAGAGGACAAGAGAGGAGAGAGGAGGAAAGAGGAGCAGGGAGGAGGAGAGAGGACAAGAGAGGAGAGAGGAGGAAAGAGGAGCAAGGAGGAGGAGAGAGGGGGAGAGAGGGGGAGAGAGGAGGAGAGAGGGGGAGAGGGGGGAGAGAGGAGCAGAGAAGAGGAGAGAGGAGGAGAGAGGAGCAGGGAGGAGAAAAGAGGATCAGGGAGGAGGAGAGAGGACGAGAGAGGAGGAGAGAGGAGCAGATAAGAGGAGAGAGGAGGAGAGAGGAGCAGGGAGGAGAAAAGATGAGCAGGGAGGAGGAGAGAGGACGAGAGAGGAGCAGAGAGAAGGAGAGAGGACGAGAGAGGAGCAGAGAGAAGGAGAGAGGAGGAGAGAGGAGCAGAGAGGAGGAGAAAGGAGGAAAGAGGAGGAAAGACGAGGAAAGAGGAAAGAGAGGAGGAAAGGGGTTAGAAAGAGAGAGAAGAAGTACTGGTAGAGGAGTGGAGAGAAAAGGGAATTGTTCCATCCATCTTTCATGTCTCTGGCACACATTACCAGATGTGTTCTATAGGGCTGTGACACGGAACACGACTTCACTACAAAACTTCCCCCGCTGTTTCTATTGCCAACAATAACCCACACTTTTTATTTGCCCTCCCCTTCACCCCTCTCAGCCAATCACACAGCTTCTATTACTGCTCCCTCTCCTGCCCTCACAATGGACGGTTAATACAGCTTATGTCTATTATGAACTGGAGGCCTGTATGTCTTTACATTACCACTCACTATACTGAGGGAAGGAGGAGGCCCACATTGTCTTCACATTACCACTCACTATACTGAGGGAAGGAGGAGGCCCACATGTCTTTACATTACCACTCACTATACTGAGGGAAGGAGGAGGCCCACATGTCTTTACATTACCACTCACTATAGTGAGGGAAGGAGGAGGCCCACATTGTCTTCACATTACCACTCACTATACTGAGGGAAGGAGGAGGCCCACATGTCTTTACATTACCACTCACTATACTGAGGGAAGGAGGAGGCCCACATGTCTTTACATTACCACTCACTATACTGAGGGAAGGAGGAGGCCCACATGTCTTTACATTACCACTCACTATACTGAGGGAAGGAGGAGGTCCACATGTCTTTACATTACCACTCAATATACTGAGGGAAGGAGGAGGCCCACATGTCTTTACATTACCACTCACTATACTGAGGGAAGGAGGAGGCCCACATGTCTTTACATTACCACTCAATATACTGAGGGAAGGAGGAGGCCCGCATGTCTTTACATTACCACTCACTATACTGAGGGAAGGAGGAGGCCCGCATGTCTTTACATTACCACTCACTATACTGAGGGAAGGAGGAGGCCCGCATGTCTTTACATTACCACTCACTATACTGAGGGAAGGAGGAGGCCCGCATGTCTTTACATTACCACTCACTATACTGAGGGAAGGAGGAGGCCCACATGTCTTTACATTACCACTCACTATACTGAGGGAAGGAGGAAGGAAGGGAGAGGGAGGGTGAGGAAAAGGGAGGGAGAGAGAGGTAGGTACTGAAGTAATAGAGGATGGGGGAGGAGAATGAGTCAATAATAATCACACATTAACAAACAGTAGTGGACACTGCAATGCATTAACACTGACCAAGAGAGAGAGAGAGAGAGAGAGAGAGAGAGAGAGAGAGAGAGAGAGGGCTAGAGGGAGTAGAAAGGAACGGGGGATGGGACTGAAATGGTGGCAGAGAAAAAGAGAGGGACACAATGAAAGAGAGCTAAAGACAAGAAGAGAGAAAGATTGGAAAGAACCAAAGGGGAATAATAGGCATAAACAAAGGGAGAGAGAGAGAGAGAGAGAGAGAGAGAGAGAGAGAGAGATGGATGGATGGATGGATGGATGGTAATGAAATGCCGTTGACATGGTACTTGGTATTTAGATCACTGACCCAATTTCTCCTTCTCTCTCTCTCTGCCCTCTCTCCCGCTATCTCTCTCTTATGTCCTCATTCTCTCTTTTGCTCCCAGCATTCTAATCTGACACACACACACGCACACACAGATTTGTCCTAGTGCAGATGCAGCCACAAACAGGAGACATGAACACACATGGTTCCATGAGCAAATATCTTGTTCCCTTCTGTCTCTGTCTATCCTCTCCTCACTCTCTCCCGTCTGTCTATCTCTTTCCTCTCCTCTGTCTCTCCCGTCTGTCTCTCTTTCCTCTCCTCTGTCTCTCCCTTCTGTCTGTCTCTCTTTCCTCTCCTCCGTCTCTCCCGTCTGTCTCTCTTTCCTCTCCTCCGTCTCTCCCTTCTGTCTCTTTTTCCTCTCCTACCTCTCTCCCATCTGTCTCTCTTTCCTCTCCTCCCTCTCTCCCGTCTGTCTCTCTTTCCTCTCCTCCTCTCTCTCCTTTCTCTCTCTTTCCTCTCCTCTTCTCGTCTGTCTCTCTTTCCTCTCCTCTGTCTCTCCCTTCTGTCTGTCTCTCTTTCCTCTCCTCCGTCTCTCCCGTCTGTCTCTCTTTCCTCTCCTCCGTCTCTCCCTTCTGTCTCTTTTTCCTCTCCTACCTCTCTCCCATCTGTCTCTCTTTCCTCTCCTCCCTCTCTCCCGTCTGTCTCTCTTTCCTCTCCTCCCTCTCTCCCGCCTTTCTCTCTCTTTCCTCTCCTCTGTCTCTCCCGTCTGTCTCTCTTTCCTCTCCTCCATCTCTCTCGTCTGTCGATCTCTATCCTCTCCTCCCTCTCTCCCGTCAGTCTCTCTATATCCTCCTCCCTCTCTCCCTTCTTTCTCGCTATCCCCTCCTCCCTCTCTCCGGTCTGTCTCTCTCCATCCTCTCCTCCCTCTCTCCTGTCTGTCTATCTCTATCCTCTCTTCCCTCTCTCCCGTCTGTCTCTCTTTCCTCTCCTCCATCTCTCTCGTCTGTCGATCTCTATCCTCTCCTCCCTCTCTCCCGTCAGTCTCTCTATATCCTCCTCCCTCTCTCCCTTCTTTCTCGCTATCCCCTCCTCCCTCTCTCCGGTCTGTCTCTCTCCATCCTCTCCTCCCTCTCTCCTGTCTGTCTATCTCTATCCTCTCCTCCCTCTCTCCCGTCTGTCTCTCTTTCCTCTCCTCTGTCTCTCCCGTCTGTCTATCTCTTTCCTCTCCTCTGTCTCTCTTTCCTCTCCTCCCTCTCTCCCGTCTTTCTCTCTCTTTCCTCTCCTCCGTCTCTCCCGTCTGTCTCTCTTTCCTCTCCTCCGTCTCTCCCGTCTGTCTATCTCTTTCCTCTCCTCTGTCTCTCTCTTCTCTTTCTCCTCTGTCTCTCCCGTCTGTCTATCTCTTTCTCTCCTCTGTCTCTCCCTCTGTCTCTCTTTCTTCTCCTCTGTCTCTCCCGTCTGTGTATCTCTTTCCTCTCCTCTGTCTCTGTCTGTCTCTCTTTCCTCTCCTCTGTCTCTCCTGTCTGTCTATCTCTTTCCTCTCCTCTGTCTCTCCCGTCTGTCTATCTCTTATCCTCCTCTGTCTCTCCCTTCTTTCTATCTCCTCCTCTCCTCTCTCTCTCTCTTCCATCCTCTCCTCCCTCTCTCCTGTCTGTCTATCTCTATCCTCTCTTCCCTCTCTCCCGTCTGTCTCTCTTTCCTCTGCTCCATCTCTCCCGTCTGTCTATCTCTATCCTCTCCTCTGTCTCTCTTTCCTCTCCTCTGTCTCTCTTTCCTCTCCTCCGTCTCTCCCGTCTGTCTATCTCTTTCCTCTCCTCTGTCTCTCTTTCCTCTCCTCTGTCTCTCCCGTCTGTCTCTCTTTCCTCTCCTCTGTCTCTCCCGTCTGTCTATCTCTATCCTCTCTTCCCTCTCTCCCGTCTGTCTATCTCTATCCTCTCCTCCGTCTCTCCCGTCTGTCTATCTCTATCCTCTCCTCTGTCTCTCCCGTCTGTCTATCTCTATCCTCTCCTCCCTCTCTCCCGTCTGTCTCTCTTTCCTCTCCTCCGTCTCTCCCGTCTGTCTATCTCTTTCCTCTCCTCTGTCTCTCCCGTCTGTCTCTCTTTCCTCTCCTCCGTCTCTCCCGTCTGTCTATCTCTTTCCTCTCCTCTGTCTCTCCCGTCTGTCTCTCTTTCTTCTCCTCTGTCTCTCCCGTCTGTCTATCTCTTTCCTCTCCTCTGTCTCTCCCGTCTGTCTCTCTTTCCTCTCCTCTGTCTCTCCCGTCTGTCTCTCTTTCCTCTCCTCTGTCTCTCCCGTCTGTCTATCTCTATCCTCTCCTCCGTCTCTCTCGTCTGTCGATCTCTATCCTCTCCTCCCTCTCTCCCGTCTGTCTGTCTCTTTCTCGCTATCCCCTCCCCCCTCTCTCCGGTCTGTCTCTCTCCATCCTCTCCTCCCTCTCTCCTGTCTGTCTCTCTATCCTCTCCTCCGTCTCTCCCGTCTGTCTCTTTTTCCTCTCCTACCTCTCTCCCATCTGTCTCTCTTTCCTCTCCTCCCTCTCTCCCGCCTTTCTCTCTCTTTCCTCTCCTACCTCTCTCCCGTCTGTCTCTTTTTCCTCTCCTACCTCTCTCCCATCTGTCTCTCTTTCCTCTCCTCCCGTCTGTCTCTCTTTCCTCTCCTCCCTCTCTCCCGTCTTTCTCTCTCTTTCCTCTCCTCCATCTCTCCCGTCTGTCTATCTCTATCCTCTCCTCCCTCTCTCCCGTCTGTCTCTCTTTCCTCTCCTCCATCTCTCTCGTCTGTCGATCTCTATCCTCTCCTCCCTCTCTCCCGTCAGTCTCTCTATATCCTCCTCCCTCTCTCCCTTCTTTCTCGCTATCCCCTCCTCCCTCTCTCCGGTCTGTCTCTCTCCATCCTCTCCTCCCTCTCTCCTGTCTGTCTATCTCTATCCTCTCTTCCCTCTCTCCCGTCTGTCTCTCTTTCCTCTGCTCCATCTCTCCCGTCTGTCTATCTCTATCCTCTCCTCCCTCTCTCCCGTCTGTCTCTCTTTCCTCTCCTCTGTCTCTCCCGTCTGTCTATCTCTTTCCTCTCCTCTGTCTCTCTTTCCTCTCCTCCGTCTCTCACGTCTGTCTATCTCTATCCTATCCTCTGTCTCTCCCGTCTGTCTCTCTTTCCTCTCCTCCGTCTCTCCAGTCTGTCTATCTCTATCCTCTCCTCCCTCTCTCCCGTCTTTCTCTCTCTTTCCTCTCCTCCCTCTCTCCCGTCTGTCTCTCTTTCCTCTCCTCCCTCTCTCCCGTCTGTCTCTCTTTCCTCTCCTCCCTCTCTCCCTTCTGTCTATCTCTATCCTCTCCTCCCTCTCTCCCATCTTTCTCTCTCTTTCCTCTCCTCCCTCTCTCCCATCTTTCTCTCTCTTTCCTCTCCTCTGTCTCTCCCGTCTGTCTCTCTTTCCTCTCCTCTGTCTCTCCCGTCTGTCTATCTCTATCCTCTCCTCCCTCTCTCCCTTCTGTATCTCTATCCTCTCCTCCGTCTCTCCCGTCTGTCTGTCTCTTTCTCGCTATCCCCTCCTCCCTCTCTCCGGTCTGTCTCTCTCCATCCTCTCCTCCCTCTCTCCTGTCTGTCTATCTCTATCCTCTCCTCCCTCTCTCCCGTCTTTCTCTCTCTTTCCTCTCCTCCATCTCTCTCGTCTGTCGATCTCTATCCTCTCCTCCCTCTCTCCCTCTGTCTCTCTATATCCTCTCTCCCTCTCTCCCTTCTTTCTCGCTATCCCTCCTCCCTCTCTCCGGTCTGTCTCTCTCCATCCTCTCCTCCCTCTCTCCTGTCTGTCTATCTCTATCCTCTCTTCCCTCTCTCCCGTCTGTCTCTCTTTCCTCTCCTCCATCTCTCCCGTCTGTCTATCTCTATCCTCTCCTCCCTCTCTCCCGTCTGTCTCTCTTTCCTCTCCTCTGTCTCTCCCGTCTGTCTATCTCTTTCCTCTCCTCTGTCTCTCTTTCCTCTCCTCCGTCTCTCACGTCTGTCTATCTCTATCCTATCCTCTGTCTCTCCCGTCTGTCTCTCTTTCCTCTCCTCCGTCTCTCCAGTCTGTCTATCTCTATCCTCTCCTCCCTCTCTCCCGTCTTTCTCTCTCTTTCCTCTCCTCCCTCTCTCCCGTCTGTCTCTCTTTCCTCTCCTCCCTCTCTCCCGTCTGTCTCTCTTTCCTCTCCTCCCTCTCTCCCTTCTGTCTATCTCTATCCTCTCCTCCCTCTCTCCCATCTTTCTCTCTCTTTCCTCTCCTCCCTCTCTCCCATCTTTCTCTCTCTTTCCTCTCCTCCGTCTCTCCCGTCTGTCTCTCTTTCCTCTCCTCCGTCTCTCCCGTCTGTCTATCTCTTTCCTCTCCTCTGTCTCTCCCGTCTGTCTCTCTTTCCTCTCCTCTGTCTCTCCCGTCTGTCTATCTCTATCCTCTCCTCCCTCTCTCCCTTCTGTATCTCTATCCTCTCCTCCGTCTCTCCCGTCTGTCTGTCTCTTTCTCGCTATCCCCTCCTCCCTCTCTCCGGTCTGTCTCTCTCCATCCTCTCCTCGCTCTCTCCTGTCTGTCTATCTCTATCCTCTCCTCCCTCTCTCCCGTCTTTCTCTCTCTTTCCTCTCCTCCGTCTCTCAAGTCTGTCTATCTCTATCCTCTCCTCCCTCTCTCCCGTCTGTCTCTCTTTCCTCTCCTCCGTCTCTCCCGTCTGTCTATCTCTTTCCTCTCCTCTGTCTCTCTTTCCTCTCCTCTGTCTCTCCCGTCTGTCTATCTCTTTCCTCTCATCTGTCTCTCCCGTCTGTCTCTCGTTGCTCTCCTCCGTCTCTCCCGTCTGTCTAGCTCTATCCTCTCCTCCCTCTCTCCCGTCTGTCTCTCTTTCCTCTCCTCCCTCTCTCCCGTCTGTCTCTCTTTCCTCTCCTCCGTCTCTCCCGTCTGTCTATCTCTATCCTCTCCTCCCTCCCGTCTGTCTCTCTTTCCTCTCCTCCCTCTCTTCCGTCTGTCTCTCTTTCCTCTTCTCCCTCCCTCCCGTCTGTCTCTCTTTCCTCTCCTCCCTCTCTCCCGTCTGTCTATCTCTATCCTCTCCTCCCTCTCTCCCGTCTTTCTCTCTCTTTCCTCTCCTCCGTCTCTCCCGTCTGTCTATCTCTATCCTCTCCTCTGTCTCTCTTTCCTCTCCTCCGTCTCTCCCATATGCGTCTCTCTTTCCTCTCCTCCGTCTCTCCCGTCTGTCTATCTCTATCCTCTCCTCTGTCTCTCTTTCCTCTCCTCCGTCTCTCCCATATGTGTCTCTCTTTCCTCTTCTCCCTCCCTCCCATCTGTCTCTCTTTCCTCTCCTCCCTCTCTCCCATATCTGTCTCTCTTTCCTCTTCTCCCTCCCTCCCGTCTGTCTCTCTTTCCTCTCCTCCCTCTCTCCCGTCTGTCTATCTCTATCCTCTCCTCCCTCTCTCCCGTCTTTCTCTCTCTTTCCTCTCCTCCGTCTCTCCCGTCTGTCTATCTCTATCCTCTCCTCTGTCTCTCCCATGTGTCTCTCTTTCCTCTCCTCCGTCTCTCCCGTCTGTCTATCTCTATCCTCCGTCTCTCCCGTCTGTCTCTCTTTCCTCTCCTCCATCTCTCCCGTCTGTCTATCTCTATCCTCTCCTCTGTCTCTCTTTCCTCTCCTCTGTCTCTCCCGTCTGTCTCTCTTTCCTCTCCTCCGTCTCTCCCGTCTGTCTATCTCTATCCTCTCCTCTGTCTCTCCCGTCTGTCTCTCTTTCCTCTCCTCCGTCTCTCCCATCTGTCTATCTCTTTCCTCTCCTCTGTCTCTCCCATCTGTCTCTCTTTCCTCTCCTCCGTCTCTCCAGTCTGTCTATCTCTATCCTCTCCTCTGTCTCTCCCGTCTGTCTCTCTTTCCTCTCCTCCATCTCTCCCGTCTGTCTGTCTCTAACCTCTCCTCCCTCTCTCCCGTCTGTCTCTCTTTCCTCTCCTCCCTCTCTTCCGTCTGTCTCTATTTCCTCTTCTCCCTCTCTCCCTTCTGTATCTCTTTCCTCTCCTCCGTCTCTCCCGTCTGTCTATCTCTATCCTCTCTCCCTCTCTCCCGTCTGTCTCTCTTTCCTCTCCTCCGTCTCTCCCGTCTGTCTATCTCTATCCTCTCTCCCTCTCTCCCGTCTGTCTCTCTTTCCTCTCCTCCGTCTCTCCCGTCTGTCTATCTCTATCCTCTCTCCCTCTCTCCCGTCTGTATCTCTTTCCTCTCCTCCGTCTCTCCCGTCTGTCTATCTCTATCTTCTCTCCCTCTCTCCCGTCTGTCTCTCTTTCCTCTCCTCCGTCTCTCCCGTCTGTCTATCTCTATCCTCTCCTCCCTCTCTCCCGTCTTTCTCTCTCTTTCCTCTCCTCCGTCTCTCCCGTCTGTCTATCTCTATCCTCTCCTCTGTCTCTCCCATGTGTCTCTCTTTCCTCTCCTCCGTCTCTCCCGTCTGTCTATCTCTATCCTCCGTCTCTCCCGTCTGTCTCTCTTTCCTCTCCTCTGTCTATCTCTCTCCTCTCTCTCTTTCCTCTCCTCCGTCTCTCCGTCTGTCTCTCTTTCCTCTCCTCTGTCTCTCCCGTCTGTCTCTCTTTCCTCTCCTCTGTCTCTCCCGTCTGTCTATCTCTTTCCTCTCCTCCTGTCTCTCCCATCTGTCTATCTCTTTCCTCTCCTCTGTCTCTCCCATCTGTCTCTCTTTCCTCTCCTCCGTCTCTCCAGTCTGTCTATCTCTATCCTCTCCTCTGTCTCTCCCTCTGTCTCTCTTTCCTCTCCTCCGTCTCTCCCGTCTGTCTATCTCTATCCTCTCCTCCCTCTCTCCCGTCTGTCTCTCTCTTTCCTCTCCTCCGTCTCTCCCGTCTGTCTATCTCTATCTTCTCCTCTCCTCTCTCCCGTCTGTCTCTCTTTCCTCTCCTCCGTCTCTCCCGTCTGTCTATCTCTATCTCTCCTCTCCTCTCTCCCGTCTGTCTCTCTTTCCTCTCCTCCCTCTCTCCCGTCTGTCTATCTCTATCCTCTCCTCCCTCTCTCCCGTCTTTCTCTCTCTTTCCTCTCCTCCGTCTCTCCCGTCTGTCTATCTCTATCCTCTCCTCTGTCTCTCCCATGTGTCTCTCTCTTTCCTCTCCTCCGTCTCTCCCGTCTGTCTATCTCTATCCTCCTCTCTCCCGTCTGTCTCTCTTTCCTCTCCTCCATCTCTCCCGTCTGTCTATCTCTATCTCTCTCTGTCTCTCTTTCCCTCCTCTGTCTCTCCCGTCTGTCTCTCTTTCCTCTCTCCCGTCTCTCCCGTCTGTCTATCTCTATCCTCTCCTCTGTCTCTCCATGTGTCTCTCTTTCCTCTCCTCCGTCTCTCCCGTCTGTCTATCTCTATCCTCCTCCCTCTCCCGTCTGTCTCTCTTTCCTCTCCTCCATCTCTCCCGTCTGTCTATCTCTATCCTCTCCTCTGTCTCTCTTTCCTCTCCTCTGTCTCTCCCGTCTGTCTCTCATTCCTCTCCTCCGTCTCTCCCGTCTGTCTATCTCTATCCTCTCTCCCTCTCTCCCGTCTGTATCTCTTTCCTCTCCTCCGTCTCTCCCGTCTGTCTATCTCTATCTTCTCTCCCTCTCTCCCGTCTGTCTCTCTTTCCTCTCCTCCGTCTCTCCCGTCTGTCTATCTCTATCTCTCCTGCCTCTCTCCCGTCTGTCTCTCTTTCCTCTCCTCCCTCTCTCCCGTCTGTCTATCTCTATCCTCTCCTCCCTCTCCCGTCTTCTCTCTCTTTCCTCTCCTCCGTCTCTCCCGTCTGTCTATCTCTATCCTCTCCTCTGTCTCTCCCATGTGTCTCTCTTTCCTCTCCTCCGTCTCTCCCGTCTGTCTATCTCTATCCTCCGTCTCTCCCGTCTGTCTCTCTTTCCTCTCCTCCATCTCTCCCGTCTGTCTATCTCTCCTCTCCTCTGTCTCTGTCTTCTTTCCTCTCCTCTGTCTCTCCCGTCTTTCTCTCTTTCCTCTCCTCCGTCTCTCCCGTCTGTCTATCTCTATCCTCTCCTCTGTCTCTCCGTCTGTCTCTCTTTCCTCTCCTCCGTCTCTCCCATCTGTCTATCTCTTTCCTCTCCTCTGTCTCTCCCATCTGTCTCTCTTTCCTCTCCTCCGTCTCTCCAGTCTGTCTATCTCTATCCTCTCCTCTGTCTCTCCCGTCTGTCTCTCTTTCCTCTCCTCCATCTCTCCCGTCTGTCTGTCTCTTCCTCTCCTCCCTCTCTCCCGTCTGTCTCTCTTTCCTCTCCTCCCTCTCTTCCCGTCTGTCTCTATTTCCTCTTCTCCTCTCTCTCCCTTCTGTATCTCTTTCCTCTCTCCTCCGTCTCTCCCGTCTGTCTATCTCTATCCTCTCTCCCTCTCTCCCGTCTGTCTCTCTTTCCTCTCCTCCGTCTCTCCCGTCTGTCTATCTCTATCCTCTCTCCCTCTCTCCCGTCTGTCTCTCTTTCCTCTCCTCCGTCTCTCCCGTCTGTCTATCTCTATCTCTCTCCTCTCTCTCCCGTCTGTCTCTCTTTCCTCTCCTCCGTCTCTCCCGTCTGTCTATCTCTATCTCTCCTCCCTCTCTCTCCGTCTGTCTCTCTTTCCTCTCCTCCGTCTCTCCCGTCTGTCTATCTCTATCCTCTCTCTCCTCTCTCTCCCGTCTTTCTCTCTCTTTCCTCTCCTCCGTCTCTCCCGTCTGTCTATCTCTATCCTCTCCTCTGTCTCTCCCATGTGTCTCTCTTTCCTCTCCTCCGTCTCTCCCGTCTGTCTATCTCTATCCTCCGTCTCTCCCGTCTGTCTCTCTTTCCTCTCCTCCATCTCTCCCGTCTGTCTATCTCTATCCTCTCCTCTGTCTCTCCTCTGTTCTCTTTCCTCTCCTCTGTCTCTCCCGTCTGTCTCTCTTTCCTCTCCTCCGTCTCTCCCGTCTGTCTATCTCTATCCTCTCCTCTGTCTCTCCCGTCTGTCTCTCTTTCCTCTCCTCCGTCTCTCCCATCTGTCTATCTCTTTCCTCTCCTCTGTCTCTCCCATCTGTCTCTCTTTCCTCTCCTCCGTCTCTCCAGTCTGTCTATCTCTATCCTCTCCTCTGTCTCTCCCGTCTGTCTCTCTTTCCTCTCCTCCATCTCTCCCGTCTGTCTGTCTCTAACCTCTCCTCCCTCTCTCCCGTCTGTCTCTCTTTCCTCTCCTCCCTCTCTTCCGTCTGTCTCTATTTCCTCTTCTCCCTCTCTCCCTTCTGTATCTCTTTCCTCTCCTCCGTCTCTCCCGTCTGTCTATCTCTATCCTCTCTCCCGTCTGTCTCTCTTTCCTCTCCTCCGTCTCTCCCGTCTGTCTATCTCTATCCTCTCTCCCTCTCTCCCGTCTGTCTCTCTTTCCTCTCCTCCGTCTCTCCCGTCTGTCTATCTCTATCCTCTCTCCCTCTCTCCCGTCTGTATCTCTTTCCTCTCCTCCGTCTCTCCCGTCTGTCTATCTCTATCTTCTCTCCCTCTCTCCCGTCTGTCTCTCTTTCTCCTCTCCTCCGTCTCTCCCGTCTGTCTATCTCTATCCTCTCCTCCCTCTCTCCCGTCTGTCTCTCTTTCCTCTCCTCCGTCTCTCCCGTCTGTCTATCTCTATCCTCTCCTCTGTCTCTCCCATCTGTCTCTCTTCTCTCCTCCCTCCGTCTCTCCCGTCTGTCTATCTCTATCCTCCGTCTCTCCCGTCTGTCTCTCTTTCCTCTCCTCCATCTCTCCCGTCTGTCTATCTCTATCCCTCTGTCTCCTCTGTCTCTCTTTCCTCTCCTCTGTCTCTCCCGTCTGTCTCTCTTTCCTCTCCTCCGTCTCTCCCGTCTGTCTATCTCTATCCTCTCCTCTGTCTCTCCCGTCTCTGTCTGTCTCTCTTTCCTCTCCTCCGTCTCTCCCATCTGTCTATCTCTTTCCTCTCTCTCTGTCTCTCCCATCTGTCTCTCTTTCCTCTCCTCCGTCTCTCCAGTCTGTCTATCTCTATCCTCTCCTCTGTCTCTCCCGTCTGTCTCTCTTTCCTCTCCTCCGTCTCTCCCATCTGTCTATCTCTATCCTCTCTCCCTCTCTCCCGTCTGTCTCTCTTTCCTCTCCTCCGTCTCTCCCGTCTGTCTATCTCTATCTTCTCTCCCTCTCTCCCGTCTGTCTCTCTTTCCTCTCCTCCGTCTCTCCCGTCTGTCTATCTCTATCTCTCCTGCCTCTCTCCCGTCTGTCTCTCTTTCCTCTCCTCCCTCTCTCCCGTCTGTCTCTCTTTCCTCTCCTCCGTCTCTCCCGTCTGTCTCTCTTTCCTCTCCTCCGTCTCTCCCGTCTGTCTCTCTTTCCTCTCCTCCGTCTCTCCCGTCTGTCTCTCTTTCCTCTCCTCCGTCTCTCCAGTCTGTCTATCTCTAACCTCTCCTCCCTCTCTCCCGTCTTTCTCTCTCTTTCCTCTCCTCCGTCTCTCACGTCTGTCTAGCTCTATCCTCTCCTCCCTCTCTCCCGTCTGTCTCTCTTTCCTCTCCTCCCTCTCTCCCGTCTGTCTCTCTTTCCTCTCCCCCGTCTGTCTATCTCTATCCTCTCCTCCCTCCCGTCTGTCTCTCTTTCCTCTCCTCCCTCTCTTCCGTCTGTCTCTCTTTCCTCTTCTCCCTCCCTCCCGTCTGTCTCTCTTTCCTCTCCTCCCTCTCTCCCGTCTGTCTATCTCTTTCCTCTCCTCCGTCTCTCACGTCTGTCTATCTCTATCCTCTCCTCCCTCTCTCCCGTCTTTCTCTCTCTATCCTCTCCTCCGTCTCTCACGTCTGTCTATCTCTATCCTCTCCTCTGTCTCTCCCGTCTGTCTCTCTTTCCTCTCTTCCCTCTCTCTCATCTGTCTCTCTTTCCTCTCCTCCCTCTCTCCCGTCTGTCTCTCTTTCCTCTCCTCCGTCTCTCCCGTCTGTCTCTCTTTCCTCTCCTCTGTCTCTCCCTTCTGTATCTCTTTCCTCTCTTCCCTCTCTCCCGTCTGTCTCTCTTTCCTCTCCTCCCTCTCTCCCGTCTGTATCTCTTTCCTTTCCTCCGTCTCTCCCGTCTGTCTATCTCTATCCTCTCCCTCCTCTCTCCCGTCTGTCTCTCTTTCCTCTCCTCTGTCTCTCCCGTCTGTCTCTCTATCCTCTCTTCTCTCTCTCTCCCGTCTGTCTCTCTTTCTTCTCCTCCTCTCTCCCGTCTGTCTCTCTTCCTCTCCTCTGTCTATCTGTCTATCTCTATCCTCTCCTCCCTCTCTCCTGTCTTTCTCTCTCTTTCCTCTCCTCCGTCTCTCACGTCTGTCTATCTCTATCCTCTCCTCTGTCTCTCCCGTCTGTCTCTCTTTCCTCTCCTCCGTCTCTCCCGTCTGTCTATCTCTATCCTTTCCTCCCTCCCGTCTGTCTCTCTTTCCTCTCCTCCATCTCTTCCGTCTGTCTCTCTTTCCTCTTCTCCCTCTCTCCCGTCTGTCTCTCTCTTTCCTCTCCTCCGTCTCTCACGTCTGTCTATCTCTATCCTCTCCTCTGTCTCTCCAGTCTGTCTATCTCTATCCTCTCCTCCCTCTCTCCCGTCTTTCTCTCTCTTTCCTCTCCTCCGTCTCTCACGTCTGTCTATCTCTATCCTCTCCTCTGTCTTTCCCGTCTGTCTCTCTTTCCTCTCCTCCGTCTCTCCCGTCTGTCTATCTCTATCCTCTCCTCCCTCTCTCCCGTCTGTCTCTCTTTCCTCTCCTCCGTCACTCCCTTCTGTATCTCTTTCCTCTCCTCCGTCTCTGCCTTCTGTCTGTCTCTAACCTGTCCTCCGTCTCTCCCGTCTGTCTCTCTTTCCTCTCCTCTGTCTCTCCCGTCTTTCTCTCTCTTTCCTCTCCTCCGTCTCTCACCTCTGTCTATCTCTATCCTCTCCTCTGTCTCTCCCGTCTGTCTCTCTTTCCTCTCCTCCGTCTCTCCCGTCTGTCTATCTCTATCCTCTCCTCCCTCCCGTCTGTCTCTCTTTCCTCTCCTCCTCTCTCCCTCTCTTCCTCTTCTGTCTCTCTTTCTCTCTTCTCCCTCTCTCCCGTCTGTCTCTCTTTCCTCTCCTCCCTCTCTCCCGTCTGTCTATCTCTATCCTCTCCTCCCTCTCTCCCATCTTTCTCTCTCTTTCCTCTCCTCCGTCTCTCACGTCTGTCTATCTCTATCCTCTCCTCTGTCTCTCCCGTCTGTCTCTCTTTCCTCTCCTCTGTCTCTCCCGTCTGTCTCTCTTTCCTCTCCTCTGTCTCTCCCGTCTGTCTATCTCTATCCTCTCCTCCCTCTCTCCCGTCTGTCTCTCTTTCCTCTCCTCCGTCTCTCCCGTCTGTCTATCTCTATCCTCTCCTCCGTCTCTCCCGTCTGTCTCTCTTTCCTCTCCTCCGTCTCTCCCGTCTGTCTATCTCTATCCTCTCCTCCCTCTCTCCCGTCTGTCTCTCTTTCCTCTCCTCCGTCTCTCCCGTCTGTCTCTCTTTCCTCTCCTCCGTCTCTCCTGTCTGTCTATCTCTATCCTCTCCTCTGTCTCTCTTTCCTCTCCTCCGTCTCTCTCTCTCTCCTCTCTCTCTCTTTCTCTCCTCCGTCTCTCCCGTCTGTCTGTCTTTCCTCTCTCCGTCTCTCCCGTCTGTCTCTCTTTCCTCTCCTCTGTCTCTCCCGTCTGTCTATCTCTTTCCTCTCCTCCCTCTCTCCCGTCTGTCTCTCTTTTCCTCTCCTCCGTCTCTCCCGTCTGTCTCTCTTTCCTCTCCTCTGTCTCTCCCGTCTGTATCTCTATCCTCTCCCCTCTCTCCCGTCTGTCTCTCTTTCCTCTCCTCCGTCTCTCCCGTCTGTCTCTCTTTCCTCTCCTCCATCTCTCCCGTCTGTCTCTCTTTCCTCTCCTCTGTCTCTCCCTTCTGTATCTCTTTCCTCTCCTCTGTCTCTCCCGTCTGTCTCTCTTTCCTCTCCTCCGTCTCTCCCGTCTGTCTATCTCTTTCCTCTCCTCTGTCTCTCCCGTCTGTCTCTCTTTCCTCTCCTCTGTCTCTCCCGTCTGTCTCTCTTTCCTCTCCTCCCTCTCTTCCGTCTGTCTCTCTTTCCTCTTCTCCCTCTCTCCCGTCTGTCTCTCTTTCCTCTCCTCCCTCTCTCCCGTCTGTCTATCTCTATCCTCTCCTCCCTCTCTCCCATCTTTCTCTCTCTTTCCTCTCCTCCGTCTCTCACGTCTGTCTATCTCTATCCTCTCCTCTGTCTCTCCCGTCTGTCTCTCTTTCCTCTCCTCTGTCTCTCCCGTCTGTCTCTCTTTCCTCTCCTCTGTCTCTCCCGTCTGTCTATCTCTATCCTCTCCTCCCTCTCTCCCGTCTGTCTCTCTTTCCTCTCCTCCGTCTCTCCCGTCTGTCTATCTCTATCCTCTCCTCTGTCTCTCCCGTCTGTCTCTCTTTCCTCTCCTCCGTCTCTCCCGTCTGTCTCTCTTTCCTCTCCTCCGTCTCTCCCGTCTGTCTATCTCTATCCTCTCTTCCCTCTCTCCCGTCTGTCTCTCTTTCCTCTCCTCCGTCTCTCCCGTCTGTCTCTCTTTCCTCTCCTCCGTCTCTCCTGTCTGTCTATCTCTATCCCTCTCTCTCTGTCTCTCTTTCCTCTCCTCTGTCTCTCCCGTCTGTCTCTCTTTCCTCTCCTCCGTCTCTCCCGTTTGTCTATCTCTATCCTCTCCTCCGTCTCTCCCGTCTGTCTCTCTTTCCTCTCCTCCGTCTCTCTCCTCTGTCTCTCTTTCCTCTCCTCCGTCTCTCCCGTCTGTCTATCTCTATCCTCTCCTCTGTCTCTCTTTCCTCTCCTCCCTCTCTCCCGTCTGTCTCTCTTTCCTCTCCTCCGTCTCTCCCGTCTGTCTATCTCTCTCCTCCCTCTCTCCCGTCTGTCTCTCTTTCCTCTCCTCCCTCTCTCCCGTCTGTATCTCTTTCCTCTCCTCCGTCTCTCCCGTCTGTCTCTCTCTTTCCTCTCCTCCGTCTCTCCCGTCTGTCTATCTCTTTCCTCTCCTCCGTCTCTCCCGTCTGTCTCTCTTTCCTCTCCTCCGTCTCTCCCGTCTGTCTCTCTCTTTCCTCTCCTCCGTCTCTCCCGTCTGTATCTCTATCCTCTCCTCCTCTCTCTCCCGTCTGTCTCTCTTTCCTCTCCTCCGTCTCTCCCTCTCCTGTCTCTCTTTCTCTCTCTCCTCCGTCTCTCCCGTCTGTCTCTCTTTCCTCTCCTCCTCTCTCCCATCTGTCTCTCTTTCCTCTCCTCCGTCTCTCCCGTCTGTCTATCTCTATCCTCTCCTCTGTCTCTCCCGTCTGTCTCTCTTTCTCTCCTCTCTCTCTCTCCCGTCTGTCTCTCTTTCCTCTCCTCTGTCTCTCCCGTCTGTCTATCTCTATCCTCTCCTCGTCTGTCTCTCTCCCGTCTGTCTCTCTTTCCTCTCCTCCGTCTCTCCCGTCTGTCTATCTCTATCCTCTCCTCCCTCTCTCCCGTCTGTCTCTCTTTCCTCTCCTCCGTCTCTCCCGTCTGTCTATCTCTATCCTCTCCTCCCTCTCTCCCGTCTGTCTCTCTTTCCTCTCCTCCGTCTCTCCCGTCTGTCTCTCTTTCCTCTCCTCCGTCTCTCCTGTCTGTCTATCTCTATCCTCTCCTCTGTCTCTCTTTCCTCTCCTCCGTCTCTCTCCTCTGTCTCTCTTTCCTCTCCTCCGTCTCTCCCGTCTGTCTGTCTTTCCTCTCATCCGTCTCTCCCGTCTGTCTCTCTTTCCTCTCCTCCGTCTCTCCTGTCTGTCTATCTCTATCCTCTCTTCCCTCTCTCCCGTCTGTCTCTCTTTCCTCTCCTCTGTCTCTCCCTTCTGTATCTCTTTCTCTCTCTCTGTCTCTCCCGTCTGTCTCTCTTTCCTCTCCTCCGTCTCTCCCGTCTGTCTATCTCTTTTCTCTCCTCTGTCTCTCCCGTCTGTCTCTCTTTCCTCTCCTCTGTCTCTCCCGTCTGTCTCTCTTTCCTCTCCTCCCTCTCTTCCGTCTGTCTCTCTTTCCTCTTCTCCCTCTCTCCCGTCTGTCTCTCTTTCCTCTCCTCCCTCTCTCCCGTCTGTCTATCTCTCTCTATCCTCTCCTCCCTCTCTCCCATCTTTCTCTCTCTTTCCTCTCCTCCGTCTCTCACGTCTGTCTATCTCTATCCTCTCCTCTGTCTCTCCCGTCTGTCTCTCTTTCCTCTCCTCTGTCTCTCCCGTCTGTCTCTCTTTCCTCTCCTCTGTCTCTCCCGTCTGTCTATCTCTATCTCTCTCCTCCTCTCTCCCGTCTGTCTCTCTTTCCTCTCCTCCGTCTCTCCCGTCTGTCTATCTCTATCCTCTCCTCTGTCTCTCCCGTCTGTCTCTCTTTCCTCTCCTCCGTCTCTCCCGTCTGTCTCTCTTTCCTCTCCTCCGTCTCTCCCGTCTGTCTATCTCTCTCCTCTCTCTCCCGTCTCTTCCCTCTCTGTCTGTCTCTTTTCCTCTCCTCCGTCTCTCCCGTCTGTCTCTCTTTCCTCTCCTCCGTCTCTCCTGTCTGTCTATCTCTATCCTCTCCTCTGTCTCTCTTTCCTCTCCTCCTCTCTCTCTCCCTCTGTCTCTCTTTCCTCTCCTCTGTCTCTCCCGTCTGTCTCTCTTTCCTCTCCTCCGTCTCTCCCGTTTGTCTATCTCTATCCTCTCCTCCGTCTCTCCCGTCTGTCTCTCTTTCCTCTCCTCCGTCTCTCTCCTCTGTCTCTCTTTCCTCTCCTCTGTCTCTCCCGTCTGTCTCTCTTTCTCTCTCCTCCTGTCTCTCTTTCTCTCCCGTCTGTCTGTCTCTCTATCCTCTCCTCCGTCTCTCCCGTCTGTCTCTCTTTCCTCTCCTCCGTCTCTCCTGTCTGTCTATCTCTCCTCCTCTCCTCTGTCTCTCTTTCCTCTCCTCCGTCTCTCCCGTCTGTCTCTCTTTCCTCTCCTCCGTCTCTCCCGTCTGTCTATCTCTATCCTCTCCTCTGTCTCTCTTTCCTCTCCTCCCTCTCTCCCGTCTGTCTCTCTTTCCTCTCCTCCGTCTCTCCCGTCTGTCTATCTCTATCCTCTCCTCCATCTCTCCCGTCTGTCTCTCTTTCCTCTCCTCCGTCTCTCCCGTCTGTATCTCTTTCCTCTCCTCCGTCTCTCCGTCTGTCTATCTCTATCCTCTCCTCCGTCTCTCCCGTCTGTCTATCTCTTTCCTCTCCTCCCTCTCTCCCGTCTGTCTCTCTTTCCTCTCCTCCGTCTCTCCCGTCTGTCTCTCTTTCCTCTCCTCTGTCTCTCCCTTCTGTATCTCTATCCTCTCCTCCCTCTCTCCCGTCTGTCTCTCTTTCCTCTCCTCCGTCTCTCCCGTCTGTCTCTCTTTCCTCTCCTCCATCTCTCCCGTCTGTCTCTCTTTCCTCTCCTCTGTCTCTCCCTTCTGTATCTCTTTCCTCTCCTCCGTCTCTCCTGTCTGTCTATCTCTATCCTCTCTTCCCTCTCTCCCGTCTGTCTCTCTTTCCTCTCCTCTGTCTCTCCCTTCTGTATCTCTTTCCTCTCCTCTGTCTCTCCCGTCTGTCTCTCTTTCCTCTCCTCCGTCTCTCCCGTCTGTCTATCTCTTTCCTCTCCTCTGTCTCTCCCGTCTGTCTCTCTTTCCTCTCCTCTGTCTCTCCCGTCTGTCTCTCTTTCCTCTCCTCCCTCTCTTCCGTCTGTCTCTCTTTCCTCTTCTCCCTCTCTCCCGTCTGTCTCTCTTTCCTCTCCTCCCTCTCTCCCGTCTGTCTATCTCTATCCTCTCCTCCCTCTCTCCCATCTTTCTCTCTCTTTCCTCTCCTCCGTCTCTCACATCTGTCTATCTCTATCCTCTCCTCTGTCTCTCCCGTCTGTCTCTCTTTCCTCTCCTCTGTCTCTCCCGTCTGTCTCTCTTTCCTCTCCTCTGTCTCTCCCGTCTGTCTATCTCTATCCTCCTCTCTCCTCCCCTCCCTCTCCCGTCTGTCTCTCTTTCCTCTCCTCCGTCTCTCCCGTCTGTCTATCTCTATCCTCTCCTCTGTCTCTCCCGTCTGTCTCTCTTTCCTCTCCTCCGTCTCTCCCTCTCTGTCTCTCGTCTTTCTCTCCTCCTCCCTCTCTCCCGTCTGTCTATCTCTATCCTCTCTTCCCTCTCTCCCGTCTGTCTCTCTTTCCTCTCCTCCGTCTCTCCCGTCTGTCTCTCTTTCCTCTCCTCCGTCTCTCCTGTCTGTCTATCTCTATCCTCTCCTCTGTCTCTCTTTCCTCTCCTCCGTCTCTCTCCTCTGTCTCTCTTTCCTCTCCTCTGTCTCTCCCGTCTGTCTCTCTTTCCTCTCCTCCGTCTCTCCCGTCTGTCTATCTCTATCCTCTCCTCCGTCTCTCCCGTCTGTCTCTCTTTCCTCTCCTCCGTCTCTCTCCTCTGTCTCTCTTTCCTCTCCTCTGTCTCTCCCGTCTGTCTCTCTTTCCTCTCCTCCGTCTCTCCCGTCTGTCTATCTCTATCCTCTCCTCCGTCTCTCCCGTCTGTCTCTCTTTCCTCTCCTCCGTCTCTCCTGTCTGTCTATCTCTATCCTCTCCTCTGTCTCTCTTTCCTCTCCTCCGTCTCTCTCCTCTGTCTCTCTTTCCTCTCCTCCGTCTCTCCCGTCTGTCTATCTCTATCCTCTCCTCTGTCTCTCTTTCCTCTCCTCCGTCTCTCCCGTCTGTCTATCTCTATCCTCTCCTCTGTCTCTCTTTCCTCTCCTCCCTCTCTCCCGTCTGTCTCTCTTTCCTCTCCTCCGTCTCTCCCGTCTGTCTATCTCTTTCCTCTCCTCTGTCTCTCCAGTCTGTCTCTCTTTCCTCTCCTCTGTCTCTCCCGTCTGTCTCTCTTTCCTCTCCTCCCTCTCTTCCGTCTGTCTCTCTTTCCTCTTCTCCCTCTCTCCCGTCTGTCTCTCTTTCCTCTCCTCCCTCTCTCCCGTCTGTCTATCTCTATCCTCTCCTCCCATCTTTCTCTCTCTTTCCTCTCCTCCGTCTCTCACGTCTGTCTATCTCTATCCTCTCCTCTGTCTCTCCCGTCTGTCTCTCTTTCCTCTCCTCTGTCTCTCCCGTCTGTCTCTCTTTCCTCTCCTCTGTCTCTCCCGTCTGTCTATCTCTATCCTCTCCTCCCTCTCTCCCGTCTGTCTCTCTTTCCTCTCCTCCGTCTCTCCCGTCTGTCTATCTCTATCCTCTCCTCTGTCTCTCCCGTCTGTCTCTCTTTCCTCTCCTCCGTCTCTCCCGTCTGTCTCTCTTTCCTCTCCTCCGTCTCTCCCGTCTGTCTATCTCTATCCTCTCTTCCCTCTCTCCCGTCTGTCTCTCTTTCCTCTCCTCCGTCTCTCCCGTCTGTCTCTCTTTCCTCTCCTCCGTCTCTCCTGTCTGTCTATCTCTATCCTCTCCTCTGTCTCTCTTTCCTCTCCTCCGTCTCTCTCCTCTGTCTCTCTTTCCTCTCCTCTGTCTCTCCCGTCTGTCTCTCTTTCCTCTCCTCCGTCTCTCCCGTCTGTCTATCTCTATCCTCTCCTCCGTCTCTCCCGTCTGTCTCTCTTTCCTCTCCTCCATCTCTCTCCTCTGTCTCTCTTTCCTCTCCTCTGTCTCTCCCGTCTGTCTCTCCTCTCCTCCGTCTCTCCCGTCTGTCTATCTCTATCCTCTCCTCCGTCTCTCCCGTCTGTCTCTCTTTCCTCTCCTCCGTCTCTCCTGTCTGTCTATCTCTATCCTCTCCTCTGTCTCTCTTTCCTCTCCTCCGTCTCTCTCCTCTGTCTCTCTTTCCTCTCCTCCGTCTCTCCCGTCTGTCTATCTCTATCCTCTCCTCTGTCTCTCTTTCCTCTCCTCCCTCTCTCCCGTCTGTCTCTCTTTCCTCTCCTCCGTCTCTCCCGTCTGTCTATCTCTATCCTCTCCTCTGTCTCTCTTTCCTCTCCTCCCTCTCTCCCGTCTGTCTCTCTTTCCTCTCCTCCGTCTCTCCCGTCTGTCTATCTCTATCCTCTCCTCTGTCTCTCTTTCCTCTCCTCCCTCTCTCCCGTCTGTCTCTCTTTCCTCTCCTCCGTCTCTCCCGTCTGTCTATCTCTATCCTCTCCTCCATCTCTCCCGTCTGTCTCTCTTTCCTCTCCTCCGTCTCTCCCGTCTGTATCTCTTTCCTCTCCTCCGTCTCTCCCGTCTGTCTATCTCTATCCTCTCCTCCGTCTCTCTATCTCTTTCTCTGTCTCCTCCGTCTCTCCCGTCTGTCTCCGTCTGTCTCTCTTTCCTCTCCTCCGTCTCTCCGTCTGTCTGTATCCTCTCTTTCCTCTCCTCCCTCTCTCCCGTCTGTCTCTCTTTCCTCTCCTCTGTCTCTCCCGTCTGTCTATCTCTATCCTCTCCTCTGTCTCTCTTTCCTCTCCTCCCTCTCTCCCGTCTGTCTCTCTTTCCTCTCCTCCGTCTCTCCCGTCTGTCTATCTCTATCCTCTCCTCCATCTCTCCCGTCTGTCTCTCTTTCCTCTCCTCCATCTCTCCCGTCTGTATCTCTTTCCTCTCCTCCGTCTCTCCCGTCTGTCTATCTCTATCCTCTCCTCCGTCTCTCCCGTCTGTCTATCTCTTTCCTCTCCTCCATCTCTCCCGTCTGTCTATCTCTTTCCTCTCCTCCGTCTCTCCCGTCTGTATCTCTTTCCTCTCCTCCGTCTCTCCCGTCTGTCTATCTCTATCCTCTCCTCCGTCTCTCCCGTCTGTCTATCTCTTTCCTCTCCTCCGTCTCTCCATCTCTTTCCTCTCCTCCGTCTCTCCCGTCTGTCTATCTCTATCCTCTCTTCCCTCTCTCCCGTCTGTATCTCTTTCCTCTCCTCCGTCTCTCCCGTCTGTCTATCTCTATCCTCTCTTCCCTCTCTCCCGTCTGTCTCTCTTTCCTCTCCTCCGTCTCTCCCGTCTGTATCTCTTTCCTCTCCTCCGTCTCTCCCTTCTGTATCTCTTTCCTCTCCTCCGTCTCTCCCGTCTGTCTATCTCTATCCTCTCTTCCCTCTCTCCCGTCTGTCTCTCTTTCCTCTCCTCCGTCTCTCCCTTCTGTATCTCTTTCCTCTCCTGGGTCTCTCCCGTCTGTCTGTCTCTAACCTCTCCTCCGTCTCTCTCTCCATCTCTCCACTGTATGTCTGTGACATTCTATAGTTAGTGACATCCAGTAAATGCATATTGAATGGTAATACAATGTTCTAATCTGCTCCATGTCCCTTTAAGCCCTGCCCTGGTTACACTCATGCCTTAACCTCTTGCTCCTACCTGAAACACTTGCGTCCCATCCAGAGCTCTGGAAATGCAAATGCGCTACGCTAAATGCTAATAGTATTAGTTAAAACTCAAACGTTCATTAAAATACACATGCAGGGTATTGAATTAAAGCTACACTCGTTGTGAATCCAGGCAACAAGTCAGATTTTTAAAATGCTTTTCGGCGAAAGCATGAGAAGCTATTATCTGATAGCATGTAACACCACAAAAGACCCGCAGGGGACGTAAACAAAATAATTAGCATATTCAGCGCTACACAAACCGCACAATAAAATAGAAAACATTCATTACCTTTGACCATCTTCTTTGTTGGCACTCCTAGATGTCCCATAATCACTATTGGGTCTTTTTGTTGATTAAATCGGTCCATATATAGCCTAGATATCGTTATATGTAGACTGTGTGATCAACGAAAAAAAACAGCGTTTCATAACGTAACGTCATTTTTTAAAATTCAAAAAGTCGACGATAAACTTTCACAAAACACTTCGAAATACTTTTGTAATGCAACTTTAGGTATTAGTAAACGTTAATAAGCAATCAAATTAATCACAAGACGAAGTATATTCTATAGCTTTCCGTCTGGAAAAATGTCCGGCTAGAAACTCAACCAAAATATCCGGTCCTAGACCTGAAGAACTGCGCTGCCTTGCATCTGTTTGACCAAGAAACAAATCGTAGGCAAATGACAAGACTCTAGACACCGTGTGGAAGCTGTAGGTACTGCAACCTATAGGGGAACCCTTTTTGGTTCCAGGTAGAACCCTCCGTGGAAAAGTGTTAAGGGATTTTAAATGAATAATGACTAAATTATGTATACATTTAAATCAGAACTATGACTAAAACAGAATACTACTATGTTACTGTATGGATGTATGAATCTTATTATAATCATAATACTGAATATAATGTGTGTAGTTTTCATCCAGAATTAGAAGGACTGTCTGATCCTTGTTAGAAACGAATGGAGCTATCGTCAGACTGGCTGGAATGCTGTGTTCCTTACAGGACATCCTGTCTCTACACAGGGAGAGGAGAGACCTTGGGCTAGTAGTAGATTATTTAACCTCTTCAACCTATGGGGGCGCTATGTCATTATTGGATAAAAAAACGTGCCCGTTTTAAGCGCAATATTTTATCACGAAAAGATGCTCGACTATGCATATAATTGCCAGCTTTGGAAAGAAAACACTCTGACGTTTTCAAAACTGCAAAGATATTATCTGTGAGTGCCCCAGAACTGATCTTAAAGATTTAGATGCACTATTGTAAAGTGGCTGTTCCACTGGATGTCATAAGGTGAACGCACCAATTTGTAAGTCGCTCTGGATAAGAGCGTCTGCTAAATGACTTAAATCTAAATGTAAATGAAACCAAGATGAAACTTCAAACAGGAAATGAGCAGGATTTTTGACGCTCTGTTTTACTATCGTCTCCTTATAAGGCTGTGAATATGCTGTGAACGAGCTTATGCGCTCTGCCGTTCGTCCAAGATGTCTGCAGCATTGTGACGTGTTTGTAGGCATATCATTGGAAGATTGACCATAAGAGACTACATTTACCTGGTGTCCCGCCCGTTGTCCTGTGTCGAAATTATTGCGTAATCTGTAGGTCCATGCGCGTTCCATTTCTTCAGAAGAGAAAGTCAACTGCCACGAAGGATTTATCATCGATAGATATGTGAAAAACACCTTGAGGATTGATTCTAAACATCGGTTTGCCATGTTTCTGTCGATATTATGGAGTTAATTTGGAAAAAAGTTAGCATTTTAATGACTTAATATTTTTTCTTTTTTTTCTTACCCAAACGTGATGAACAAAACGGAGCGATTTGTCAACACAAATAATATTTTTTGTAAAAACGGAACATTTGCTATCTAACTGAGAGTCTCCTCATTGAAAACATCTGAAGTTCTTCAAAGGTAAATGATTTTATTTGAATCCTTTTCTGGTTTTTGTGAAAATGTTGCATGCTGAAAGCCAGGCATAATCCTATGCTAGGCTATCAATACTGTTACACAAATGCTTGTTTAGCTATGGTTCAAAAGCATATTTTGAAAATCTGAGATGACAGTGTTGTTAACAAAAGGCTAAGCTTGAGAGCAAATAGATTAATTTCATTTCATTTGCGATTTTCATGAATAGTTAACGTTGTGTTATGCTAATGAGCTTGCGGATAGATTTACACAATCCTGGATACAGGTTTTTTTCGTAGCTAAACGTGACGCAGAAAACGGAGCGATTTGTCCTAAACAAATAATCTTTCAGGAAAAACTGAACATTTGCTATCTGAGAGTCTCCTCATTGAAAACATCCGAAGTTCTTCAAAGGTAAATGATTTTATTTGAATGCTTTTCTGGTTTTTGTGAAAATGTTGCCTGCTGAATGCTAACGCTAAATGCTACGCTAAATGCTACGCTAGCTATCAATACTGTTACACAAATGCTTGTTTTGCAATGGTTGAGAAGCATATTTTGAAAATCTGAGACGACAGTGTTGTTAACAAAAGGCTAAGCTTGAGAGCAAATAGATTAATTTCATTTCATTTGCGATTTTCATGAATAGTTAACGTTGCGTTATGGTAATGAGCTTGAGGCTGTAGTCACGATACCGGATCCGGGATGGCTCGACGCAAGAAGTTAACAGGTGGTAGACAGCGTGGGAAGACTTGTGAACTATACTGCCATTGTATCGGAGTGGAGGAGGGACAGAATAAAACCTATGACGTCATTTTTAGCATACCTGATGTAAATTGTACTATGATCAGTACTCTCGAGAATAAACGCTATTGATGGATTTTGAGACTGGTCTCTGTCAATTTTATGCAAATAAGCACCTTACAAATTCTTAGAAATGGGCAGAGTGTTTTAATTGAATTGGTTAATGAACATATAGGAATGAAATTCCTTTAACAAAAAGGTTTTACATGGAACCAGAAATAGTTCTACCTGGATCAAAAGGGTTCTTCAAAGGGAGAGCCAAAGAACCCTTTAAGGTTCTTGATAGCACCTTTTTTCTAATAGTGTCTACTAAGCCAAATGAAATGAAACATCAGGTTCTTAACGCTCACATGACACTCAATAGCAATTGGTTTTAAACCAATTGAGCAAGCAATGTAACACACCAATCAGACAGTATAGCAACATATACGTCTACGTATATGACACAAACCAATGGTACACAAGCCATAGTCACTCCTAATAGTACTAGCAGCTGATCCAGAATCCCTGCAGTCACATGGTCCCCATGGTGAATAAATCATAGATCATTACATAAATCTATGGACATTCTCCTTCTCATAAAGTGTCAAGCAAATCCAATATTCTACTATCCATAGTACACTCCTAAGCAATAGTCCGCACTAGGGCACTCTCTCACCGTGTTTAAAATTCCCACAATATCTTGCCGCAGGGTTTGAATTAAATCAGGACAGCCCCATACACATTCAAATATATTCAATGGCACCCCTTAGCGAGCTCTGAATATTAGACCCATGTGAATGAATATTTACATATTTTAGTTAACAGGGACATTGCACAATAATTTACATCTCAAAAAACACTGTGACGTAAATTCATCCGTAGTCCTGGGCAAATGACATTCACCAGAACAACCACAGTCCTGGAGAAGTACTAAAGATAAATGCATGTTCGTAAGAAAGTTTAGTGTTGAGGAACATATTTCATCAGTGTGAACTTGGGAATATATACAGTTGAAGTCGGAGGTTTACATACACCTTAGCCAACTACATTTAAACTTAGTTTTTCACAATTCCTGACATTTAATCAAAGTAAAAATTCCCTGTCTTAGGTCAGTTAGGATCACCACCTTATTTTAAGAATGTGAAATGTCAGATTTATAGTAGAGAGAATGATTTATTTCAAATTTGATTTATTTCATTACATTCTGAGTGGGTCAGAAGTTTACAGACACTCAATTAGTATTTGGTAGCATTGCCATTAAATTGTTTAACTTGGGTCAAACGTTTCGGGTAGCCTTCCACAAGCTTAAGTTGGGTGAATTTTGGCCCATTCCTCCTGACCGAGCTGGTGTAACTGAGTCCGGTTTGTAGGCCTCCTTGCTCATACACGCTTTTTCAGTTCTGCCCACAAATCTTCTATAGGATTGAGGTCATGGTTTTGTGATGGCCACTCCAATGCCTTGACTTTGTTGTCCTTAAGCCATTTTACCACAATTTTGGAAGTATGCTTGGGGTCATTGTCCATTTGGAAGACCCATTTGGGACCAAGCTTTAACTTCCTGACTGATGTCTTAAGATGTTGCTTCAATATATCCACATAATTTTCCTCCCTCATGAAACCATCCATTTTGTGAAGTGCACCAGTCCCTCCTGCAGCAAAGTACCTGACAACATGATGCTGCCACCCACATGCTTCACGGTTGGGATGGTGTTCGTCGGCTTGCAAGCCTCCCCCTTTTTCCTCCAAACATAACAATGGTCATTATGGCCAAACAGTTCTATTTTTGTTTCACCAGACCAGAGGACATTTCTCCAAAAAGTACAATCTTTTGTCCCCATGTGCAGTTGCAAACCGTAGTCCGGCTTTGTTATTGCGGTTTTGGAGCAGTGGCCTCTTCCTTGCTGAGCGGCCTTTCAGGTTATGTCGATATAGGACTCGTTTTACTGTGGATAGAGATACTTCTGTACCTGTTCTCTAGCATCTTCACAAGGTCCTTTGCTATTGTTCTGGGATTGATTTGTACTTTTCGCACCAAAGAACCTTCATCTCTAAGAGACAGAACGCATCTAATTCCTGAGCGGCACAACGGCTGCGTGGTCCCATGGTGTTTATACTTGCGTACTATTGTTTGTCCAGATGAACGTGGTAACTTCAGGCGTTTGGAAATTGCTCCCAAGGAAGAGGTCTTGGTTGATTTCTTTTGATTCTTCCATGATGTCAAGCAAAGAGGCACCGAGTTTGAAGGTAGGCCTTGAAATACATCTACAGATACACCTCCGATTGACTCAAATTATGTCAATTAGCCTATCAGAAGCTTCTAAAGCCATGACATCATTTTCTGGAATTTTCCAAGCTGTTTAAAGGCACAGTCAACTTAGTGTATGTGAACTTCTGACCCACTGGAATTGTGATACAGTGAATTATAAGTGAAATAATCTGTCTGTAAACAATTGTTGGAAAAATGACTTGTGTCTTGCACAAAGTAAATGTCCAAACCGACTTTCCAAAACTATAGTTTGTTAACAAGAAATTTGTGGAGTGGTTGAAAAATGAGTTTTAATGACTCCAACCTAACTTCCAACTTCAACTGTATATCATCAGTGTTACAGGAACTATGTGACATGGAACTGATGTGGACCTCCTTAGAAAGCCCCATGATCTAAAAGTCTGTTTCATGTCTGCGTGAACAGGTGTAATTGTGTCTCATGCTAAGTCGTGCTTCTGCTGAGCATACACACACACACTCTCTCTCTCTCTCTCTTTCTCAACGCCAATGTCAACGGAGAAAACATCTAGTGTAGGTTCCCTGTCCTCATTAGAGGATCTGTTAGGAGTCACTGGTTCTGGTGGCTGAGCTGGTTAGAGCGTGGATGGTGCTTGTAACACATTAACATTAACATTTAAGTCATTTAGCAGACGCTCTTATCCAGAGCGACTTACAGATTGGTGCATTCACCTTATGACATCCAGTGGAACAGCCACTTTACAATAGTGCATCTAAATCACACCAAGAGGTTGTGGGTTTAATTCCAGCACAGATCACTTCTAATGAACAGCTTAATATTATCATTCATCAGTTCAGATCTTGAATGTGCCTGGAACTCCCTTAGAGCCGTACAGCTGAGTTCTTGGTGTCTACACAGATATTTATACCGGAGCCTCAGAGACAATGTAGAATAAAAACCCTCAGCGACCACGGCCCAGCAACCGTCTCAGCTATCCGTTTTTTCATCCAAACAACTAAACAGGGGCAACAATGGCATGACGTTACATCCACATCATTAGTCAATGACCTGATAAACTAAACATAATCACAGAATAATTAGAACACAAAAATCCCTGTGTGGGTGGGGCTCCCAGTCCTTATGATCTGTTTAGCCCCATCTGGAAGGCCAAACCACTGAGCCACAGAGTGGCGTTGGAGTGGTTATTTCTCACTAAATATCAATCAAAGTGGGACAAACCATGTGAGTGGCGGGGAGAGCCCAGATGTAACCCATTAGAGCATGAAGACATTTCACAGTTGACTTGGTTCAGAGTGGCGGTATTAATGAATCTGTTAGCTAGCTTGGGACTGGGAGGCCCCTGACCAGCGGAGGAGAGGGTAACAGATAGCCCCACAGAGAACTACTGGACCTTTACCTTCAACCGTCAAGGGAGAACACACACACACACACACACACACACACACACACACACACACACACACACACACACACACACACACACACACACACACACACACACACACACACACACACACACACACACACACACACACACACACACACACACACACACACACACACACAGCCTCCCGCTGTCCACATCTCAGTCAATACCCCTTCCCCCTCTCTCTGTCTCCTTACTTTCCTCAGACTTTCTGCTTGCTCAATTCCTTAAGTCGTTAACTTGTGTCCACTTATCCCCTCTCTCCCTCCCTCCATCTCCCCCTCTCTCTTTCCCTCTCCCGCTGTGGTTTCTGTCACTTGTTCACAGACGAGTGGCCATTACATCACTATGACCTAAATGTGTCACATCCCTCCCTCCCTCCCTCCCTCCCTCCCTCCCTCCCTCCCTCCCTCAATATTCCATGGTGTCTTTCTTGAGATTTCTCCAAAACATATCTTTCTCGTTGACCCCTGTCCAGTGAAGGTAGAAAACTTTACTTTTCCAGGGTGCACACTGACCCAGACTATGGTGTAGTGTCCATGTCCCTGTAGTGTGTGTGAGTGTGAGTGTGTGAGGAGAGAGTGTGTGAGTGTGTGTGTGTGTGTGTGAGAGAGAGAGAGAGAGAGAGAGAGAGAGAGTGTGAGTGTGAGTGTGAGTGTGAGTGTGAGTGTGAGTGTGAGTGAGAGAGAGAGAGAGAGAGAGAGAGAGAGAGAGAGAGAGAGAGAGAGAGAGAGAGAGAGACAGAGACACAGTGTGTGTGTTCCTTTCCTCCTCTGTGCTAACATTCTGGGTCAAGTGGGGCTTGTTGAAGCAGTAGTTGAGCTCTTGGTCTGACAAGCTGTCTCTTATTCCCCTGAGTTATGCTCCCTTCCTGCTTCTTCAGTTAAAACACCACCAACACAGACACCACAACACAAAGCCCTCATCTCCTACTTATGCTCCCAGACATAAACACCTATTCATTTATGTAGGATATTGCTGACACAGTCTCATAAAACATTTGCCCATCATCACCCCCCCCACAACACACACACACACCCCACATGGCCATTGTCTGTCCCTGCCCTCCTTTCCCTGTCCTCTCAGTCAAGCTGGGTCAGTGATCAGAGTGACGGCAGCAGTTCCATCTCATATTGATCCAGAAAGTTAGTGACACAAGAGACAGGAGAACTGACAGGACAGGAGACAGGAGAACTGACAGAACAGGAGAACTGACAGGACAGGAGACAGTAGAACTGACGGAACAGGAGAACTGACAGGACAGGAGACAGGAGAACTGACAGGACAGGAGAACTGACAGGACAAGAGACAGGAGAACTGACAGGACAGGAGAACTGACAGAACAGGAGAACTGACAGGACAGGAGACAGGAGAACTGACAGGACAGGAGAACTGACAGGACAAGAGACCGGAGAACTGACAGGACAAGAGACAGGATAACTGACAGGACAAGAGACAGGAGAACTGACAGGACAAGAGACAGGAGAACTGACAGAACAGGAGAACTGACAGGACAGGAGACAGGAAAACTGACAGAACAGGAAACAGGAGAACTGACAGAACAGGAAACAGGAGAACTGACAGAACAGGAGACAGGAGAACTGACAGGACAGGGGACAGGAGAACTGACAGGACAGGGGACAGGAGAACTGACAGGACAGGAGACAGGAGAACTGACAGGACAGGAGACAGGAGAACTGACAGGACAGGAGACAGGAGAACTGACAGGAGGGGGGACAGGAGAACTGACAGGACAGGAGACAGGAGAACTGACAGGACAGGAGACAGGAAAACTGACAGGACAGGAGACAGGAAAACTGACAGGACAGGAGACAGGAGAACTGACAGGAGGGGGGAAAGGAGAACTGACAGGACAGGAGACAGGAGAACTAACAGGACAGGGGACAAGAGAACTGACAGGACAGGAGACAGGAGAACTGACAGGACAGGGGTCTGGAAAACTGACAGGAGAGTGGACAAGAGAACTGACAGGACAGGACAGGAGACAGGAGAACTGACAGGACAGGAGAGAGGAAAACTGACAGGGGGGGACAGGAGAACTGACAGGACAGGAGACAGGAGAACTGACAGGAGGGGAGACAGGAAAACTGACAGGACAGGGGACAGGAGAACTGACAGGAGGGGGGACAGGAGAACTGACAGGACAGGGGACAGGAGAACTGACAGGAGGGGGGACAGGAGAACTGACGGGAGGGGGGACAAGAGAACTGACAGGACAGGAGACAGGAGAACTGACAGAACAGGAGACAGGAGAACTGACAGGACAACTGACAGGAGAGTGGACAGGAGAACTGACAGGAAGGGGGACAGGAGAACTGACAGGAGGGGGGACAAGAGAACTGACAGGACAGGAGACAGGAGAACTGACAGGAGGGGGGACAGGAGAACTGACAGGAAGGGGGACAGGAGAACTGACAGGACAGGGGTCAGGACAACTGACAGGAGAGTGAACAGGAAAACTGACAGGAAGGGGGGCAGGAGAACTGACAGGACAGGGGTCAGGACAACTGACAGGAGAGTGAACAGGAAAACTGACAGGAAGGGGGGCAGGAGAACTGACAGGAAGGGGGACAGGAGAACTGACAGGAAGGGCGACAGGAGGCTAAAACTTTAGATATTGTTACATTTTGTTGGTCCTTTGACATTTTAGTGTGTGTGTTTTAAGTTTTAAAAGTATACCAGACTTGTTGAACTCACCTAAGCAGGCTGATCTGTTTTGATTGGGCTCATATCCCTCTTCACAGATGCACCCACCCACCGGCACCATCCATTCACCTTCTGTGTTGCAGTGCATGCGAGGGGCGGAGCCTCCCTGTGCTTGGCTGTGGGGAACACAAGTCCCAGACACAGGGATCAGGGCGGTAGGCTCCGCCCCTGAGGGTGTGGCCGGATAGGAAGCAAGATAGCGATTGGTTGCTGGGCAGCGGCGGTAGAAGATGGACACACCCATGAGAGAGACACATGCGCCGCTGTCGACGATGGCCAGGACGAATCTGAAACAGGATTCAAGGGTCATAACATGTTAACTTATTATCAGGCTTGAACTGCACTGTTGGTTAAGGGCTTGTAAGTAAGCATTTCACAGTAAGGTCTACACTTGTTGTATTCGGCGTATGTGATAAATACAGTTTCATTTGATTTGAAGGACCACTAGATAGGTGACAGCGTGGGTTTAGGTGAGTTAGTTACCATAGACTGCTGCCTACAAAGTGGCAAAGGACTATTTGTCACAAGTGATTAGCATGGTTTGAATATGGACATTTTCATGAATTTGTTTCAAATGTTCTCGTACAGTACCCATTGCGTGTGAGCGGAGCGAAGCTGCGGGTCTTGATGTTGACCCGACGGTAGCGGTCTGGTTGGTACTGGTGAGGCAGGCTGGGCTCCACCTTGGTGAAACTCTTATCTGCTGCTATGGTGTCAACCTTCACCCAGCCCTCCCTCGTGTCCTTCTCTCCAGTGGAAGGCTGGACAGGGATGGGAAAGGGGGATGGGGAGGAAGAGAGGGGGATGAGAGAGAGGGATCATGTATTACATTTCATTGTGGAAATTAAAATGTCAGGGATTAGGGAGAAGGATAAGATAAAGGGCATGTAACAGTTGATTAAAGTATTTAAGAGTATGCAACAGTTAGCTCTGAGGGTACTCATTGAGTCAAATATAAACAGTCGCGGACCAGTGACAGTCTGTGTTTTAATCTAATCTAATTCTCCCCAGTTTCAAGATAACCATGCTAACTTCCCCCAGAGACTCACTCCTGGCCTTCCTGCTGCTCCCCACTCTACATTCCTCTACACTTCACTCATCAGCCTCTTATTTGAATTTGTAAACAGTATCTAACTTTCCCCAAGGAGAAATGTATTAATTCACAAATACTGCATCCTTCCCTCTGCACACGACACGCGGACGCAACAAGAGCTCAGCACCCTATCGACTCGGCAAAACAGCTCTGGAACTGCTCTCCTACAAAGCACTGATGTGAGATGAGAAATGTAGTTTATTTAATGAGATTGAGGGGGATGAGAATGAGAGGAATGTTATGGCATCATTGTTTCCTTGCTTTTGGAACTTGCTTTGGAACATGCAGAACTACATATTACTAAAATGGGATATTGGGAAATGTAGTCTTTATACTCTACGTCTTGACAGATGTTTTTAGAAACTATACATACCATGGGAAGAGACAATTTGTCTTGGCTTAAAATGTCTTAAACTGTTTAGTATTAATAAAAAATGTATCAGTTTCAATTCAAGTAAAAAGGTTTGACAACATTGCCATATACAATTCAAGTCAGTTTTTGATGTCCCAATACCTTGGCATCAGGTTCATGAACTGACATATAAAACAACAATTGACACATCAATTTGTTCATTTCATTGTAAGCCATTATATAAAATACTTGCTACAAAAATAACACTCAATATGTGGGGCATTGGACAGTCAGCCTTGTGTAGACACGAGGAAACACAATCAATAGAACATATTTTCTGGTACCGTACATCAGTGGTTCGCTTCTGGAGACAGGTCCAGGAATGGTTGTTCTGTCATAATTACAACTACAACTACAACCTTATCAATATGGATAATGTAGCTAGTGTGACCATACTGTCAGTGTTAATTTAAGCAAGCTATCTATCTTTATTAATGGCAACGTCAGCTTATAAATGCCAGCTATCTTTATTAATGGCAACATCAGCTTATCAATGCCAGCTATCTTTATTAATGGCAACATCAGCTTATCAATGTTAGCTATATTTATTAATGGCAACGTCAGCTTATCAATGTTAGCTATCTTTATTAATGGCAACGTCAGCTTATCAATGCTAGCTATCTTTATTAATGGCAACGTCAGCTTATCAATGTTAGCTATCTTTATTAATGGCAACGTCAGCTTATCAAGCCAGCTATCTTTATTAATGGCAACGTCAGCTTATCAATGCTAGCTATCTTTATTAATGGCAACGTCAGCTTATCAAGCCAGCTATCTTTATTAATGGCAACGTCAGCTTATCAATGCTTTCTATCTTTATTAATGGCAATGCTTATCAAGCTATCTATCTTTATTAATGCTATCTTTATTAATCTTATCAATGCTAGCTATCTTTATTAATGGCAACGTCAGCTTATCAATGCTATCTATCTTTATTAATGGCAACGTCAGCTTATCAATGCTATCTATCTTTATTAATGGCAACGTCAGCTTATCAATGCTAGCTATCTTTATTAATGGCAACGTCAGCTTATCAATGCTAGCTATCTTTATTAATGGCAACGTCAGCTTATCAATGCTATCTATCTTTATTTACGTCAGCTTATCAATGCTTATAGCTATCTTTATTAATGGCAACGTCAGCTTATCAAGCTTATCTATCTTTATTAATGGCAACGTCAGCTTATCAATGTTAGCTATCTTTATTAATGGCAACGCTTATCAAGCTTATAAATGGCAACGCTAGCTATCTTTATCTTTTAATGGCAACGTCAGCTTATCAATGCTATCTATCTTTATTAATGGCAACGTCAGCTTATCAATGCTTTATTAATGGCACCGCCAGCGTATCTATCTTTATTAATGGCAACGTCAGCTTATCAATGTTAGCTATCTTTATTAATGGCAACGTCAGCTTATCAATGCTATCTATCTTTATTAATGGCAACGTCAGCTTATCAATGCTCTCTATCTTTATTAATGGCAACGTCAGCTTATCAATGCTAGCTATCTTTATTAATGGCAATGTCAGCTTATCAAGCCAGCTATCTTTATTAATGGCAACGTCAGCTTATCAATGCCAGCTATCTTTATTAATGGCAACGTCAGCTTATCAATGCTATCTATCTTTATTAATGGCAACGTCAGCTTATCAATGCTATCTATCTTGATTAATGGCAATGTCAGCTTATCAAGCCAGCTATCTTTATTAATGGCAACGTCAGCTTATCAATGCCAGCTATCTTTATTAATGGCAACGTCAGCTTATCAATGAATCTATCTTTATTAATGGCAACGTCAGCTTATAAATGTTAGCTATCTTTATTAATGGCAACGTCAGTTTATCAAGCCAGCTATCTTTATTAATGGCAACGTCAGCTTATCAATGCCAGCTATCTTTATTAATGGCAACGTCAGCTTATCAATGCTAGCTATCTTTATTAATGGCAACGTCAGCTTATCAAGCCAGCTATCTTTATTAATGGCAACGTCAGCTTATCAATGCCAGCTATCTTTATTAATGGCAACGTCAGCTTATCAATGCTATCTATCTTTATTAATGGCAACGTCAGCTTATCAAGCCAGCTATCTTTATTAATGACAACGTCAGCTTATCAATGCTATCTATCTTTATTAATGGCAACGTCAGCTTATCAATGCTATCTATCTTTATTAATGACAACGTCAGCTTATCAAGCCAGCTATCTTTATTAATGGCAACGTCAGCTTATCAATGCTATCTATCTTTATTAATGGCAACGTCAGCTTATCAATGCTATCTATCTTTATTAATGGCAACGTCAGCTTATCAATGTTAGCTATCTTTATTAATGGCAACGTCAGCTTATAAATGTTAGCTATCTTTATTAATGGCAACGTCAGCTTATCAATGCCAGCTATCTTTATTAATGGCAACGTCAGCTTATCAATGCTATCTATCTTTATTAATGGTAACGTCAGCTTATCAATGCCAGCTATCTTTATTAATGGCAACGTCAGCTTATCAATGCCAGCTATCTTTATTAATGGCAACGTCAGCTTATCAATGCCAGCTATCTTTATTAATGCCAACGTCAGCTTATCAATGCTATCTATCTTTATTAATGGCAACGTCAGCTTATCAAGCCAGCTATCTTTATTAATGGCAACGTCAGCTTATCAATGCTAGCTATCTTTATTAATGGTAACGTCAGCTTATCAATGCCAGCTATCTTTATTAATGGCAACGTCAGCTTATCAATGCCAGCTATCTTTATTAATGGCAACGTCAGCTTATCAATGCTAGCTATCTTTATTAATGGCAACGTCAGCTTATCAAGCCAGCTATCTTTATTAATGGCAACGTCAGCTTATCAATGCCAGCTATCTTTATTAATGGAAACATCAGCTTATCAATGCTAGCTATCTTTATTAATAGCAACGTCAGCTTATCAATGCTATCTATCTTTATTAATGGCAACGTCAGCTTATCAATGCTAGCTATCTTTATTAATAGCAACGTCAGCTTATCAATGCTATCTATCTTTATTAATGGCAACGTCAGCTTATCAATGCTAGATATCTTTATTAATAGCAACTTCTACTTAACAAGCTAGCTAAAATCTCATCTGGTTGAAGCATTGTTCCGAACAAAAAGCACATCAATGAAACAAAGTCTTATTTCTGACATCACAACTAGGAACATGTGTATGTGGCATTACACATACAATAAGAAGGTGGGATGTTAGTGGCATTGTGGGAAGTGTAGTCTTTCTGCCCTACCTCTGCAGCCCATGTCCTCTCCAGCTCTCTCTGTGAGTCAGCCTGTTTGTAGTAGAGGGTGAGTGTCTCTCGACAGGAGGGCGAGGGCGAGCGCAGGCTGGCACAGTCCCGCACAGAGAAACGCAGTGTCACAAAGACCCGTGGTGCAGAGAAGCGGAAGAGGAAGGGTGTGGCCAGCCAGTTGTCCTGGAGACGGGGGTTCTGGTTGATGTTGCAGACCTCAAAGGTCCGGATGAGTTTCCCCCGGTCATCTAGGACACTGACCTCATCCCACTGAGAGAGCGAGAGAGAGGGGGGTGAGAGAGGGGGAAGAGGAGAAGACAGAGAGAGTTATTACTTTATGGATCACTGTATGGGACTTTCTAGGTTATCCTAGAGGTTGGATAGGTTAAGTCCAAGAAGCATTGTACTTTTAGCTTGGTGATGAGTCATTATCAGTATCGCTGCACCATCTGAAACTCCCTCTTCATCTGTGTATGCTGTGGGTGTTTGAAATGTGATCTCACTTAACGTGAGATGAGGAATAAGTAGGAGTAGTAAAAAACTGTACAATGACTTACAGGCAATACCTTTTTAATATAGATTGTAAAACAGTATGAGGACATAAGAGAAGTATTCTTCATCATGAAATCTGATCAACTGATAAGGTCTAGCACTAAGAAATATCTATCGCAAGAAGAAATATCGCCACATTGACTAAGGAATATTGCTGTGATTCCCATTGACTGAGTTCCTTGTTCACTAAACTCAGTCAGACTTGATGGTAGAGATGATAAGTGGAGCTGAGTTATCACCAGGAATATTCGTGCCTGTAGAGAACAGTGGGTAGAGTCTCTCAGTAAAGGTGCAGCCAGTGAAAGAGTAGATATGAGACCTGGTGTAACGGTATTCCTGTGGTGAAGTAGAGGCGGACCAAAACGCAGCGTGGTTATATTGATTCATGTTTAATAAAAAAACGATAAACACGAACACTACAAAACAATGAATGTGGAAAACCAAAAACAGCCCTATCTGGTGCAAAACACAGAGACAGGAACAATCACCCACAAACACACAGTGAAACCCAGGCTACCTAAGTATGATTCTCAATCAGAGACAACTAATGACACCTGCCTCTGATTGAGAACCATACTAGGCCGAAACATATAAATACTCCAAAACATAGAAAAACAAACATAGACTGACCACCCAACTCACGCCCTGACAATACTAAAATAAATACAAAACAAAGGAAATAAAGGTCAGAACGTGACACCTGGCCTCCACATCATAAAAGGAAACCTCACCCTCCTCATAATCCACAAACACCCCCACCTTCTGGGGCTTCTTACTCAGGGAGAGGTTGACCCAAGGCCCAGCGTATGCCTTGTATTCATTCATATTCCACTGCCCTACAGTCCAATATCCATCTACAGGACTTAGTGATTCATCACAATTATTCCTGTTGATGGACTCTCTAGCCAAACTCTCTAGCCACTCTCTAGCCACTCTCTAGCCAAACCCACATAGACTTCCCCTTCACCTGCACCTCATAATAGAATCTCCCTGAGGAGAACCTCTTATTCCCGAAAACACAGGCATTATTATCAAACCTCTCTGGGTTGGCTGGGAGATTCTGTTTGACTTGTTTCCGGTCCTCAGACAGGATGAGTTTGGTATTCGCTATATGAGGGCCCAGAGTCACATCCACTGCACACTACTGTGTCCTCTTCAGCTCAGCATCACACAACCTCTCCATCTCTTTATTCAGTATTTCACAGCTGAGACAGTACTCCTCATAGTCTCCACACACAGACCACTGTGGACACTGATCTCAGACCAGTACTTGGAAGGTGGAAGGGTGGTGCAGATGGATGGAGAGCTCTGGGGGAGGAGGAGATGATCTTAAATATCTGAGAGCTGCTCCAGCTCAGTGCTTCCCATCTGTAATTCAGTGATTTCCTGCCTCAGCTCTTCAATGATTATTTCAGCCTGCTTCTCTGCTGCTTTAAGTTTCTTCTCTATCTCCACAATGAGCTCAGCCTGGCTTCTCTCAATGGAGCGCACTAGAGCAGCGAAGACCTCCACATTGTCTACTATATCTCTCTCTGTGTATCTATCCTGCTGAGCTCTACTGTCTGTTTGATCTCCTTAACCTTCAGCAGTCTCTCCTGGATCATCTTCTGAACGTTACCCTTAGTCTTCCTCATCTTAGTCTTCCTCTCTCTATGGAGACAGTCTTGTGGTCTGTCTCGGGGCAGAACTGACACACACACGTCTGATCACTCCTACAGAACAGCTCCAGGGGTCTCTCATGCTTCTTACACACCCTGTCTTCTAGGTTCTCCACAGGGTCGATCAGCTAGTGTTTCATGAAAGATGGCAGTATCTGATGAGGCTCCAGGTAAGTCTCACAGTAAGAGGCCAGACACCAGGTAGGACTTCAGGGCCTTGTGCTCTCCCTCAGTGCAGACGTCACATGGTACTTCTCCAGGTTTAACGGGGGTTGTTGTCTGGGCTTGTCCTGGGGTGATGGATGTGGCTTCAACTGCAGCCAACTTATTGAGCTGAGCAGCCATTTCAGAAATGAAAGTGTTGACACAAAGCTCAAGTCTTCTGCCAAATATCTCTTTACACATTGGACACTGGCACAAGTCAATGATGTCCCAGTATCCTCTGATACAGGCCTTGCAGTAGTTGTGTCCACGGGGGATATAGACTGGCTCAGTGAACACATCCAGACAGATAGAGCACTGGAACTTCTCTTCACAGGAGAATACAGGAGGAAGCCATGGCTGAAAACAGACCAAAGAACATAAAAAATATAATGGGCCCTATGAAATCCTTAATTCTATCTCGTTTTCTTCTTTTGAATCATTCTGTTTCATTTCTAGGTGTCAACAATATAGCAACACACTGTTTTATACACTGTTTTATCATGTAACAACATAGCAAACAAGTATCACATATTCTATTTGTTCACCTCTCTACTCACCTCAGCGTGTGTTGACTGTTCTTTCTCTTCTTCTGATTAGAAAAAGGGTCAACAGTGACTGGAGGCTACAGGAGGCGCAACTGTGTGGATGGATTCTGAGTGCAAAAGATCGATCCTGTTCATAACATATTGATTTCCATTAGTTTCACTTCAGCAGTCACGTTACTAAGCCCCTCCCTGCTCAGTACTGTTTACTGAGAGAGAGAGAGAGAGAGAGAGAGAGAGAGAGAGAGAGAGAGAGAGAGAGACAAGGCAAGAAGGGCCTTCTATGCCATTAAAGGAACATAACATTTGACATACCAATTAGGATCTGGCTAAAAATACTTGAATCCGTTATAGAACCCATTGACCTTTATTGTTGTGAGGTCTGGGTTCCGCTCACCAACCCAGAATTCACAAAATGGGATAAACACCAAAGTGAGACTCTGCATGCAGAGTTCTGCAAAAGTGTCCTCCGTGTACAACGTAAAACACCAAATAATCCAGAAAAGAGATCTTAAATTCTACATCATTCCAAAAGGAAGCGATTTGCAAACCTTCCATATTTTTTATTTAACTAGGCAAGTCAGTTAAGAACAAATTCTTATTTAGAATGACCGCCTAGGAACAGTGGGTTAACTACCTTGTTCAAGGGCAGAACAACAGATTTTTATCTTGTCATCTTGGGGATTCGATATAGCAAACTTTTGGTTACTAGCCCAACGCTCTAACCACTAGGTTACCTGCCGCCCCAACCTTCCATAACAAAGCCATCACCTACAGAGAGATGTACCTGGAGAAGAGTCCCCTAAGCAATCCGGTCCTGGGGCTCTGTTTACAAACACAAACAACCGCCACAAAGCCCCAGGACAGCAACACAATTAGACCCAACCAAATAATGAGAAAACAAAAATATAATTACTTGACACATTGGAAAGGATTAACAAAAGAACTGAATGAACTAGAATGTTATTTATCCCTAAACAGAGAGTACTCAGTGGCAGAAAACCTGACCACTGTGACTGACCCAAAATTAAGGAAAGCTTAGACTATTTACAGACTCAGTGAGTATAGCCTTTCTATTGAGAAAGGCGGCCGTAGGCAGACATGGCTCTCAAGCGAAGACAGGCTATGTGCACACTGCCCACAAAATGAGGTGGAAACTGAGCTGCACTTCCTAACATCCTACCAAATGTACACTACTGTTCAAAAGTTTGGTGTCACTTGGAAATGTCCTTGTTTTTGAAAGAAAAGCATGTTTTTTGTCCATTAAAATAACATCAAATTGATCAGAAATACAGTGTAGACATTGTTAATGTTGTTAATAACTATTGTAGCTGGAAACGGCTGATTAACTATGGAATATCGATATAGGCGTACACAGGCCCATTATCAGCAACCATCGAGTGATGGCTGGCACGTTGTGTTAGCTAATGGCACGTTGTGTTAGCTAATGCAAGTTTATCACTTTAAAAGGCTAATTGATCATTAGAAAACCCTTTTGCAATTATGTTAGCACAGCTGAAAACTGTTGTTCTGATTAAAGAAGAAAAAAATTGCCTTTTTTAGACTAGCTGAGTATCTGGAGCATCAGCATTTGTGGGTTCGATTACAGCATCAGCTGTCAGAGCAGCTTACCGATCATTGCACCTGTACATAGCCCATCTGTAAATAGCCCACCCAACTACCTCATCTCCATATTGTTATTTTTTTTGTTGCTACTTTGCACCCCAGTATCTCTACTTGCACATTCATCTTCTGCACATCTATCACTCCAGTGTTTAATTGCTAAATTGTAATTATTTCGCCACTATGGCCTATTTTTGCCTTACCTCCTTAATCTTACTACATTTGCACACACTGTATATAGACTTTTCCATTGTGTTATTGATTGTACGTTTGTTTATCCCATGTGTAACTCTGTGTTGTTTGTGTCAAACTGCTTTACTCTATCTTGGCCAGGTCGCAGTTGTAAATGAGAACTTGTTCTCAACTGGCCTACCTGGTTAAATAAAGGTGTAATAAAAAATCTCTTCACAGAACAGAGCAAACTGGCTCTAACCAGAATAGAAAGTGGGAGGCCCCGATGCACAACTGAGCAAGAGGATAAGTACATAAGAGTGACTAGTTTGAGAAACAGATGCCTCACAAGTCCTCAACTGGCAGCTTCATTAAATAGTATCCGCAAAACATCAGCCTCAACGTCAACACTGAAGAGGCAACTCTGGGATGCTGGCCTTCTAAGCAGGGTTTCAAAGAAAAAGCCATATTTCAGACTGCCCAATAAAAATAAAATATTAAGATGGGAAAAAGAACACACACACTGGACAGAGGAACTCTGCCTAAAAGGCCAGCATCTCGGAGTCGCCTTCTGTTGGAAGTTGAAAACACTCTAACCTTCAGAGATGACCGGGACATTGAAGGAATGGATCTGGCACACGAGATTCAGAATTTACCTGATCGGCCATCAGCCTTTCCTTTCCTTTCTCTGTGAGAAAAACCTGGAGGAACTCTATCACAGTGCCACCCGGACCATATCACCTCCACTCTACCTCAACCCTACCTGACACCCTAGACTCACTCCAATTTACTTACCGCCCCAATAGGTCCACAGACGACGCAATCGCAACGACACTGCACACTGCCCTAACCATTCTGGACAAGAGAAATACCTATGTGAGAATGCTGTTCATCGACTACAGCTCAGCATTTAACACCATAGTACCCTCCAAACTCGCCATCAAGCCTGGGTCTCGACCCCGCCCTGTGCAACTGGGTACTGGACTTCTGTGCAACTGGGTACTTCGCCCCCAGGTGGTGAGGGTAGGTAACAACATCTCCACCCTCTGATCCTCAACACTGGGTCCCCACAAGGGTGCGTTCTGAGTCCTCTCCTGTACTCCCTGTCAACCCACGACTGCGTGGCCATGCACGCCTCCAACTCAATTATCGAGTTTGCGGACGACACTACAGTGGTAGGCTTGATTACCAACAACGACGAGACGGCCTACAGGGAGGAGGTGAGGGCCCTCGGAGTGTGGTGTCAGGAAAATAAAAATAAATAAATAACCTCTCACTCAGCGTCAACAAAACAAAGGAGATGATCGTGGACTTCAGGAAACAGCAGAGGGAGCACCCCCCTATCCACATCGACGGGACAGTAGTGGAGAGGGTAGTAAGTTTTAAGTTCCTCAGTGTACACATCACGGACAAACTGAATTGGTCCACCCACACAGACAGCATTGTGAAGAAGGCGCAGCAGCGCCTCTTCAACCTCAGGAGGCTGAAGAAATTCGGCTTGTCACCAAAAGCACTCACAAACTTCTACAGATGCACAATCGAGAGCATCCTGTCGGGCTGTATCACCACCTGGTACGGCAACTGCTCCGCCCACAACCGTAAGGCTCTCCAGAGGGTAGTGAGGTCTGCACATCGCATCACCGGGGGCAAACTACCTGCCCTCCAGGACACCTACACCACCCGATGTTACAGGAAGGCCATAAAGATCATCAAGGACAACAACCACCCGAGCCACTGCCTGTTCACCCCGCTATCATCCAGAAGGCGAGGTCAGTACAGGTGCATCAAAGCAAGGACAGCGAGACTGAAAAACAGCTTCTATCTCAAGGCCATCAGACTGTTAAACAGCCACCACTAACATTGAGTGGCTGCTGCCAACATACTGACTCAACTCCAGCCACTTTAATAATGGATGGACATTGATGTACATTTTTTATCACTAGCCACTTTAAACAATGCCACTTAATATAATGTTTACATACCCTACATTACTCATCTCATATGTATATACTGTACTCTATATCATCTACTGCATCTTTATGTAATACATGTATCACTAGCCACATTAAACTATGCCACTTTGTTTACATACCCTACGTTACTCATCTCATATGTGCAGTATATACTGTACTCGATACCATCTACTGCATCTTGCCTATGCCGTTCTGTACCATCACTCATTCATATATCTTTATGTACATATTCTTCATCCCTTTACACTTGTGTGTATAAGGTAGTAGTTGTGGAATTGTTAGGTTAGATTACTCGTTAGTTATTACTGCATTGTCGGAACTAGAAGCACAAGCATTTCGCTACACTCGCATTAACATCTGCTAACCATGTGTATGTGACAAATAAAATGTGATTTGATTTGATTTGATTCCTAACCTTTGGACAGCCCTAAGAATTGCAGTCTCCCTACCAGTAACAGTAGCATCGGCAAAGAGGAGCTTTTCAAAATGAAAGCTCATCAAAAGCTATCTGAGGACTTCCATGTCACAGGAACGTTTGTGTGGTCTGGCCGTCATGACCATAAATCATGACGTGGAGAAACATGTCACAGGAACGTTTGTGTGGTCTGGCCATCATGACCATAAATCATGACGTGGAGAAACATGTCACAGGAACGTTTGAGTGGTCTGGCCATCATGACCATAAATCATGACGTGGAGAAACATGTCACAGGAACGTTTGAGTGGTCTGGCCATCATGACCATAAATCATGAGCGTTTGTGTGGTCTGGCCGTCATGACCATAAATCATGAGCGTTTGTGTGGTCTGGCCGTCATGACCATAAATCATGAGCGTTTGTGTGGTCTGGCCGTCATGACCATAAATCATGAGCGTTTGTGTGGTCTGGCCGTCATGACCATAAATCATGACGTGGAGAAACATGTCACAGGAACGTTTGTGTGGTCTGGTCGTCATGACCATAAATCATGACGTGGAGAAACATGTCACAGGAACGTTTGTGTGGTCTGGTCATCATGACCATAAATCATGACGTGGAGAAACATGTCACAGGAACGTTTGTGTGGTCTGGCCGTCATGACCATAAATCATGACGTGGAGAAACACATGTCACAGGAACGTTTGTGTGGTCTGGCCGTCATGACCATAAATCATGACGTGGAGAAACATGTCACAGGAACGTTTGTGTGGTCTGGCCGTCATGACCATAAATCATGACGTGGAGAAACATGTCACAGGAACGTTTGTGTGGTCTGGCCGTCATGACCATAAATCATGACGTGGAGAAACATGTCACAGGAACGTTTGTGTGGTCTGGTCGTCATGACCATAAATCATGACGTGGAGAAACATGTCACAGGAACGTTTGTGTGGTCTGGCCGTCATGACCATAAATCATGACGTGGAGAAACATGTCACAGGAACGTTTGTGTGGTCTGGCCATCATGACCATAAATCATGACGTGGAGAAACATGTCACAGGAACGTTTGTGTGGTCTGGTCATCATGACCATAAATCATGACGTGGAGAAACATGTCACAGGAACGTTTGTGTGGTCTGGTCATCATGACCATAAATCATGAATCATGACCATAAATCATGACGTGGAGAAACATGTCACAGGAACGTTTGTGTGGTCTGGTCATGACCATAAATCATGACGGAGAAACATGTCACAGGAACGTTTGTGTGGTCTGGCCGTCATGACCATAAATCATGACGTGGAGAAACATGTCACAGGAACGTTTGTGTGGTCTGGCCATCATGACCATAAATCATGACGTGGAGAAACATGTCACAGGAACGTTTGTGTGGTCTGGTCATCATGACCATAAATCATGACGTGGAGAAACATGTCACAGGAACGTTTGTGTGGTCTGGTCGTCATGACCATAAATCATGACGTGGAGAAACATGTCACAGGAACGTTTGTGTGGTCTGGTCGTCATGACCATAAATCATGACGTGGAGAAACATGTCACAGGAACGTTTGAGTGGTCTGGCCGTCATGACCATAAATCATGACTTGGAGAAACATGTCACAGGAACGTTTGTGTGGTCTGGTCGTCATGACCATAAATCATGACGTGGAGAAACACATGTCACAGGAACGTTTGAGTGGTCTGGCCGTCATGACCATAAATCATGACGTGGAGAAACATGTCACAGGAACGTTTGAGTGGTCTGGTCATCATGACCATAAATCATGACGTGGAGAAACACATGTCTTATGATGACATCATTGATGATTTTGCCTCAAGAAAGTGCAGAAGAGTAATATTTTGATGGTAAGATATTAATTGAAACATTCAAATGTTTACACACTTAGTAACATTTAAGATTGTATGGTAGATGTGCATTTGTGTAAATGACTGGCTGACATACTTTCTCCATTTCTTCCAGACAGTCCAGATAGACTGGTGCCCATGCTGATGCTGAAAATGCCCAGGCTGTAGAGGGAACCTAAGTTAATCACACAGCTGTATAGGTTTTATTGGACTATTTTGAGACATATAGCTGCAGCCACAGCCTATAGGCTCATGTTTATATTGTATAGACAAAGCTAATTGTATAATATTGTGAGGCCTGGACTAATTACCAGGCAGCAGAGCCAAAGCTCAGTGTTATATTTAATTATTTCCTACATTTTATATTTTCTACAGTTTCTTATTTATGTTAATATTAATATTCACTTATCTGAAGATTCTATAGAAAATATGATATTTTATAAATATTGTTTGTTTATATCTCATTCTGTTCTGTATAGGTCTACTTATTCTTAGACGACAGATGGCGCAAACTGTTTTAAAGGAGGGAGCAGTTGTCACGTCCTGACCTTAGTTCCTTTTTTATGTCTCTATTTTAGTTTGGTCAGGGCGTGAGTTGAGGTGGGCATTCTATGTGTTGTTCTATGTTTTTGTTTCCTGTTTTGTGTTTTATCACCTAATAGGACTTTTTTGTTTTTGTCGTGTTTTCTCCTTTGTTATTTTTGTGTTCAGTTTAATAAATATAACATGAACATTTACCACGCTGCGCATTGGTCCGATCCTTCATACTCCTGGTCAGAAGAGGAGGAATATCATTACAGAACTACCCACCACCCATAGTGGGAAAACAGGCTGCCTAAGTATGGTTCTCAATCAGAGACAACGATAAACAGCTGCCTCTGATTGGGAACCATACCAGGCCAAACACAGAAATACAAAAACATCAAACCGACAAACGAACAGTTCTGTAAGGTGCAACAAAAACAGTATACAGAAAATAACTACCCGTCACCAAAAAAGGACCAAGCAGCGTGGTAACCAGGAGCAGAGGGTTCTGGACTCCTGGACTTGGGAGGAGATACTAGAAGGCAAGGAACCCTGGGCACAGGCTGTGGAATATCGCCGTCCCAAGGAAGAACTGGAGGCAGCGAGAGCTGAGCGGCGGCGATATGAGGTAAGGCAGCGCAACAGGCACGAGAGGCAGCCCCCCAAAAAACTGAGGGGGGGTACACTGGGAGATTGGCGGAGTCAGGAGATAGACCTGAGCTAACTCCCCGTGCTTACCGGAAGAAGCGCAGTACAGGTCAGGCACCGTGTTATGCTGTTAAGCGCACGATGTCGCCAGTACGCGCTCATAGCCCGGTGTGCTATAGGCCAGCCCCCCGCAAGTGCCATGCGGCATGTTGTGCCGGCTCAGCATGTTTGGTCTCCGGTACGCTGTTTCGGCCCAGGGTATCCTGCGCCGGTGCTGCATGCTGTGTCTCCGGGGCGCTGGGAGGGTGCAGTTCACCCTATGCCTGCGCTCCGGCCGTGCCGGGCGAATGTGGATATTGAGCCTAAGGGAGAGGTGCGAGTGGTATGCACCAGATCTCCAGTGCTCACCCACAGCCCGGTTCAACCTGTGCCTGCACTCTGGAGGGTCCGGGCTAAAGGGGTCATCCAGCCTGGAGGAGTGGTGCCAAGGCTGCGCACCAGAGCTCCAGTGCTCCCCCACAGCCCGGTCCATCCGGTGCCTCGTCCATGCACCAGGCCTCCTGTAGCTCTCCCCAGCCTGGTGGGTCCTGTGGCAGCCCCACGCACCAGGCTGTCTCTCCGTCTCCTCCCTCCAGGTTCTCCTGCCTGTCCGGCGCTTCCAGAGTCTCCCTCCTGTCCGGAGCTGACAGAGCCGTCCTCCTGTCCGGAGCTGCCAGACCCGCCCTCCTGTCCGGAGCTGCCAGAGCCGCCCTCCTGTCCGGAGCTGACAGAGCCGCCCTCCTGTCAGGAGCTGCCAGAGTCTCCCTCCTGTCAGGAGCTGCCAGAGCTGCCCTCCTGTCCGGAGCCGCCCTCCTGTCCGGAGCTGACAGAGCCGCCCTCCTGTCCGGAGCTGCCAGAGAAGCCCTCCTGTCCGGAGCTGCCAGACCCGCCCTCCTGTCCGGAGCTGCCAGAGCCGCCCTCCTGTCCGGACCTGTCCTTGTGCTTGTCTCCACCCCCTCCAGGTGTCACCCATCTTCCCCATTATCCCCTGGGTATTTATACCTGTGTTTTCTGTCTGTCTGTGCCAGTTCGTTTTGTTTTTCGTCTTGCTTTGTCTCCCAACTGGAAGCCCAAGGTATGGGGAGTGGAGGAATTGATCAAATAGCACACCTCTAACTTTGTACAGCAATTAGTTGTGCAATTTAGTTAGTGTGTTTCTTGTTTGAAGTCAATAGTGTAATAATCAGGTTCTCTTCTTTATAAGTGTGTTATTATATTTGTGTATTTGTGTGATATAGGATTTGTTCAACTTAGTTTTATTTGTGTGTTTTTTTGTTAGTGTCACGACTCCTACCGAAGGTGGCTCCCCTTCCTGTTCGGGTGGCGCTCGGCGGTCGTCGTCACCGGCCTACTAGCTGCCACTGATCCCTTTTCCCCCTTTCTGTTTATCGGTTTCACCTGTGTTCATTTTAGGCTGATTGGTCGGGCTTTATTTACCAGCAGGCGTGCGGGATTGTTTGGTGTACGTGCCCATGTTCTTGGGTTTTGCTGGACTGTTTAAGTCCCCCGTGTTTGGGGCATTTGTTTTGGTGTGCGCCCTGTGTTCTGTGGGGTTGGTGTATGTTCACCGGTTTTTGTGCATTCAACAATATAGCACTACCCTGAACTCTCTGTGTAACGACTGTCTTCGGGTGAAAGAGAGAAGGACCAAGATGCCGCGTGAATATAATCCATATTTAATGGGAATACTTAAACAATGAACAAAAACAACAAACCAACAAAATGAACGAAGACGACACGTAACGTGAACACTAAACACTGGCACACTGAAACAGGAACAATCACCCACAAAATACCCAAAGAATATGGCTGCCTAAATATGGTTCACAATCAGAGACAACGATAGACAGCTGCCTCTAATTGAGAACCAATCTAGGCAACCATAGACCATAGACATACACCTAGATAGAGAACACCCCCATAAACATACAAAACCCCTAGACAAGACGAAAACACATACATCACCCATGTCACACCCTGACCTAACCAAAATAACAATGAATACTAAGGTCAGGGTGTGACACTCTGCTTCCTGCGCCTGACTTCTCACCCACCACACCCCGGACGTTACAGTTAGCAATAGGGGAATAGTGTAAGAATTTGATTTGATCACTATATTATTTGTATTTATATACTACAATTTGTTTCTATTTGTCTCTGTTACTTCTTTTTTGATATTTATGAGTCTTATTTTTGTACATATATTTATATTTATATAGTTTTAAATGTTATGATTATTTATTTGTGTTGTTCCAAATGTCTGAATGAACCGCCACTGGGAGGGATGATTGTAGTGGGAGCACTGGGGTGTCAGGTGTGACTGTGTGGCAATGGCAAATGGTTTACATGCCACACGGGTCAGGTAGGAGGGCCCCTTAGCAGAATTTTGCTTAGGGCCCCAGGGAGGTCAGGACCGGCTCTGACAGTATGCATAGTTGGTAAATCCAAGGGAGAAATTGCACATGGACTCAAATGTAAAACTTTTATATTTTCATTGTAATATACAGTGTTATGATATCAGAGAAGATACCAGCAGAATGCAAATAAATAAGCTGATAAACATATACAAACATATTCTCTAATGAATGTACAAATATAAACACAGTGATATTGTGCATATGCTTTGTGTCTGTGTGACTGAATTCCCTGTTCCCTAAACTCAGTCAGACTTGATGGGAGAGATGATAAGAGGAGTTGTGTTGGAAGGATGATAGCCTGTAGAGAACTGTGGGTGGAGTCTCTCAGTGAAGGTGCAGCCAGTGAAAGAGTAGATATGAGACCTGGCCTCCACGTTGTAAAAGGAGACCTGACCCTCCTCATAATCCACAAACACCCCCACCTTCTGGGGCTTCTCTCTCAGGGTGAGGGGGACATAAAACCCAGTGCAAACCTCATACTCATCCCCATTCTCCAGCCCCAAAGCCCAGTATCCATTGGCAAGACTCAATAGATTCACTCCCTTCCTATTGATGGACTCTTTAGCCATTCCTAAACCCCACAAAGTCCTCCCTTTCACCTGAACTTCATAGTAGATTCTCCCCGAGGAGAACCCATCCTTTCCTAAAACACGGGTATGATAATCAAACCTCTCTGGGTTGGCAGGGAGATTCTGCTTTTTGTCTCCATATCTCACTTGTTTCCTGTCCTTAGACAGGATGAGTTTGGCATATGCTGTATCAGGGTCCAGAGTCACATCCACTGCATACTGTATCTTCTTCAGATCAGCAACACACACATTTTTCATCTCTTTACCGAGGGTCTCCTCCAGCTGAGACAAAACTCTCCCCAGAGTCCCCACACCCACACTGCTATGAACACAGATCTCAGACCAGTTCTTTGTGTGTGGAAGGGTAGTACAGAGGGATGGGGAGCTGTGAAGGAGGGGAAGGTGGTCCTCAATATCTGAGAGCTGCTCCAGCTCAGTGCTTCCTATCTTTAGCTCAGTGATTTCCTGCTCCAACTCTTCAATGAGCCCTTCAGCCCGCCTCTCTGCTGCTTTCTGCTTCCCCTCAACCACCTCAATGAGCTCAGCCTGGCTTTTCTCAATACAGCGCACCATAGCAGTGAAGACCTCCACGCTGTCTGCTATCTCTCTCTTTACATCTCTCTTGCTGAGCTCTACTGCATGTTTGATCTCCTTAACCTTCAGCAGTCTCTCCTGGATCATCTCCTGAACTTTACCCTTAGTCTTCCTCATCTGAGTCTTTCTCTCTCTATACTCTTCCTCTATGGGGACAGTCTTGTGCATCTTGTGGTCTGTCTCAGTGCAGAACTGACACACACACGTCTGATCACTGCTACAGAACAGCTCCAGGGGTCTCTCATGCTTCTTACACACCCTGTCTTCCAGGTTCTCCACAGGGACGATCAGCTTGTGTTTCTTGAAAGAAGCAACTCTCTGATGAGGCTCCAGGTGAGTCTCACAGTAAGAGGCCAGACACACCAGGCAGGACTTTATAGACACAAGCTTTGTATCAGTACAGACGTCACATGGCACTTCTCCAGATTTGGCGAGGGTTGTGGTTTGGGCTTGTGCTGGGGTGAAGGGTGTGGCTTCAACTGGAGCCAACTTCTTGAGCTGAGCAGCCATTTCAGAAATTAAAGTATTGACTCGAAGCTCAGGTCTTTGTCTGAATTTCTCCATACACAATGGACACTGGCATAGGTCAGTAGTTGTGTCCACAGGGGATGGAGACTGGCTCAGTGTCCACAGGGGATGGAGACTGGCTCAGTGAACACAGGGGATGGAGACTGGCTCAGTGAACACAGGGGATAGAGACAGGCTCAGTGAACACAGGGGATGGAGACTGGCTCAGTGAACACAGGGGATGGAGACTGGCTCAGTGAACACAGGGGATAGAGACTGGCTCAGTGAACACAGGGGATGGAGACTGGCTCAGTGAACACAGGGGATGGAGACTGGCTCAGTGAACACAGGGGATGGAGACTGGCTCAGTGAACACAGGGGATAGAGACTGGCTCAGTGAACACAGGGGATGGAGACTGGCTCAGTGAACACAGGGGATGGAAACTGGCTCAGTGAACACAGGGGATAGAGACTGGCTCAGTGAACACAGGGGATGGAGACTGGCTCAGTGAACACAGGGGATGGAGACTGGCTCAGTGAACACAGGGGATGGAGACTGGCTCAGTGAACACAGGGGATAGAGACTGGCTCAGTGAACACAGGGGATGGAGACTGGCTCAGTGAACACAGGGGATGGAGACTGGCTCAGTGAACACAGGGGATGGAGACTGGCTCAGTGAACACAGGGGATAGAGCCTGGCTCAGTGAACACAGGGGATAGAGACTGGCTCAGTGAACACAGGGGATGGAGACTGGCTCAGTGAACACAGGGGATGGAGACTGGCTCAGTGAACACAGGGGATGGAGACTGGCTCAGTGAACACAGGGGATAGAGCCTGGCTCAGTGAACACAGGGGATGGAGACTGGCTCAGTGAACACAGGGGATGGAGACTGGCTCAGTGAACACAGGGGATAGAGACTGGCTCAGTGAACACAGGGGATAGAGAATGGCTCAGGGGTGAACACAGGGGATGGAGAATGGCTCAGTGAACACAGGGGATGGAGACTGGCTCAGTGAACACAGGGGATGGAGACTGGCTCAGTGAACACAGGGGATGGAGACTGGCTCAGTGAACACAGGGGATGGAGACTGGCTCAGTGAACACAGGGGATGGAGACTGGCTCAGTGAACACAGGGGATAGAGACTGGCTCAGTGAACACAGGGGATGGAGACTGGCTCAGTGAACACAGGGGATAGAGACTGGCTCAGTGAACACAGGGGATAGAGACTGGCTCAGTGAACACAGGGGATGGAGACTGGCTCAGTGAACACAGGGGATAGAGACTGGCTCAGTGAACACAGGGGATAGAGACTGGCTCAGTGAACACAGGGGATGGAGACTGGCTCAGTGAACACATCCAGACAGATAGAGCACTGGAACTTCTCTTCACAGGAGAATACAGGAGGAAGCCATGGCTGAAAACAGACCAAAGAACATAATGTATTATAGTCACTCTGAAATAAGTAATTATATATTTTTATATTGTTTCATTTATGATTGTCAACAAATTAGTAATACAACGTTTTATATAAAGTTCATGTAACATCATTTAAAATAATTATCACATATTATAACTCTATCTTCTCTTTACTCACCTCAGCGTCTGTTGACTCTGTTCATTCTCTTCCTCTGATCAGAAAAAGGCTCCAGTGACTGGAGACTACAGTAGGTAACAGTACAGTTGTATAGATAGATTCTTTAAAGTGTAAAAATTTGATCCTGTTCATAACATTCAGGTTGTCATTTTAGTTTCACTTCAGCAATGTGACGTTCTTAAGCACCTCAGCAATGTGACGTTGCTAAGCACTTCAGCAATGTGACGTTCCTAAGCACCTCAGCAATGTGACGTTCCTAAGCACCTCAGCAATGTGACGTTCCTAAGCACCTCAGCAATGTGACGTTCCTAAGCACCTCAGCAATGTGACGTTCCTAAGCACCTCAGCAATGTGACGTTCCTAAGCACCTCAGCAATGTGACGTTCCTAAGCACCTCAGCAATGTGACGTTCCTAAGCACCTCAGCAATGTGACGTTCCTAAGCACCTCAGCAATGTGACGTTCCTAAGCACCTCAGCAATGTGACGTTCCTAAGCACCTCAGCAATGTGACGTTCCTAAGCACCTCAGCAATGTGACGTTCCTAAGCACTTCAGCAATGTGACGTTCCTAAGCACCTCAGCAATGTGGCGTTCCTAAGCACCTCAGCAATGTGACGTTCCTAAGCACCTCAGCAATGTGACGTTCCTAAGCACCTCAGCAATGTGACGTTCCTAAGCACCTCAGCAATGTGACGTTCCTAAGCACTTCAGCAATGTGACGTTCCTAAGCACCTCAGCAATGTGACGTTCCTAAGCACCTCAGCAATGTGACGTTCCTAAGCACTTCAGCAATGTGACGTTCCTAAGCACCTCAGCAATGTGACGTTCCTAAGCACCTCAGCAATGTGACGTTCCTAAGCACCTCAGCAATGTGACGTTCCTAAGCACTTCAGCAATGTGACGTTCCTAAGCACCTCAGCAATGTGCGTTCCTAAGCACCTCAGCAATGTGACGTTCCTAAGCACTTCAGCAATGTGACGTTCCTAAGCACCTCAGCAATGTGACGTTCCTAAGCACCTCAGCAATGTGACGTTCCTAAGCACCTCAGCAATGTGACGTTCCTAAGCACCTCAGCAATGTGACGTTCCTAAGCACCTCAGCAATGTGAGCGTTCCTAAGCACCTCAGCAATGTGACGTTCCTAAGCACCTCAGCAATGTTACGTTCCTAAGCACCTCAGCAATGTGACGTTCCTAAGCACCTCAGCAATGTGACGTTCCTAACCACCTCAGCAATGTAAGACGTTCCTAAGCACCTCAGCAATGTCAGGAAGGTCACTCCCATTTCGTTCTTACATTTAAGAAAGTATTTCAACACTTCAGCAATGTACTAACTGTCTATACATGCTGTAACGTTAAACTAAGTCACCTCAGCAATGTGACGTTACACATACATTTATAGCATTTACATTTCAGTCATTTAGTGACGCGTCTTATCCAAGCACCTCAGCAATGCATTCACCTTAGCACCTCAGCAATGGAACGTTGCATCTAAGCACTTTTCAGCAATGAGAGGGTTCCTAAGCACTTCAGCAATGTGACGT